>NC_064419.1:5670000-6004583 GCF_023375975.1 Astyanax mexicanus | reverse complement strand
TATGCCAATTTTCACTTAATTTGTCCACCATTTGTGGTGCAGCTTGCATGCAGGTGAAAATATATAAAGTGTTTAAGCTGGAATATAATTTCAAATCTACAGCATACAGTCATATGAAAAAGTTTGGGCACCCCTATTAATCTTAATCATTTTTAGTTCTAAATATTTGGGTGTTTGCAACAGGCATTTCAGTTTGATATATCTAATAACTGATGGACACAGTAACATTTCAGGATTGAAATGAGGTTTATTGTACTAACAGAAAATGTGCAATATGCATCAAACCAAAATTTGACCGGTGCAAAAGTATGGGCACCCTTATCATTTTATTGATTTGAATACTCCTAACTACTTTTTACTGACTACTTTTTTACTGAAGCACAAAATTGGTTTGGTAACCTCATTGAACTTTGAACTTCATAGCCAGGTGTATCCAATCATGAGAAAAGGTATTTAACCCTTGTGTGGTGTTCATATTTTTGTTACTCGTTTACTTTGTTACTTGTATTTAATTCAGCAAAATTAAGCAATTTTACATTAAAATGCTTTACACATGCTTGCTTCACCTCAATTGCAAGCAGTATAAACAGCTTACATGGTTAATATTTGCCCTTTACCTTTCTTATGTTACATTTCTTTCAAAAAGTGCTACTCTTTTTTTTTATTAGTTTTTTAATAAAATGTAAAAGAAAATGAATTAAACTCAAGATATGAGTAGAAAATTTGTTTAGTTTCAAATTTACAAATGAAGCAATGTTTATTAGCCCTTGGCCAAACATACTGTATGTAATATAAATGTGTAGTGGGGAGGGGGGGTGTACAGTGTGTGTTTATCGAAAATGTGTTTTGATATATGTTTTTCACAAAAAATGAGCCAATGCCAATGAGTTTGAGTTAGAAAAAATATTTTTTTAGTATCATTTTATGAAAAAAACGGACCTGAACACCACGGTTAAGGTGGCCAATTGCAAGTTGTTCTCCTATTTGAAGGAGAAGCTGTATGGGAGAGTGATGTGAAAGAAGCCATTTCTGCAAGCACGCCACAAACCAATTTTGTGCTTCAGTAAGTCAGTAAAAAGTAGTTAGGAGTATTCAAATCAATAAAATGATAAGGGTGCCCATACTTTTGCACCGGTCAAATTTTGGTTTAATGCATATTGCACATTTTCTGTTGGTACAATAAACCTCATTTCAATCCTGAAATATTACTGTGTCCATCAGTTATTAGATAAATCAAACTGAAATGGCTGTAGCAAACACCCAAATATTTAGAACTAAAAATGATTAAGATTAATAGGGGTGCCCAAACTTTTTCATATGACTGTACCAGTGGTGGAGGAAGTACACAAACCCTGGAGTTGAACAGAGATAACTACTGCAGAGAGTCTGCTACTGATTTTCAAAAAGAGGACTGAGATTGTGGTTAGGATATATTGGCCATGGAGTTTAAGTAAGTCTAATTTAAGTAAGTCTAGACCAGTTTTACTGGTTGTATTTTTATTTTGTATATGTTTGCTAGCAGTCCAGCTGAAATAGTACCAGACCAGCATAGACCAGCACAGACCTGCATATACTTTATGCTAGACAATTTTAATTGATGTCATAGAAGAGACCCCTTTTGATTCCATTGGGTTCTTTATGTGGAAAGAACCGCATAAAGACCAGCACAGAGTTGATGCTAATGTGCTAACAGCTTCACCGCTTCACTGCTTGTAATATGAGAGCGATCTTGTCCAGGGTGAGTTTGTTGTGGTCCTTCAGCTGCTTGTAGAGCAGGTAATCCCCCTCTACACCTGTGCAGCGTTTGAGGCTTAAACCACAGCTTCCTGGACGCAGTCCCTCACAGCCTTGCCCACAGTCCCAGAGAGGACACCAGCACAGCGGAAGACCCTCAGACTCTCAAACACACAGCAGACCCTGCGCTCTAACCAACACCAGGCCACAGCAAAGGGACTGTACTGGTTAAGGACAGAGGGGTGAGACACTGTGAGAGAGAGGTGAGGAGCAGCAGAGAGCTACTACTGTAAACACAAAACCACTTTTATACGTATAGATACTATATAAATAATACTGCATATGTTCATGTATAGCTTTAATATAGTCTAAAATATTAAAATTTACAATGTAAAAAAAATCATAAAAAGAAAGAAACACTTGCATAAAAAAAGAGGTCTGTCCAAATGTTTGACTGGTACTGTATATATGGTATATACAGGGGTTGGACAATGAAAGTGAAACACCTGTCATTTTAGTGTGGGAGGTTTCATGGCTAAATTGGACCATCTTGGTGGCCAATCTTCATTATCACATCTGTGACCAAAACAGCAAGTCTTTGTGATGCATCAAGAGCCACGGTATCCAGGGTAATGTCAGCATACCACCAAGAAGGACCAACCACATCCAACAGGATTAACTGTGGACGCTGTAAGAGGAAGCTGTCTGAAAGGGATGTTCGGATGCTAACCCGGATTGTATCCAAAAAACATAAAACCATGGCTGATCAAATCATGTCAGAATTCAATGTGCATCTAAACTCTTCTGTTTTCACCAGAACTGTCCGTCACCACAATCAATTATTGTGCTCTAAAAACAGATGTTTCAGTTTGTGTTTTTAAATTTTGTAGTAAACTAAAAATTGACAAAAATGGGGTAGTCGTTTTTCATTGGACAGCAACGACATGCACTAAAGATGATATACTATAGCACAGGGGTCTGCAATTAAGTTTGGCCTCGGGCCAAATATTTTCCAAGTCATTAGGTGGCGGGCCACAAAAAAAAAATCTATTTTGGAAAATGAAGTGTAAAGAGATGGAGTGCTACAGGCTAGTAGTTCTCCAGCCCAGAGGGTTGTTGAACCCAATTGCAGAACAGTTGAATTCAAAGCAGGTAGACCCAAGAAAAAAGGAAATAAATAAATAAATAAACACACCACTTCTCACGTGTCATCAGGGTAGCGATCCAATACACTACTGCTGCCCCGGCTAGTGAATTAGAAAATTAAAAACGCCCTTATAAGGAGATAGAGAGCCTAAGAACGGAAGGAAAAAACCAAGAACAGGTGGAAACTAAAGTCACGTCAAATTATTTTTTCATTATAGTTCATTATAGTTCAAACAAACTCACGGGTCAGATGTTTCATGCTTGCGGGCCACATCTTTCCCGCGGGCCATCTATAGCCAACCCCTGCTCTAGATTATATGATGTGTATATCTCTAAACTATAGGAAGTTACTGGTACACGTCTCATCAGCAATATGGAGCATTTGGTTTCAAAATGCATTAAATAAAAATGATGATTTAGCCTTTATACATTATTAGAAAAGAAGTTTGTTGTAAAAGTAGTAATAACACTGTAATTCATAATTAAACTCTGTATTTTCTCCGTGTACATATTTGAATCATGCGGAAATGTATCACTATTTTTTTTAGAGGTTTTAATGGAAAATCTGAGAGAAAGTGAAAAGTTTGTTGGGGGAGGCCATAGCGCTGTTTTGGCTGGAAAATATGCACAACAATACGACAAGCAGAGGGAAAGCGTATGTGTACCAGTAACTTTTTTATAGTGCAGTAAAGTTCAAGTATTGTATACTGTCAAAGCAGTGGAAGAACCTTGCATCTCCAAAATGTCAAAAAGCGTATTAACTTTTAGTCATTTTGGAGCATTTCTATTCTATTTCTATTGTATCATGAATTTTGACACAATATTTAGAACAAATGCTAGATTCACATACAAGTGAAAAATACAAAAATGGATTTATAAGATTTTTGCATGATAACAATATTATATCATACAGTTATATATACTACAGTTCTAATAGATTTTGGAGCATTGTTGTGAGGATTTGACCTTGGCTAGCGCTGCTGCTATCCGTGCTAAACTATTGGAAATCTATGCTTATTGTAAATAAACGGAAGCGCTTTTCTCGCCCAAATAAGGAGATAAATCTGTGTAGATTAAGATTAATCCAGCGCTTGTTTGACTTTGAACTGCTGAATTAGAAGGGAAACATGGCGACACCTTTGTTCCTTACTAGTATCACTTAAAATGTGCTTTATAATCCGGTGCGCCTTGTGTATGAAAAAAGACCGCAAAAAATATACGTTTATTGATAGTGTGCATTATATTACAATGCACCTCATAGTCTTTTTATTTATAAATATATTTTTATTTTCTTCCAATTTAGCTAGGCCAATTGTTCCACCAATGATCTCCTTATCATAGTGGCAGTGCTTTAGACCACTGGACCACTCGAAGCCCAAATAATTGTATTTATCATATTCTTTGTCCTGTTAATAATAATAAATTCAGTTTCAAACAAAGGTTTTGGCCAGAAATTTTAGTTTGGCTCATCACTACTGAATTCTTTATGTAAAGTTAAATAAACATGTTGTCTTTACCAAAAAAAAAGTAAAAAAAAAAGTAAAAATTAATATGAAAAATAAACCTAAAGACTTGACTGATATAAGTTTAGTCAACAGATATATATTATTATTGTTATTATTATTTATTTATTTTTTTAATTCTAGCATGTCACACATAAACAATTTGTTTATTCAATAATCACTGTACTATTTTGCGTATTTACGACAATAGGGAGTCAATGCTGTAAACCTGGAGATAAATAATGTTTACTAAAACATTATGTTATGTCAGTTTAACTGCACATTAATTGTACTTTTCTTTGATGGCCAGATAAACAAATTTTTTATTTGTTTGTTTATTAGATGGAGAACAAAGCCAACAAAGCCTACAAAGATGAAATTGCTCAGAAAATGAGGCTTGTTCTTACAGCCTACAACACAGAAGCCACTCAGTTTATCATAATATATGATCTACAACTTTACCTGAAGTAGCTTAGGGGGAATCACTACACACTGATGGTGAGTGTCAGAAACTGGTGGACACACCCAGTATGCAAAGAGATTGTCCCTGAATAGAATAGAAAGAAAGATAATGTTTGACCAAACTCAAAATAGTTGGGTAAAATTTGGAAATGCAATTTTATTTTAAATAGATTGAATTTATTTGAGGTCAACAGCATATATTATGGGTTAACAGTGTATGCCTCCCAATACTTTTTTGTACATTTACTATTTATCTACACTTAGCTTCGCAAAATGCTGCATGCGATCATCCGTACGGGTCAGTGCGTTCATTCTCTGTATACGCAAAAAACACCCTCCGTTTAATCTGTGGGCCTAAAACTGCTTTCTGGAGTTTCCACTAAGGAAAAACACACAGGTTGCCGGTTTGCGTTCCGGACGTGTGTAAAGGAGCCGCAGACGTTTGGGTGCAAAGCGCGCTAATGAGGACACCCCCACACTGTGCTAACGCTAGGGCTAACGCTCAGGTTACACTGTGAAAACAAGCAGCCAAACCACACAATCAGCTATCAAAGCCTTACACAGGCGAGGCAATCAGAGACACTCAGCAGACTAAAAATAAGCAGAACACACCAGATCTCACTTTCAGACTGTACCACTCTCTATGTACAGGAGACTCTGAAGGGATTTTAGCCTTTTTTTTTTAAATAAAATTTAGTTCCAGAATTCACCATCTGTGCTCAGTTTGGGGATCACTATCACTCAAATCAGTCAGTTTCAGTGTGATCTGTCAATAAGACGTTTTTTTTTTATATATTTGTTATTTAAAACCAAACTTTTTTGAATTATGTTTTTTAATGCAGTGCTGTCTAAAAGATTACAGATTGGTGATTACAACCACCACCATGTTTAACAGATTAGGTGCTAAGCTTTTAATCTTATTTCTTTTAGATTTCTACAGAAACACTGAAAGTAGGTCTCCTGGAATTATTGGAAGCTCAAATTTTTTGACCTTGAAACAAAATATTTAATAGTGGTTTGCTTTAAATACATTAACAGGGTCCTAAAAATGTCTTAAATTAAAAGCTGGGTTATTAAGGTCTTAAATTGTCTTAAATTTACTGTAAATTTGCTGTAGGTATTACATTTTCAGACGGTCTGTTTAATACTGGTGGGAAAGCACATATTAACATTAGTGGCAAGTTACCTGCATTACCGGCGAGAGAACTAAGGTTAGCGGCGAGCTAGCTAATGTTACCGGAGAGAGAACTAAGGTTAGTGAGCTAGATAATGTAGGGTGACCAAACGTCCGTATTTCCCAGGACATGTCCGTATTTCACGTCCTGTCCTGGGCTTCCCAGGTTTTTTGCAAAAAGTGAGAAAATGTCCTGGTTTTTAAACCCCCCCCCGGTCAACACTCACAGTCAGAGCGCAAAGACTTTTCCACAGAACTAAAACTAATAACTTAAAACTTGTATTTTTGGTTTTCTGTTTAATGAGATCTGATTGAGATCTGGATTACTCTTCATTAGGCAGTCATTTGGTGACATTTTATTTTTTATTATTAATTTATTAGTACATTTATTATTAAAAGTTACAAGTAAAAGTAATATAAGGGGAACAATTAAAGCCATTAAGAACAAAATCTTAGGCCGAACCACAGAGTCCTATAGTGCACTACTACTGATTTATTTTTTTGAACGATAAGAAGCCGGAATAAAAAAACATGCTATTTTTAAAAAGTAAGAAGTCGAAAGTTTAGATAATTGTGTGTAAATGTATGGAGATAAAAAAATAAATAAATAAAATAATTACTCCAGTAAAGTATAGATAACCTGAATTTCTACTTTAGTAAGATAATAAAGTATTTGTACTTCATTACTTGTCACCTGTGTTTAAGGTAAAAGAGTAAAATATGAAATATATTACAATTTTTTTTAGGTGTTATCTTTAGGAGCCTACCACACTACAAAGGACCGATAATCTACATTTGAGGTACAGCCCAAAATTAGAAATGTTGGCACAGTATGAAAAATGCATATAAAAAAACGTAGTGTTTATTTATTCTTTTGCATATTTTTATGTTTTATCTGTTTTTAACTTGCTTTACTGTATTTCATGAAAGCAATCTATGTCAATAGGCCATTAGCGGTGCTGACCCCTGTCCTAAAGACAGCTATTCACGTTCTGACTGTTCATGTTCATGTTTGCAAAACAGTTTTGCTTGTTTTTGGACTTTACTGTTAGTACTGTGGGCAGTTGGAGTTGGGTCAGGTCTGGACTCCTGCCCGTTCCTTAGGGTCCACTGGTTCAGTCTGTGGTCGCTCAATATATTATTTCAGCGTTGTCGTGGCTCCAGACTAACTTTTTTACAGCTGTCCCAAACTGAAAAGTATCTGTCCTATTTTTTATTTATTTGTTTTTACATTACTGTTGAATATTTGTGTATTTCTCTATGACTGCCATAATGTTGTCAGTTGTTTGGACTTGATGCACTGTAAGTGTATTATTCTGTTAATAAGAGACCACTTACAAATTATGAGGTTCTTTAATTTTACCAAATTAAAACCTCTGGAATATAATCAAGAGGAAGATGGATGATCACAAGCCATCAAACCACCAAACTGAACTGCTTGAATTTTTGCACCAGGAGTAAAGCAGCATCAAGTTATCCAAAAGCAGTGTGTAAGACTGGTGGAGGAGAACATGATGCCAACATGCATTAAAACTGTGATTAAAAACCAAGATTTATCCAACAAATATTGATTTCTGAACTCTTAAAACTTTATTAATATGAACTTGTTTTCTTTGCATTATTTGAGGTCTGAAAGCTCTGCATCTTTTTTTTGTTATTTCTACCACTTCTCATTTTCTGCAAATAAATGCTTTAAATGACAATATTTTTATTTGGAATTTGGGAGAAATGTTGTGCGTAGTTTATAGAATAAAACAACAATGTTAATTTTACTCAAACATATACCTATAAAGAGCAAAATCAGATGAACTGATGATATGACGTCTCAAATAAATGAACAGATACGAGGCCAGAAATGTCCATTTTCCTGCAGCCTAATTAATCGCAACGTCATCAAGCTAACTTGACCCTGCCTGAGCTGAACATTCGTTATCTGTGATCTAGATTTTATTATTCTGTCTTTTTGCTCAATTTTAGCCATCATGTTTTAGCTATAGATAAAAAGCAACATGTCAGATCAGGCTGCAGACGTTTAACATCTGCTAACAAAGAGTCAAAGACAACATCAATCATCTGAACATCAGTTTTCGAGCTCTATAAATACAGTTTAATCTGCAGTTGTGATGTCGCAGCTGCTGTGTAGCGTAGAGTGGTGGAAAAGCTGATGTTTCATCTCTGCTTCAGCGTGCTCTCGCCTTTTATCAGCTGCTCCTTTTAGCTATAATGTTTTACAGCAACTTAAACACACATCTTTCTATTATAACTCAATGAAATCTTAAGAAAATGAACCAAATATAAATTTAAAAATGATTTTACAGTTGGATCTCAAGGCCAATCACGACACTGCAGTTACAGTGACTTCTGCACAAACCAAACACTTTAACTACTAACTATAGTTGGTTATTTTAAAAAGTTAATACTAAAAAAATAAACAGTAAGTTCATTTTAATACTTAACAGTTAAAAAAAGCAAAAAAAAAGATCAATAAATCCATAAAAACAGTCCGAGCTAAAATGCTAACTGCCTAAAAGAAACATAGATGTCTATTAACTTAAGAAGAGCAATTTATATAAACAATAAAGTTAAAGAGTTATAAAGAACAGCCAAAGCTAAAATGCTAACTGCTTAAAAGAATCATAAATGTCTATGAACTTATAAATACTATAGAATTATAAAGAACAGTTCAAGTTCAAATAGTAACCCTAGCACACAAAAACAATGGTTACTTTTAACACTAAAGAAAAGCTAATGTTAAAACAAACCTGAACAGTTCAAAAATTAATAATTAAAGTTAAATTAATGAGCTAGTTAATAAGAACAGCTAAATGTATAACTGCAGGGTTAATAAGAACAGTTTAAGTTAAACAGTTCACTTTTTTTTAAGTTAAAAGTCTGAGCCATTATAAGAAAAGTAAAAGTTGAGTTTGACTAGTTTAAAAGAAAAATTAAAAAAAGTTAAAACTGAACAGGTAAAAGAGGATTTATTCTTATGGAGTGAAGAACAGCCAAAGCTAATACTAAATACTAAATACTTATAAGAATAATAATAATAATGTTCATTAACTTAGGAAGGGCAATATAAACATATAAACAATACAATTAAAGAGTTAAATAAAGAACAGTTCAATTTAAACTTAAACAAATATAATTAACAGTAGCACATAAAAAAGAACGGACCAGGCTAAGATGCTAATTGCTTGTAAGAAACATTAATGTTAAGTGACTTAGGAAGAGAAATTTATGATATAATAAAAGAGTTATAAAGAACAGTTCAACGTAAAATTGAACAAGTTAAAAGAACGTTTTTTGTTAAAACTAACAAAGACTAAAGAGAACATGAATGGTTAAAAAAACAAACGTAATACTAAACAGTTAGGGATATCAATTTAAAATACATAATACTAAAGAGGTATGATTGAACTTTTAAAGATTTTTTTTTAACAGTTTAAATTCTAACTGAACTTTTAGGAAGAAATATTAATCAACTGTTAATCAACTTAAGAGTTAAGAAGAGCATAAGAAGAGATAGAACTGGAGAGCTATAAGGAACAGTTAAACAGTTAAAATGAAATATATTAATGTTAAAACTAAAGTCAAGAAGTGCAATTTAGGGAAAAATAAAATAATGAATTAGTTAGAATTGATACAGATGTTGTTTTTTTGATAATCTGTTATGATACTCTCTTCAATTATTTTGAGATTAAATATATAATATATATTGAGTATTCTTGATTCTTGATCCAAAGCAAACGGTAAATTATAATTTTTTTTAGTGACAACTTATAGACACAATTTATATAATGCCACTTATTTTACTTTTGCTACAATAAACTATAGACTCCAACGTGCAACAAAAGCCGAGAGCAGCCTTAGTGCTGCACCACTCCACCACAGGATACACACAATACCAGAACCACCACACACACACACACACACACACACACAACACACACAGCAGACAAAGCAACGTCTGAAAACCCAACTGAACCTGAAAACGGCTCAGAGTTGGAGGCCTTCAGTACTGCAGAAATGAAGGAAAGGCCTCCAGCTCTGAGCCGCCAGAATCCAGCACGTGTTGAACAACGTTATCAGCATTCTTGGACCAGTGCGGCGGTTCTCGGCCAGAACTTGCATCTGTCCATCAGTCCAAAAAGCTCTCGTCTAATCTGCCTCGCCTCACTTCCAGGCGTCTAGAGCAAGCCTGACTTTTCCATCAGTGGGGAAACCGGTCCAGAGGCAGATCAAGAACCGGAACACAGCCGGGCAGATTAAAAAAAAAAAGCCCAAACAAGACAACAAGCCAAGCGTTAAGGAACTCACCAAGACCTGGAGCGTCCAGAGAGACGATAGAGAGAAATTTAAAGGGCGAGAGACACTTAATGAGACTGAGAAACACTTTTTTAATTAATTAAACTAGGGTACGAGGGCGCTACGCTAACAAACGTCTTCACTCTGCTGAGGTGATGAAGCTTTGTGATCTTGGTTGATCTATGACATCTGCACTTGCTGGGCTCTGAGCTACTGCTTCAGTGTGTGTGTGTGTGTGTGTGTGTGTTAGTGCATGTGTGTGTGTGAGTGTGTGTGTGTGTGTGTGCAGGTGAACTCTGTGGGCTGATCTTCTCTCTCTCTTTTCTCCCACAGCCTTGCATTCCCTTTTGCAAGCTTCTCCGTTTCTCAGAAACAGCAATTTACTCCATCTTCACCTAAATCAGCTCAGCACGACTCTGTTAGCGCAGGGCTCCGCAGCATGTTTACAGTATGAAGCACTGGTATATTTCTCTCCATCGCAACTTAGCACAAGGGGTCCTCAGAGGCCACGGCCCGCTCAAAAATGTGTCATAATACAACACCTTATAAAAGATCCTTAGCCGTCAGTTTTTATGGCCGCGCGAGATTACCGTAGACTACACAGAACAGCCATTAAAACCAAAACACGCCGCGGCACTTCAAAGACAAATATGGCCGCAGATTAACAAGACATGGCTGTAAATATGACAGACGGTGGAAGTGCAGGTTCCCAGGACCTCAAACCAAGAACAACAACAAGAACATGCACACTGTATAGAGCCTAGACTCTTAAAAAGAAAGGTGCTGCAAAGGCGAAACAGTTCTGAGCTCTGAGAGTAAGATTTCTACGTGAGTAGGCCATGGAACGAAACACTAAGAAACTAGTCGGTCATCAGGGCTAAACAGCCATATGGACCACAGAACGTTTAGTGAGAGGGCTTAAAGAAAGAGCAATCTTCCTATTGGCTAGCCAGCATGCTAATGCTGTGTTTGAGATGTTGTATGAGCCCGATCACCAGCATTCTAATGCTACGTTTGTGATGTTAGATGAACCTGGCCATGTTGGAGATGTTAGATGAGCCTGGTTGCTAGCATGCTAATGTTGCGTTTGCAATGTTGGGTGAGCCCAGTCTCCAGCATGCTAATGTTGCGTTTACAATGTTGGGTGAGCCCAGTCTCCAGCATGCTAATGTTGCGTTTGCAATGTTGGGTGAGCCCAGTCTCCAGCATGCCAATGTTGCGTTTGCAATGTTGGGTGAGCCCAGTCTCCAGCATGACAATGTTGCGGTGTGGCTAAGTGTGGTACTCACCACTTAGTAGCTGGTGCTTACACTTACATGCCACTTACTATCTAGTGCACACTGCTTAAAATGTGGTGCTCACCACTTAGAAGCTGGTGCTCACTACTTAATATGTGGTGCTAATTACTTTTTTACGTAAAAACAACATCATGTCTCTTCAGGGGCTCCATATGAGTGTCTGATTTTATTTTTATTTGTTTGTGTTTTCAGAGTATGTGGTGCTCACCGCTTACTATCTAGTGCTCACCCCTTTTTTATTTACTAAAATAAAAACACACATTGTCCCTTCAGGGGCTCTGTAGAAAAGTGTCAGATTTAAGGCTTTTTAACTCTTTTTAACTTTTTTAAGTGTGTGTTTTTTAAGTGTATTGTTGGCATAACTCAGTTGACTCAACTCTGTTTAAGGTCCTAACTGCACGTGAGGAGTTGTGAGCGTGTGCAGCTGTCCAATAAGAGGAGGAGGGGGCGGGGTTTTGAGGAAAACGGGTGGAAAATAAAACTAACCCCGCCCACCGCAGGCGGAGCTCCTCCCTGCGCTCAGCCCCGGCTCCTGCTGCTGTCTGCCCGGCTACACGGAGCAGCTTCTCCCCGACAGAGCAGAGAGGAGGACATATACAAAACATATAAAAACATATATAAACCATATATTAACCATATATAACCCAGAAACTGCAGAACACAAACCCTGCACTGATCCTCTCAGCATGAAGCCGTGAAGAAGGAGGACCTGGACCAGCTTCAGATACTCCAGAACCCTGCTGCCACTGCCTGAACTGAGGTATTAACTCATAACTCTTATAACTTCATTATAAAGCGTTATTAACTTACACACAGTGCTTGTATACATGCGTGTAGTGGTCTTTGTATTGCTGTGGGGAACTGGAGACTGTAGTTAGAGTGTGTTGACCACTGGTTGCAGCAGTTTCCAGTGTTGAGTCTGAATTAACTCTGTATAAAGTTAATTAAAACACTGGAACAGTTCATTCAACACTGTAACGTTAAAGGTTAATGGAACCATTTCCCATGCCTAAATTAAGCCACAATTCAGATATAAAATACTGTTAAATTGGGTTGTCACTGGTTGGGAACATTAGTCCAAGACTACAGTGTATTTCCAGGTAATTCTTGGAAAGACTGAAAGTGTTAACAGATCCATGCTGTAGATCCCTGCACTCTCTGAAAGTTGTATTCTGGAATGGAACCAGCTGCTTGAGTTTGGGACCACTGGTTAGAGCAGTTTTCAGTATCTACACAGCAGAATGACCAGTGTTGAGTCTGAATTAACTCTATATAGGGTTAATTAAACACTGTAACAGTTAATTCAACATTGTAAAAGTTAATGAAACCATTTCTCATGCCTAAATTAAGCCACAATTCAGATATAATATACTGTTAAATTGGGGTTGCCATTATTTGGGAACATTAGTCCAAGACTACTGTGTATTTTCAGGTAATTCTTGAAAAGACTGAAAGTGTTAACAGGTCCCTGCTGTAGATCCTTGTACTCTCTGAGAGTTTTACCACTGGTTAAAGCTGTTAACAATGTCTGTACTGCAGAATAACCAGTGTTTAACCTGAATAAACTCTATATAAAGTGTTAATTAGACACTACAACTGTTCATTCAGCACTGTAAAAGTTGGTTAAACCATTTCCCATTGTTTGTGCACTGTAGTCACTGTAGTCACATGCCTAAATTAAACCTCAATAATTTGTGCACATTAGTCTGAGATACAGTAGGTTTAATTCTTGCTTGGTTAAGTGGTTTTAAGAAGGTTTTTCATTCAAATTTAGACTTAAAAGACTTTTCAATGGGTTTGTCATTAGTTATGCACATTATTAAGATACATAGAGTTAATTAAACGCTGTAACAGTTCATTCAACATTGTAAAGGTTAACGAAACCATTCCCAAAGCATAAACTAGGCTTAATCCAGACAAAAAATACTGTTTAATGGGTTCCCCATTGGTTGGTCACATTAGTCCAAGAGAAAGAAGGGTTTTTAATTTAAATTTAGACTTTTCAATGGGTTTGCCATTAGTTGTGCACATTAGTTCGAGAATGGAAAGAGTAAAAATGTTAACACATCAATGCTGTAGATCCCTGCACTGTCTAAAAGTTGTATTTTGGAGTTAGAACCAAATCTATTGATGGAACCAACTGTTTGAGTTTGTGACCACTGCTTAGAACAGTTTACAGAATCTACACTGCAGAATGACCAGTGTTAAGTCTGAATTAACTGTATATAGAGTTAATTAAACACTACAACTGTTCATTCAACACCTTAAAAGTTAACTAAACCATTTCACACTAGTTACATTAGTGAATATTAGTCTGATGTACAGTAGGTTTAATTCTTGTTTGGTTAACTGGCTTTATAAGAAGAGTTTTCGTTAAAATTTTAGATTTTAAACACTTTTCAGTTGGTTTAACCATCATTTGTACACATTAGTTCAAGCCTATTCTCAGTTTTTGTCTGGCTAAATGGCTCTGCGGGAAGTTTTTAACAAGTTTTTAACGTTTTAACAATGGTGTTTTTTAAAGAGATGCATTCACCACAGTTTGAGTGGTCAAGTGGAAACTGTGAAAGTATTAATAGATCCCTGCAGATCACTGCTGATCACCAAAGCAGATCTGAATGTGAATGAGAAGTACAGGGCTGTAGTAATATAGAGCGGCTAATAGAACGTTTGAGAGCTATTTGTCTCTTTATATAACCCATTATATGGCTGCATTAGAGAGCTAATTGGGTTTGAGACCACCAGTGAGATAAAAAATGACCAGTGTTAAATCTGAATTAACTTTGTAATGGCTACGTAATCACTATTAACAGTTTATTTAGCACAATAATGGTTAATCAAAGTTTGGTTTTGGATCCCCAGATACAGATTTACTATATGTCTAATTGTTTGTGGACACTACTTCTAATCAATGCATTCAGCTACTTTAAGTGGCACTGATTACTGCCAATAGAATAGGACTCTCTGGAGCTGATAATCAATTGATCTATTGGCTCCAAGCCTAATACCAGATATGGGCTTTAGGAGTACAAAGCCAACTTTGCATTGAGTTTTGGAGCATTGGGAGTGTTTTCTCTGGAATGGTGTTTTGGATGGTGCTCCATTCTTTAATACCCTTGATTTCAGAAGAAATAATGAATGGTCTCTCTTATCTCTTTTTTTCTCTCCCTTTCTCTATATCTTTTTCTCTCTCTTTCTCTTTCTCTTTCTCTATATCTTGGTCTGGTAGTCACATGGCTGGATATGTCTGATCAGTCAGACTGAACGGTTTCATTGAAGCTCAGTTAAAGAGATAAAAAAAAAATCCGATGAATTTTAGTGTGAAGGGAGTGCTGCTGCCCATGTACGATCACGATCACTCCTCACACACTTCACTCCTCACACACTCCACTCTGCCGTGTGCTGACTGATCGCTGGCTGAGTGAGTCCATTAGATGTTGCATCACCAGCCGTTTAGCTGAGCTTGCATCCGCACCCGCTGACTCTCACTATCTGAGACTCTGCATTCTCTCACAGGGGTCTGGTTTATATGGGGCAACTGGTGTCTGGTCACGGCTACTGTAGTTCACCTCATCTGCTCCTGGCTTTGCTTTCACATAGACATCTAGTTAACAGACATCTAGTTACATCATGAACATAACTAGAGGCCTCCACTTGCCAAAATGACAAAGACACATCATGTGGATGGAGTTCGCTGTTCTTTAAAACTGTCCATCATGTAGATGCTGTTGAGTGCTGCACTGCTAATGGGCAGGTATTAGGCCCAATCCCATTTCCCCCCTTGGCCCTACCACTTACCCTTACCCCTTCTTTTTGAGTATAACAGAGACACAAGGGGAAGAGGTGAAATCCTCATATACTTCTTTGCTTCCCTGGTGCATAGAACCATCCTGGCACCACCCTTTGTCCGTCAACCCCCACCACAGCCCCACGCACAATTTCATGAATTTTGCACAGCAGGATTAGCCAGCAGACATCTTCTGATAGAGGGATCTGTAGGATTAGTCAGCAGATAAGGGAGATGGAAGTACTCTTGAATAATACGTTTTGTGCTTCTACCTCAGTTGAACCAGCATAAACCAGACTATTCATGTTTTCCAATTAGCACAAGCTAACACTAATGTGTGGTAAATGCTCAGCAAATACATGGTGTGTCCAGCCACAGCTTATTTGCATAAAAGTGCATTCTGAAAGATAATGGTGAGCTGGTGGGATTTCGTTATGTGAGAGTGATTTTGCGTAAAGAACTTCATGCACATGTTTTGTTTAGCCCATAGACCACTTCTAAATTATGTAAAAGATTTAGAATATGTACCGTTTAACACACTTAAACAGGAAAACTAACTACAGGTGAAACAATACCCTTAATCTAACAAATTGCACCAACAGAGTAATTGAACTAGTGTTTTTTTTGCAATTGAACCAAAGCTAAAAAGTATAAACACACTCTTTTAGATCTTCTCACTGAGGTACGTGAGGTTGCGGAGGCCAGTGATTTCTGGCTCTTCTCCATCAAATGCCTTTTTCCCATTGCTGGCACATTACTGGCCAGATATTCTGTCCAAATAGGGATATGAAGGCAGATATGCATGGAAAAGCCCAGAAGTGTCCAGATCTGTCTGGTTTCTTGTGTTTGTACTGTTTGATTGTACAGCACAGATTTTGTAGTCCTAACATGAACCCTGTCTGCCTGAGACAGCCTCAGGACGGTGGAGACGTCCAAGACTTTTAGAATATGTTGTGGAAACCAACCCAAATACTTCTAGGACTCAAAATAGACACAATACCCCCAAACTATTAGACTGCAGTTTCTGTTAGAGCATCAAATCGTTGCTCTTTCTGTTCCAATGAACAAGTAATGAGACAAGTAATGTGGATGGACAAAAGTATTGGGACACCTGTGTATTCCTTGTTTCTTTAGAAATCTAGAGTATTAAAAAGATTGTATCTTTCTTTTGTTGGATAAACTATGCCTACTGTCCAGGCAGGACTGTCTACTAGATTTTGGAACCTTGCTCTGAGGATTTGATTGCATTAGTGAGGTCACCACCTTGCCTGGCATTAGCATTATGCCAATAGGTGCATGTTTAGGTTTAATAGAGAGTCCATTAGACTATTAGTACTTTTACTTTTTGAGATGCTTGATCAATGAGGCCCAGGACTTTAGAGAGCAGATCATTGAATGATGATGAGAACAACCCAGTGACACATCTTAAAAAACAAGATTTTATTTGGGACTGTTTTGCTGCATGTATCCCTGCAGCATTAATGGGTTTTTAAAACTATATATTAAAAAAAAACTTTCTCATATCTCTAATGAAACAGTTTGAAAAGTTTTGCTCCTTTAAAGAGATGTCTTTGTTAACGAGATGCTTCAGCATGAAGCACATTTTTGTAATGCTTAAAGCGACAGTCTGAGAGTTTTTGGTGAAAGTGTGGGTAAATGATTCTGATCGTTTTAGTGAAGAAAAGACAGAAAAATGTGGTTTTGCAGGAATTTTAAATGTTTAATTTTCAATTAAAAACTGTAAAAAATCTTCAGGACTGCTGCTTTAAAGAACATGACGGTTCTTATCCCTTGTGTGGTGTTCGGGTCTGTGGGACTCGTTTTCATTTTTCATCAAACTCATTGGCATTGGCTCATTTTTTGTGAAAAACATATATCAAAACACATTTTCGATAAACACACACTGTAAACCCCCCCCCCCCCCCCCCCTACACATTTATATTACATACAGTATGTTTGGCCAAGAGCTAATAAACATTGCTTCATTGGCAAATTTGAAACTAATCTAATTTTCTACTCATATCTTGAGTTTAATTCATTTTTTTTTACATTTTATTAAAAAACTAATAAAAAAAAGAGAAGCACTTTTTGAAAGAAATGTGACATAAGAAAGGTAAAGGGCAAACATTAACCATGTAAGCTGTTTATATTGCTAGCAATTTAGGTGAAGCGAGCATGTGTAAAGCATTTTAATGTAAAATTGCTTAATTTTGCTGAATTAAATACAAGTAACAAAGTAAACGAGTAACAAAAATATGAACACCACACAAATTGGTTAAATTGGTGAAAAAAAATGTATAAGTTCTATACTGGGTTTGTATTAGGGGTGTGCCATATCGTATCATACTTAAAGTTATCAACAGATATTTTGACATGATAAAAAAAATATTTATAATATTTAATATATTACTTACATTCTTGAAAGCAAGTCCCTTTTTCTATTTTGTTACACTATTATTTTTTCTTTAATATCAGAGTCATGGTAAGTTACGAACATTTATATGTTTATTGAATGCACAAAAATGCATAAAATCAAGAATGTGGTCATCGCAAGAATACCCTAAAATATTGTGATATTATTTTAGGAGCATATCTCCCACCCACAGTTCTTATATTATGTGAAGGTTCTTTATACTTTCAACTTCAAACATGGTTCTTCTTCAACTGGTTCTTTGATGGTTCCGTGGTGGTACTATGATGGTTCTTTTATAGCATTGCTTGAAGAACCTTTTGTGGAACTGTTCTTTTTAAGAGTGTAGTGAAGAGAAAATGTGACTGAAGATTTTCAGAAAAAGAGAGAGAGAGAGAAAGAAGAGAGAGAGAGAGATTTGGGGAGAGGAAAGGAAAGCAAGAAAGAGAAATAGAGAGAGAGAGAGAGAATGAAAAGCAGGGTTTCTGCTCTCCAGAGACGTCCAGTACGTGCAGCAGGGTCTTATGGGTTTGATTAGTGAAGTCTGCTGGTGCCTGATACCCCTCGGCCTCCACACACACACACACACACACTCACACACCTTCTCCTGCTTCACATTATACACAAGAACACGACTAGACTACGGGTCTATTGGACCCTCAGTCAGATACAGTTACGCAGTAACACCACGCCAGCCATCCAGACCTCCAGAACCGTCCACACTTCCCAGATTCCTCTCATTCTTAAACCCGTCCTTAACTGGTTTGGTGGTTTGGCCCAAAACTCTAATCTACACAGTTTTCCCTCCCTTACCCACAATGCAGTCAATCGGCCAAGACGTGTTTGCTGTCCAAAGTTTGGTTCTGTAGTTTTGCACTGGAGCTCACATGTTTAAGCCATTACATCCAAATGTTTGTGGACGTCCATTCTAATGAATTCATTCGGCTTCTTAAATCCACAAACACAGCTTGTCAGTCTTGTCACTGTATTGCTTGCTAAGTATTGCCAAGAGACAAGAGCTCTAGTGAACTGATAAACATTGGCACCATGCCTAATGTCATGCATGGGCGAGAGGGTACTAAGTCTTAACATTGAGCTTTTGGGTTGAGTTGTTGACTTGCATGGTTGGATGCATGGTGGTGATCATCCAACATCTTGACCTCACTAATTTGTAACTTTTGTCTCTGAATGCAATCAAATCCTCACAGCAATGCTCTAGAATCTAATGTAAAGCCTTAACCTTGGATTGAACATGAACCGCTGGGCAACACTTTGTCTTCCCTCTTCTCGTCTTCAGCTGTATCCACCTGATTTTCAATGACGACAACTGGATTACAACTAGAGACTGACCAATCACTCTTTTTGGGGGCTGATTGCTATCCTCTTTTATATCGATCAACCAACTGGGTGAGGCTGGATGCCACAACTGAAAGTGCAGTGATGTTCCTGCATCATCTCTCAAGATGAAATGTACTTTATTTTTTATAATCAACCAAAATATCCAGCACAAAAAAATTTATTTTTATGAACACAAGTCCATCCTTTAGCTTTCCAACTGCTGCTGCTGAAGTGTATCGTTAGAGCTGTTACCTCTGCTGTGTTGCTGTGCTAATAACTACTCAATGTATGGGCTGAAAGAAGCACTCTGAAGAGGGGTATCCAGTTAGTGGGGTTCATAATCATTATTTAGCTCACCCTATGTGGCATGTTTGTCTTACGTAAAGGTGAATGGATGACTTTCTGAATAGCATGAGTAGTCTGTAGACAAGAGAGTGAACAAGTGACTTTAAAACCTCTTGTATTATAGCAGAGCCAGCAGCTGTGCTCCGAGCTCACAAAGGAGAGGACAGGGGGGTCCGATTAGAGGGGCTTTTGTTTGCAGAGAGCGAGATGAGAGAGTTCTTTAATGAAAACCACTGGAGATCTGACTGTGAGTCTAATAACCACACGATAAAACCAGTCTCTAAGAAGAAGTAATAGCAGGAAAAGCCTCTGGGGTTTGGAGAGAAGGAGAGAGCCGCGTAAAGCAGAGGAGAACAGATGAGAGGGAGAAAGGGATGAGAGGGAGGAATAGGAGGAGAAGGAGGAGATGATAGTAGAGTGGAAAACACTGAAGAAGTGAAACGAATAGGAGAAAGAGAGGAAAGGTATGGTTAAAGATGAGACGAATCGAGAAAATAACTAGAGAAGGAAAAGAGAAGAAGAGAAAAAAATTAGATTAATAGACAGTAGAGAGTAAAAAGAAAGGTAAGGACAATAAGAGAGTAGAATAAAAGAGAAAAGATGAAAGGGTATGAGAAGTGAAGGGAAGAGGTTGGAAGCAAAGGTTGGAAAAGAGAAGGTGTATGGAGAACAATTAAGAAGACGGATGAAGAGAACAAAGAAAAATATGAGAAGAGACGAGTGACAGCAAGCAGAGGAAAGAGTAGAAATAAGAGTAGTAAAGAAGAAAAGAGGGGATGAGAAGAGAAGATTGAAGACAAGAAGAGAAAATAAATAAGAATAGTAAAGAAGATAACAGAGGAAGAGAGTAGAGAAAAGAAATAAGAGTACGAGAGAAAGAAGAGAAGAAAGGGAAAGAAAGGAGAGGAGAGGAGATAAAATGAGAGGAGAAAAGAATAGATGAGAATAGAAGAAACAGAAGTAGTAAAGAAGAGAAGAGAGAGAGAGAATGAGAGGAGAGGAGAAGAAATAAGAGTAGTGAAGAAGAGAAGAGGGAGAATAAGAAGAAAAGAGAGAATGACAGGATAATAGAATAGAGGAGAAGAGAAGATATAAAAGTAGTGAAGAAGAGAAGAGAGAGAATGAGAGGAGAAGAGAATAGAGGAGAGGAGAAGAAATAAGAGTAGTGAAGAAAAGAAGAGAGGGAATAAGAAGAAAAGAGAGAATGAGAGGAGAATAGAATAGAGGAGAAGAGAAGAAATAAAAGTAGCAAAGAAGAGAAGAGAAAGAATGAAATGAGAACAGAATAGAGGAGAGGAGAAGAAATAAGAGTAGTAAAGAAGAGAAGGAAAAATGAGAGGAGAATATAAGAGAAGAAGAAGAAGAAAGTAGAGTAAAATAGAAAAAATAAGAGTAATAAAGAAGAGAAGATAAGGACTGAGAAGAGAAGAGCGAGAATGAGAGGAGAAGAGAAGAAATGGGAGTAGTAGAGAAGAGAAAGAATGAGAAGAGAATAGAGAGAATGAGAGAAGAAAAGAATAGAGGAGAAAATAAGTAATGAGTGGTAAAGAAGAGAAGAGAGGGAATAAGAAGAGAAGAGCAGTAAAGAAGAGAGAATGAGAAGAGAAGAGAAGAGAGGGATTAAGAGGAGAGGAGAAGAAATGAGAGTAGTAGAGAAGAGAAGAGAAAGAATGAGAAGAGAATAGAGAGAATGAGAGAAGAAAGGATAGAGGAGAAAATAAGTAATGAGTAGTAAAGAAGAGAAGAGAGGGAATGAGAAGAGAAGAGCATTAAAGAAGAGAGAATGAGAAGAGAAGCGAGGGATTAAGAGGAGAAGAAATGAGAGCAGTGGAGAAGAGAAGAGAAAGAATGAGAGCAGTAAAGAAGAGAGAATGAGAAGAGAAGAGAAGAGAGGGATTAAGAGGAGAGGAGAGGAGAAGAAATGAGAGTAGTAGAGAGGAGAGGAGAAGAAATGAGAGTAGTAGAAGAGAAGAGAAGAGAAAGAATAAGAGGAGAATAGAGAGAATGAGAGAAGAAAAGAATAGAGGAGAAAATGAGTAATGAGTAGTAAAGAAGGGAAGAGAGGAAATGAGAAGAGAAGAGTAGTAAAAAAGAGAGAATGAGAAGAGAAGAGAAGAGAGGGATTAAGAGGAGAGGAGAAGAAATGAGAGTAGTAGAGAAGAGAAGAGAAGAGAGGGATTAAGAGGAGAGGAGAGGAGAAGAAATGAGAGTAGTAGAGAAGAGAAGAGAAAGAATGAGAAGAGAATTGAGAGAATGGGAGAAGAAAAGTATAGAGGAGAAAATAAGTAATGAGTAGTAAAGAAGAGAAGAGAGGGAATGATTAGAAAAGAGAAGAGAAGAGAGGGATTGAGAGGAGAGGAGAAGAGAGGAGCGGTGTAGTGCGGAGGAGAGAGGCCTGGGTGCTGCTGGTCTTCACAGTGTGTAGGAGGTATAGAGTCGGGGGACAAAGACGTCTCAGTGTTTGAGACTCCCTGCTGAACTGGGGCCATTTGACTGGCGCTCAAAGGAAATGAGGGCAACCTTAAACCTGTATCCACCTCTTTCCACCCCCTCCCAACTACCCCCTACACTGGCCCCTGTGCACCACACACACACACACACACACACACTCACACACACCTCTGGATAAAAGCCCTTGTGAGTACTACTCTTTCAGAATGAGTTAATTAACAATACCCGTCTTGTGTTCTCTTACTATTTGGGTGAGGTGACCCAGCCTAAGTTCACCGTGCCCAGTGCTAAGCTTTAACTACAGGGCTATAAAGCCCCCTGCACTGAGCGGTGGCGCAGTGGAACGGTGTTCTCTGGAATAAAGATACTTATTTGTGAGATTTGTGAGGATTACAGTGGCAGAACTGATGATCCAACATCAGTACCCGATGATCCAATGAGGCAAGATGAGGTCAAATCCTTTTCACAGCAATGTTCCAACACCTAGAGTAGAGTAAAGCCTTCTCAGAAGTGTAGAGGCTGCTACTGCTGCATCAGGGATCAATAAACTCTTTATAACGTCTTATAACATTCCTTATAACTTCACTGTAAAAGAGTGGAGCTAAATTTCTTTTGGTTTATTTTTTTTCTTTGGCATTTAGCAGACGCCTTTATCCAGAGCGTCTTACCACAGTGCTTTGTTGTTTATCACACAACAGTTAGTTCCGACCTCACAATCTGATTGGTTGAGAAGTGTTCTAGCCGTGCGGATATATGTGATAACATCACGGCCTTCTCACTCTAAACTTGTATCACGCCGCTGACGCGTTGCCGAGTAACGGCGTACAGACACAGGACACCCGCAGCAGTGTTAGCTTAGCACAGGCTAGTGCTCAGCCTCGGCACGCTCGCCCGCAGCGCTGACTCGTCTTTGTGGAAAAGAGGGAAAGAAAATCGCTCGATTACTGCCGTCTGACAGCCAGAACGCTAACCAGTCAGGCTAGCCTAAGCTATGCTAAGCTAATGCTAAGCTAAAGCAAGCTACGCTAACCTAACCACAGTCCAGCCAGCTAGATAAAACCAACACCAGACAAGAGACTGCACAAGCCCTTGTCATCAACAAATGGTAGCAGAGCAGAAGGGGCATTAGAGTGGAGGGGCATTAGAGTGGAGGGGCATTAGAGTGGAGGGACAGCAGAGTAAAAAGGCCAGCAGAATAAAGTGGCAATAGAGCAGGGGCAGCAGAAAAGAGGAGCAGCAAGCAGAGGGGCAGCAGAGAAGAGGGGCAGCAGAGAGGAAAGGCAGCAGAGCAGAAAGGCTAGCAGATTAAAGTGGCAACAGAGCAGAAATGGTAGCAGGATGAAGGGGCAGCAGTGAAGAGGGGCAACAGAGAGGAGGGGCAGCAGGATAAAGGGTCAGCAGAAAAGAGGAGCAGCAAGCAGAGGGGCTTTAGAGTGGAGGGGCATTAGAGTGTGGAGGTGAGGCAGAGAAGAGAGGCATCAGAAAAGGGGCAGCAGAGCAGAAAGGGTAGCAGGAAAAAGGGGCAACAGTGTTGAGGAGGAACAGTGCAGAGGAGCAACAGTGTCGCAGGCAGTCGAGCAAAGGGGCATCAGAGCGGAGGGGCAGCAGAGTGAGAGACTGTGGTTTCAAATAACTTTCCAAAACAAAGTTTTCCTGAAACTGAGAGAAAAGCTTGAGAAAAAAAAGATTATTTATTCTGGGGCTGGAGGTGCAAACTCAATTTAGCTCTGGATGCATGGGAACACACACACACAACCCCTTCTTTTTTGTTGTTACTGTGTTGCTGTTCTCAAATGGTTATCCCAGCTGGATGAAAGAGTTTCCCTGCTTTTCATCTCTCTCTCTTTCTTTCTCCCTCTATTTTTCTCTTTTTTATGTCAGGAGGCGACTCGCTCCTTCAGTCTCAATGCCAAATTGTTTCCCATCTGCTTTTGATTACCTTTGGTTGCACTTGGGTCCGAGCCAGCCATCTGCTCTCTCTCTCTCTCTCTTTCCCTCTTTCCCTTTCTCTTTTTACCTCGCTGCCTATATTTTTTTCTTTGCTCTCTCTTTTACTCTCTCTCTCTCTTCTTTTATATATTTTTCTTGGTTTTTAATTTTTTTGATTTCACATTTAATTTTTCCCTCAATCTTCATCTGTCTCTCTCTCCGTCTCATCTTTCTTTCTCTCATATATATTCTGATCTATCCTTCTTATTCTTTCTTTGATATTCTCTCCATTTTGTTCTTGTCTTTCTCTTCCCTGTCCCAATCTGTCTCCTTTCCTTTTCATTCTGTCTCATTTTGTCTCTTTTCTCTCTTTTCAATATTTCTCTCTCTTTCTCTTTAACTCTCCTTTCATCGGTCCCTGTGCATCTGTCTTTCTCCTTCTCATATCTTGAGAAGGACAGAGGACAGAGCTGAGAGATCTGAGGGAGTAGAGGAGGATTGTGGAGGGTTGGAGGGTGGGAGATAGAGGTTGTGGTGGTCCTGTAGAGTGGTGAAGGTGGTGAAGGTGGGCTGATGGCTCTTGGTGATCTCTCGCTCTCTGTAGATCAGTAGCGCTGATGGAGGGAAGCAGTTTGAGATTTGAGGTTTAAATCTTGTCGTTCTCCGCTGTGTTTCTCTCCGCAGACTCTCTCTATCTCTAATCTCATCTGTCAGAACTCTGGCCTCGCTCCACCCGGATCGGACCCTCCAACACCCCCCAATTCCTCCACTTTCTCTCTCTCTTTCTGATGTGGGGCTTTAGGCTGGAAATGAGTAGCAGTGTTCCTCAAATTGGACGATTTTCTTTAATAGCCCCCTACCTCTCCCTGCACTGCCGGACCCCCACACACCAACCAAGTGTTCCCTCACACTCACACAGTCTCTCTCACACACTCTGGAGTGAGCAGTGGTTGGCTTTGCCCAATTCTGTAGACCCTATACCCTATATCTTACTCCTTATACTTTATTCCCTACACCCTACTCATTATGCCTTACTTACCACTATCTTTAGCCTTCCCCTTACTCCTTATAGTACAAGTCCCTAAACTCTATTCCTTATGCCCTACTCCCTACTTACCAAGGGCCCTGAGTAGTCAGGTCCACTTTCCCCCCATTACCATGCCAATGCAAATACTACTACCTAAACCCTCCTCTGTATTCCCTACATGCTACTCAATACGCCCTACCATTTCCACCCTATTCAACAATATATACCACGATAATGAACAATGCAGGGCCCATGACATCACCAGCCTTGGCCCCACCCACGCACTGTCTTGCGTCTGGACCGATCAAGAGCTGAGTTAGTGCAGAGCACTCAAAACCCGAGAAAAACAACAAAACGACAGTAATCGCCCCTTTAATCAGGCCTTTACATGGCTTTTTAAAAGGTACATAAGAGTGTTTGTTTTTCTAGGATTAAAAGTGTGAATTCAGCTGTAACTGGAAATATCTGCAGTGCAAAACTGTGCTGGACTGAGGTGCACAGCTTTCGACACGTGCCCACGTTTACAGGCACGTGCCCAACCATGTGGATGGAGGCCATGTGGTTGCCTTGTGTTTACTCCTGCTGCCCCCTCGTGCTCTACCTCCCCCTCGAGCTTCTCAGGCGGCAGCAGCCTGTTACTCACACAGACACAGAGACAATGCTGTGTATCTACAGTACTTCTTGTGTCATGAATTAAAACATTGCAACATGACGTATTGATTTGATTGCCTAAAGTGACATTGCATGTCCTGCGATGTGACTATTGCGCATGCACACATCGCAATGATGGTGCTTAAACAATATATCGTGCAGCCCTAATTTTCACACCCTACCTATTGTACCCTACTAGACTCTATTTCTTAAGCCCTATTCCCTGACTGATTCTGTTTTTTATTCTGTTTTAGGGCCCAAAACGTTCTAACCCAGGACCCACAGAAGTGAACGCAAGGGCAAGTGACCTGTGTGGAGTTAAGCTGAACACAAGCACACACACACACACACACACAAACACACACACACATAGAAACTCATAAACCAGCACAGCCCTCCCCAGCCATGGCTCCAGAATTCAGCGCGTCACACTGGTGATCGAGGGGGCGTCCCAGGCAGAAGACATGGTGGGACGGAGGGCTGGGCACCTCAGTGAAGCTAGCTGTAGTTACCATGGAAACGGTGTGGAGGACCTTGGCCTGGGTTGGGGTCATTGCCATGGTGTCTGCTGGAGCAGGAGCGGGTCCCTCAGCTCAGGACGGCCAAGGTAACCATCACCCACCAACACTGTCATATTATTAATAACCTGTCTACATGTCTGTCTTTCTCTTTGCAAGACTGTCTGTCCATCTGCCTGTTTTCCTCTCACTTTATACCTATCTGTATGTCTGTCTTCTATCTATCTATCTATCTGTCTGTCTGTCTGTCTGGCTGGCTGGCTGGCTGGCTGGCTAACCATCCATCCATACATCCATCCATGCACTCATCCATCCATCCATTCATCCATCCATCATTCTGGCCAACCATCCATCCATTCATCCATCCATCCATCTCTCATTCTGGCTAACTATCATTCCATCCATGAGTCTTGCCAACCATCCATATTTCTGGCCAGCCATCCATACATCCATACATCCATTCATCCATACATCCACTCATCCATACATCCATTCATTCATCCATCATTCTGGCCAACCATCCATCCATCCATCCATTCATCCATCATTCTGGCCACCCATCCATCCATCCATCCATCCATCCATCCAATCATCATTCTGGTCATCCATCGATCCATCCATCCATCCATCCAACCATCCATCCATCCATCATTCTGGCCAACCATCCATCCATTAATCCATCATTCTGGCCAACCAATTATCCATCCATCCATCCATCCAACCACTCACCCATCCATCCATCCATCCATCATTCTGGCCATCCATCCATCCATCCATCCAGCCATCATTCTGGCCAGCTATCTATTTATCAGTCTGTCTGCCTTCTTATCTTTCTGTCTGCCTGATGTCTGTTTTTCTCTCTGTATCATTTCCTTTCTATCTGTCTGTCCATCCTGCTATCCATATATGCAGCTGTCCATCTGCTTTAAAAAAAATCTATGCAGGCATTGATCTATCTGACTGTTAATCCGTCTACCATCTATCTATCTGTTTATGCATCTATACATCTGTCAGCCTGGCCATCCATCTATCTACGTATCCGTCTGTCTTTCTGTACATACATGAGTCTGTCTGTTTGTTTAAATACATACTAAGACATATTGAGGATAGATTGAGCTCCATCAGCCCAGTGTGGGGGCCTTTGTACCCCTCTAGACCACACTTTTTTTTATTGAACATGGTGTTCTTAAGGCCATGCTGGCTGTTTTAAGACATATGCTCCATATTATCAATGCTTTTCTGTATTGATTATAGCTAAAAACATCATGATTCTCAAATTATGATGATGAGAAGAGTCATCTGGATACTTTTGGACTTCATATCATAAATGTACTCTAAAAATGTTTCGTAAACTGTAATGATACACTGCTCTGCGTGTTTTTGTGCTTATTCTCAAAGTTACATAATAGGAAGCTAGTCAGACGTAAATTTGGCTCGTGCTTATTTAAACAAGCGGGCAGAGAAATATGCAGACATGCCACAGTTGGCATCAGGGTCGTGTTTTTTCTTCCATCTTCCTCGTCCTATAAATAGCCGAATAATGAGGTTAGCCGTCGTGCAACCAGCATTATGTCATGTAGTTACGTGTGTGCAGCTCTGCGGTTATTAAAGCACCGGTGCCGGAGTGTGCGCTGGGCGTGCGACGGGCAGACGCAGTGCAGGCTCATAACCCGAGCGTGCGACGGCTCTCCACAAGATGACTGAAACTGAGACGGTTATGAATAGGCTGGGTTTGGAGCTGCGGACAGGAGGCCCTGTGGTTACTGTGGCCTCCGTTCAAGAAAGACTGAGTTCTCAGCCTGGCATGCAGGAACGCGCTCTCCTCCACCAGTCTGGGTCTGGCCATGACTGGATACAGCTGTTGCACATCTGGATGAGAGATAAAGAGAGAAATAAATGGCTGCTCTTTTTCCTGCTCAGGTTGTCTACGAACAGGGATTTAAGTAAATTAAGAATCCTAAAGTAAGTGATTAAAATATAAAGTAAGTGAGTCGAGGATAAGTTTAATGGGGAAAACTGTACCTGTAGGGCACCTCTGGCCTGGAGACAAAATGAGATAGGGTTGAGAATAGAGGCATACAGATTCTAAATGGCATTCTGATGGGCATTTGCCTGCAGATGTTGCAGCTGGGCCTTTAGATCATGCACACTCGTAGCTTACTTAAGCTGATGTCCCAGATAGTCCCATGAATGCTCTCAATAAATCTGGTGACTGGATACTGGATTTCTGGGAATCCCTTACTGCATGTGGGTGAGCATTATCCTGCTGAAAAGGACAGTTGGAAGCCCTGCCATGAAAGGCAACACATGTGGCTGCAGGATGTTCTGCACATATTGTTGAGCTTTTTGTGATGCTTGTTGCTATCTTACACCCTATCAACAGTCAGTATCCTCTGCAGAGACGCGCAAAAGTGTTATTAAGGTATAAAAAAACACTGTTAAGATACAAACACGCCAAAGCTCTGATTGGTTTATTTCACGTTATGCCCAAACCACACCCACGATTAATTAAGAGAATTAGTACATGTCTTTGTGCTTTTTGAGCCAGACAAGGCATTTCGTTTGCACCCTCACGATACCAAAGGCATATCGACACGCCCTAAAAGCAATTACTAAAATCACTAAAATAGTGCGCTCAATGTCTCTTGTATTACCTCTAGGGATGACCAATGCAATGGCTCCCCTGATCATCACACCAGAAGTTGGAGCAGTGTGTAGTTCTAGACAGAACCTGGATTCATACTTAAATACATTTCACTTCCAGTCTATAGCAGTCTAGGTTATTTTGTTCATGACTACAAACATCACTGCAAATAGCCATTCCACTGAAGTACAGCGTTATAAGAGTGAGTTTTCAGTGAAGTTTCTCAAGCACTAAGACTGGGTGCAGCAGCATTAGCATTAGCTCTTTCAACGCTTAGAGGCGAGTATATTAGACTATAGTCTGCATGTTTGCCGTGGGACAAACCACTAGCTAATAGTGCCCTGGGTTACCGGAACACAGGAACAGGGTTACTCAGTCTAGCGGTATTGGGCAGCATTTGTGTCATTTTGTTAGCCCTGTGGTTAGCAGCTAATGCTAATGCTGCTGCACTCAGCCTTAGTGCTGGATAAACTTCACTGAAAACTCACCCTTAGACAAAATATTGACAATCTAAGCTTACTGTAAATAAAACGAAAGTGTTTTACTCACCCAAATAAATGAATTTCAGGAGAGAAATCTGTGTAGATTAACATCCAGCTCTCGCTTGAGTTTAAAATATATATTTTTTAAGAATTACAGTTTTGTTTACTTAGGCGCTTCCCTCAGCTTCCTCATTAAAAAGGAAACATGGTGACCCCCTTGCTCACTTCGATGTAGGCATCCTTTTGAATGGGATGAGTTGGGGATCTCCGTGATCTCACTAATGCTGTTGTTACTGAATGAAATCAATCCCACCTCAGCGCTCCTTCTTCTGAGAAAAGAGCCACTAAATCTAATTCCCTCACTTGATTTCCATCCACATCCAATTAAGACCTGCTTTACTCCCAGGCCCTCCAGCTCCATAACCCCGCTCTGAGACGCTCACACCGCCGGTTTGTTTGGAATGAAGGTGAGTGCTGTGGTGTTTTATGGGGCTGGGGCTCTGTCTGTGGAGGCAGTGGAGTTTATGGGAGGGGAACGGGGGGCATCCCGGATCTCCCCCAGGCCTCTACATGGAGATTAAAGCAAAGATCAAAGACTGTTATAAATAAATGGGGTTCTCTGGATGGGCTGGAGCAGGCAGTGGCTCTTCCGTCTATTGTGCTTTAGTGTTTAATCAAGACAGAGCTGGGCCTGTGCACTGATGGTCTGAGCCTTCTGCTGTATGATTACACACTTAGTTTTAATTTCTCATTCAGTAGTAGTAGATAAGTAGCTTATTTGTGGCTGTATTTGTTAATTAAGGGCGTTTTCACATCTGTAGTAGATTTCTATGGTCCAGATCAGTTGATGAGTTTGTTTGTTAGTTTGTTGGTTTGGTATCACAGAGGGAAAAAAAACCTAAACACACTAAAATGCGCACCAATAAACTATCAAACTGTCAGCACGTTTGTCTCGTCTGATTGGAGCAAGAAAGTAACTATAGCAAGCAGATTCTGTACTCCAGTGTGTATATCTGTTCAGTGTTAGGATGCTTTAACACAAAACGCTGAACATTTGGGAGTCATGGAGTCACATGGCTGTAAGCAGTGAACGCAGCACAGACCACACTCTGTGTAAACAGCATGGAGCACCAGATACAGCATTTGTTTATAGCTATGGTAATTAGCGTTATCTGGCTAATATATCAGTTTAAACTGCACCTTATCAGCAATTTAGCTCAAATAAAATGAGTATAATGTAATTACTGTTTTCATACCTGCTCAATCGAACCACACTAAGGGTACAAACTAAACAGGATCCACCCTAAACCAGGCCTAATAGTGCTGGTGTGAAAATGCCCTAAGAACATGTACACAGTTGGGCATTCAATATTTCTCAGGCTTGAAAAAAAATAGTGCACGTTAATATTGTTTATACGATTGAAGTCTCAAACTAAACTCATTGCATTGATCAAATTTAAGAATTATGAATTAGTTAAAAGATGTGCTGCTCCCTTAATTGCTGAAGATAGCGAAGCTAAAAGTAAATGTGATAGATTTATCAAGGATGTCTCCAGTGGTGGTCACTTTGAGCACAATTTGGACTTTTTGACTCACTTGTGTTCAGTGGTCAGTCATTTGGACATTATTATGGACAAGTTTAATCTCTAAAGTGTTTCCATTAAAGGATATGATAAGATACTTGCAGAAATGGGGTGTACTGGTCCTGCGGGCTAAGCCCTGTCCTTATGAGTGAAAGTTGCTGATTTGAATCCCAGTCATGCAGCTTGCCATGAGCTGTCAGCAGCAGTTCGAAAAAAAGAGGCGGTGGCTGACTTCACGTGTGTCAGAAGGGGCATGTGAAAAATTGAAATAAGTAAAAAAAAAAAACATCTTTTGGAAGATACTGTATGTATTTTTGAGAAGCGACACCACGCTGAAATTTGTTTTCCATCTGATCACATGACACTCTGGACTGAATCAGTGAAGATCATTCGTGGATTAAGCGTTAGGTCCGAAACAGGCTTATTTCATCCCTCGCTGTGGGTCATCTTCCTCCCTGCGGTCTCTCTGAGGTGTTGAAAGTCCAGTTAAAGCACATGTCGGGCTCTGAAGCAGCTGCTCTCTGACCAATCACACGGGCCGATCAGATGGCCTATCCGAGCGGATTCGCGCTGCGGACGCCGCAGGCTTCTTTTCAGCACAGGCTGAGCTGTGATCCCCTGCTAGCTGCCCAACATGAAACTGATCTAATGTCCTCAGTTCCTCCAGGCTGTTTATTTAAAACTGAATAGTGGGCTACATGAAGTGCTTCAGAGGCCCAGAATAAAAAGCTGTATTTGTTGTAAACCTGCCTGCTTGTCTTCTGCTGCTGTGGTGAGGGAACACTGTAGAGAGATCTTTATCTACTTTTTTCTTTTCCTAGAAATTCTAACCAGGAACAGACTATAAGATAACTTTTTATTGCTATAATTACAAAATTATACCCTTAATTATCAGCCACTCCTATTCCTATTATATATCTACTACAGACAGATTATATCTGTCCAGTATCATTTATTTTACTTTAATTCTGAATACTATATGGAGATATATGGAGTGCATTACTAGAATCATGACATTCTGCTTCATTGACTTCTCTTACAAATCTGATTAAATTATTTTCTATTTTTTAATATCTCAGTTAGGGGTGTGCCATATCTTATCATACGCAATAATACAATTTTATTTTTATTTTGTTTTTAGTAGTGTATTCTTGAAATATTTTTGTCTTATAGCCAAGAGTATTGTTATTGCAAAAATATTGATCTCATCAAATATCATGGTGTTATTTTAGGGCCGTATCACCCACCCCTACTGTACATTCTAAAAATCATGTGCTAGTTTTCCTTGAAAATATACACACACAACATTTGTGCAATCTTATTTTTTAAGTATAAACCCAAAGCTTTTTTTGGTCATTTTACTACAGATTTTAAACTGACATTACTTAATACCAAGGTTGCAAAAATTAAAGGTTGCAAAAATGTATTTTTAAGTATAACCCACAAAACATCAAGTTATTTTTACTAAAAATCATAAAATTACATAAGTCTGAATTTCACTTCATGTGTTTACTTAAATTAAGTAAAATTAAGTTGTTTCTATTTTAAGATAAATAAGAGTAATAAGTGACTTTAAGTTATTGCTACTACTAACTGACTACTACTGACATAAAACTAATTCTATACCATGTTGTAGTTTATTATATACATTTGTTAACATTTCTAAAGACGCAAATAAATCTTAGATAATTTCAAATCAGCTTAATTTATCGGTTTATGTGGGCCATGGAGGGAGATTCTATTGTTTGAAGTCTGAACGAAGCAGCATTAGCACTTTATTAGCATATGGCTAGCAGCATTAGCGACTTGGCCTAGACTTTAATGTATCATCCAACTAGCCAGCATGTATAGGAAAGTATCTAGAGAAACAAAAAATCGTGAGATCGCTGGTTTGAATCCCAGTTATGCAGCTTGCCATCAGCTGCTGGAGCCCTGAGAGAGCACAATTGGCCTTGCTCTCTCTGAGTGGTAGGTAGGTGGCGCTCTTTTTCCTCATCACTCCACAGGGTGATGTTACTTAATACATGGCGTCTGTGAGCTAATGTATCAGTCGCTGCGCTTTCCTCCAAGCACGCTGGCTACTACTAAGTTTGAAAAAAGGCGGTGGTTGACTTTACATGGGACAGTTGGCCTGTCTAAATTTCTGAGAACATGGGAACAAATTAGAAATAAAATTGTATATATAAAAAAGAACTTCATATTGTCCTACGTAATGGTTTTACTATCGTTAAATCTTTTTTTAGAACTCTATAACTCTGTAACTCTTTATCTAGACCAGTCACATTGATGTTCTTCTCAGAATTAGATTTTCCAGAAAAGTTTCAGGCTGAACCTAAAACTCAAACAGCTACATTGCTTTGGGTTTTCGGAACATGGGTGAGATTTGCTTGCATTCGTGCTCAGAGCTTGTTTAAACTGGCTTTGGAGGATAAACAGCAGCTGAAATCTTCATTTCGGTCCGGAGCCACCGGCCTGCGTCCTCCGCTGTGAAGATGAGCTGAGCATCTGAGGGCATTAGGGGCAGCAGTCTGCTGGAGACGGCGGTGTGTGTTGCAGCGGTGACCTCTCCCCCCGGGTGCAGTGTTTAGCGTGCGCTATTGGGATAATAAATCTTCGGCCCCACTGCAGAGAGCAGGAAGTATAGGGTTTCAGGGTTTGTGTGGAAACGGGCGGCTCTCGGGCCTCTTGACCGTTAGCTTTCGGGTCTCTCCGTGAACTCTGCTGCTCTCTAACCACATGCTAAGAGTGCGTGACTCCGGGAGATCATTTCAACTTCTCTTTTAGTTCCAAGTGGCCGGATAACTCTGCCAGTGGTCAGGAACACTGTTCGGACTGTCAGGACCGGTTTGGGATGACGTTGCTGAAGTTTTGAAAGCTTTGAAGTTGTTTAAATGAGTTCTGTAATCAGGATGGTTGTGCTCTGGGCTGTTTTTGAGTGTTTTTGGAGTCTTAAGCGACATCCTACTTGGGGGGGCTGCCACCCACGTCAGTTGTTTATTTTGCATGGAAGAATGAACTCAAATTGCTGGAGCAATTGCATGAAGTAGATCTCTGATATACTGTAATACAGTTGAAAAGAAGTCTACTAAAGAAGTCTACTTGCATCTGTTTCCCTGTATTCTACTTTATTTATCCTCCTTTTACCCTGTTCTTCAATACTCAGGACTCCACAGAACCACCATGGAGCAGCCATTATTATTTGGACAATATAATTTTAGCTAGGCCAATTGTCCCAACCATTCAGCCGCTACTCAGCTGTATATCCCTCATCACTGGTGGTCCCACAACACAAGGAGGGTGAAGACTAGCACATGCCTCTTCCGACACATGTGAATCAGCCACAACCACTTTTCGAACTGTTGCTGATTATGAGCATTAACGAGTAGCATCACAGTGCACTCGGAGGAAAGTGCAGCGACTAGGTTCCTTGTGCTGATCGATATCACTCTAGAAGTGACGATGGGTAAGAGCATCATCTACCCACCCAGAGAGCGCAGAGAGAGCAAGGCCAATTGTGTCTCTCTCTCTCTTGGGGCTCCGGCAGCTGATGGCAAGCTGCATGACCGGGATTCAAACCAGCGATTTCCCAATCACTTTTTTTTATCCAAGCTCTAGCCAAATCTGAGTCTCATATCTCATATCTCTTGTCTCCTGTTCCTCTCCAGCTGCGTTCCTGTCCAGTCTGGATCAATATGAGATTGCCATCCCGATCCGCGTGGGTCCCGTGGGGGAGGTACTGCACACAGAGGAGCATTCAGGTGGGCACGGGAGGCGGCGGAGGAGTGCGGAGAGGCAGCAGCCGGAGACCCCCGACCCGCAGGTGTTTTACCAGCTGTCCACGCCCAGCTCCAACCTGTTCCTGAACCTGACGCTGCAGAGCGGCCTGCTCTCGCGCCAATTCCGCGTGGAGTACTGGAGGAGGGGCCGGCTGGCCTGGAGTCACCCGTACCTGCCTGGCTGCCACTACGTGGGTCACCTGCAGCACCAGCCTCAGGCCAGCACTGTGGCCCTCAGCAACTGCAACGGCCTGGTAAGCTTTCTCTTATATACTCTCCTAGACTGTATACGTCATTAGAGTAGTAACTAGGGATGCAACGGTACAGTGTGGCCGCGGTTCGGTTCGTTTCAAGGTTTTTGGGCCACGGTATCGGTTCGATTTCAATATATGAATAGAAAAAAGGCACAGATTAAATCAAATCATATTATCTAGAATAAAAAGGAACAAAAAACAGAATGAGACGCAGCTTGTTTAACTACTCTAGCAGGCTCTAGGAACCTCGAGTGACAGGAAACATAGAATTAACTCACTGTAAATCAACATGCATCCAGCCTTATCATGCTTGTACAACTACATCTGTAACTGTATAATAACATAGACCCAGCAAATCGATTATTAAATTAGTAGGCAACTATTTTGGTAATCAATTTTAATCGATTTAACCGATCAACATTGTGTCCATGTTTCTGTAGTAATTGGTTCCAGCTATATGAGTATAAAATACAGTATGTGTCCAGGATGTTGAAAAGTATTGAGCATATCCTGATCAATTTTTCAAGGGATTTCTTGCAAACCAGATGTTCATTTACTTAAAACCAGCCCACCTGTTGTGACCATTTCCTGCACTGAAGGATTTTCCCAACTGCTACACACCTGAAAGCTTCTGAGGAACATGATAATTAGTACTGATGAGCTGAACCAGGTGTGCAGGCTGTGTAATAGATATACGGTAAACACAGTAAATTAGGGAAGCATGTGTAAGTGTTGTTTATCACAACAGGTGTGCCATAGGAGGAGCATGTATGTAGGCCTGTCATGATAACAATCGTTTTGGATGATATATTATCTCAGTAATAATTGTATTATTACTGCAGGTAAGCAGTAGTAAGCAGGTGTAGCATTATACGGCAATTTTATGTATTTTGGGTTTAAGCCATGTTTTAGGCTACACAGCATTTTGAATTAATATTTTCTATTAAAAGGAAAATATAGTTTAGAACCAGGCTTAATCTCTGTCTGAGAAAATGCCCAAAAAATAGAGCAAAAAAGTTTTTTTTTAAATGAAAGATTATTCAAAAACTGGAATTAGACAATATATCAAATATTATTATTAAAATATTATTAAAATATACCAAATTTTCTATATGATAAATAAAATAAAAACACTTGTACTTGATAATCAGCCACTGTCCACTGGCGTGGAGTGAAACAAATGAAAGAGGCTATCTCTACTGCCATTGGCTGGTCTGTTTGGTCTGGCTGGTTTATACTAAAGCCAGTGTGCTAGACTAGTACTGTCTGCATATGAATCAGATAATGCCCCCACAGCTAATGTGGGGGAATGTTTAGTAAAAATATAAAAAAAATGTGCCCAACAGATTTTTCTTATCTGCTTAAATGAAAATAACACGCCTGTCCCCTGTACATAATACACCGTTTTCTAGATTATTATGCAAATAATATTTTTCTCAGTTTTTATTTAAATAGTCAATGCAAATGAAGGTCATGACCCGTTAAGAATAAATATTTTTTTTTACAAACCTCCCAATGATAACAGTAATTTTGTTTAAATAAAAAACTTAAAATGCACTGTTCCTCATTATTAAGCAGGCCACAGGTTTCAAGCAATATGGGAAAGACAAAGGATCTCTCTATGCTGCTAAAAAAAACGTGAAATAATGCAGTGCCCTGGACAAGGTTTGAAAAGATTAAATATTTCATGAAAACTTTTTTTTAGAAAAATTGTTTTATCTTTGGGAGGTTTGTTCAGTAAAATTGGATTTATATTTAACGTGTCATGACTTGAAATTATAGTGACTGTCATTTGCATTGACATTTTAGGAAAATCTGAGAAAGATATCACTTGCATAATAATTTGGTAATTTAGTGTAGTTTGTGTGTCTGATTTAAATCTAGATCATTTTATTTTGTCTGATATGACCCCCTAACCCCTTCTGGAAACTCCTCAATTTTATTTATTTGTTTTTTACCATTTGACACCCTAAACACTCTTTATTAAGATGTAAAACTTGCCAGTCAGCATTTTTGGTTTTGCAGTCTTTGTAGTGTGTTTTTTTAATGACTGAGCGTTCCTGGCCGTGACTCTGTGTCTCTCAGTTGAGAGCGTTCTCTGGGCTCTGACTCAGGCCCGGAAAGGACAGCTGTTCCTGGGGCCAGGGAGGTGCCAGCTGCTTTATCGCTTCATTCTGGAAACAGGTGTTTTGGATCCTAATGATGGATTCGGTTTCAAGCTGAGGTCTGCGGGGATGCTCATTACCGGCCCAAGCCAGTAATGCACCTGCGTAAACAAAGGGTACAGAGCCAAGGCTGGTGCCCAATCATTTAAACTCAGTCAAGATAAAGGGAACGACTGAATACTGAGGGACAGATACTTTTTTCTTCTTTTTCAATAGCTTGGACTCCTCTGGACTAATTGTATAGTATATGTAATTGATTTTTTACAGAGAGAAGCAACATAAGTAATGATGCACCAAAAAATATTAGAGTTATTAGAATGGAATGAAGCTTTATATGTGTGAATGTAATGATTTTATACAGTGTGTAACTGATTACAATATTAGAGTGGAAGATACATTTATTGGAGAAAATTGTACAAGGCAGAGGAAGAGCAGGCAGAGGAGGTGTCTCTATCCGGTAGAGACATCCTGGTAAATAATCTTTGTGTGAGGGCATTTGCTCTAATGATTGGATCAGCTGCCAGGTACCTTTTTGGAATTTACTACAGGAAACACTAAAACTCAGCTCACTGGTGTCACTAAATAATTTTAACATTTTAATATTTAACCACAATCAGACATCCTGTACCTGTTTTAGTTCTTTACTTCTTTTAAAATACTTTCTTCTTCTTCTTCTTCTTATTATTAATAATATTTTATTTATAATTTTTTTACTGATTTAATTTAAAATGATTTAATGTAGTTATTACTTTCTTTACCATATCAATCCCTGGCTTTTTGTAAATGCTTGGCTACATAAAAAAAAATGAGGGTTGTCCTCAATGTACCATATTTTACGCACTATAAGGCGGATTTAACCAAACACTGCGGAAAAAAAATCAGCAGTGTGCCTTATAATCTGGTGCGTTTTATGTTTGAATTCTACCAGTCAGGTATTAAGGAGCAATAAAGCCACTCTGGTGAGGAGTTTCAGTTTAGTTCTCCTGCAGTACTAGCATTAGCCGCTAACCGTGCTAGCTCTTTTGCTGTCCAGAGGAGAATATTATTGGACTGTAACCTGCTGCTAACCCAGGCTAGCACCGCTGGAGCAGCATTAGCTGCTTAGCTGCTAACCGTGCTAAGCTCTAGCTCTTTTACTGTTCAGAGGAAAGTAATCTGCATGTTTACCGTGTTAAAACAAGCTACATGGGACGCTGCTAGCTAATATCACCCTGACTTACCAGAACACTCAGGGTTCCTCAGTGTAGGGCTGTCGGGCGGCATCAGCGGCTAACCTAGGCTAGCGCTAGCAGGTAGCCGCTAATGCTAATGCGAATGCTGCTGAAAGCAGCCTTATTGGAAATCTGGAAATCTAAGCTTACTAGATTTAAATAAAGGGTAGTGCTTTACTCACTTAAATAAACAGTTTTCAGGAGAGAAATCTGTGTAGATTAACATCCAGTCCTCATTTGATTAAAAAAAAAAAAAGTTTTTTTTAAGAATTACAGTTTCACAGTTTTGTTTACTTAGCTTAGCTTAGCATTGTAGTCTCACCACCCAGCGGCAAAACCTGCTAAATTAGAAGGAAAACATGGCGACACCCCTGTTCCTTACTGGTGTCGCATACCTTAATGTATGAAAATCGAAATTAATTGATAGTGCACCGTATAATTGGGTGCACCTTATAGTGCAAAAAATACAGTACACTTTTAATATCTAAACATCTTCAGACAGCCTGTACCTGTTTTAACTAATCTTATTTTTTCTTAGCTCTTATGTATGTATATATATATATATATATATATATATATATATATATATATATATATATATACTTTTTTTACCAGCAGATAGATACACAGTAGCTGGCTGATAAATGCCAGTCAATTAGTTAAAACCTCTGTGGGCAAAATGTCTTCTAGTGCATCATAGAGGCATGTCTAGTCTAGTCAGTGATCTTTCACCAAGAGGTACACTACCCAAAAATTACATTGGTTAAAAATGCCATTGGATTAAAATGTGCTAATATTTTGCTCCTTAAATCAGAGAAATAAAATCCCTAAATCATGCTGGATATCTTAGTAGGTCAGTGAAGAACAGTGAACAGTGAGTACAGTGGAGATATTGAACATGTTCAGAAAGGCGTTAAGAAGCTCCTGGGGTAATTACTGGTGGTCAGAGCAGCATAGCGTAATTCAGTAGGGAATGAGCGCGTGTCCATGAGAGCATCACTAAATTCATTACGGGATTACGTGCCCTTTGGAAGCATGCTTCAGACGGAAGGAGATGCTGAACTCGTGCGATGAACTTTGTGTCCGCGGGCCTTTGGGCTTTGGGTCGGAGGAAGTGCGGAAATATCGCATCTCCATAAAGTCCCAGTGCAGCAGAACAGGAGTGGTGTTTGTACAGTCGTGAATTGACCATGCAGCCCAAAGTACTCTCCCACAGTTCCTGACCTGTGTGGTCTCTGCTGACCTGTAGGGGGAGTGTTTTATGACACTGTTGACATAATTATCTATTCAGAGTTTTTTTTTTTTTTCATTTATTTCAAATTTTCCCCCATTTTCTCTCTAATTTACAAGGCCTCTTTTTTCAAACAACTGAGCTGAGTAGCATCACAGCGCTCTCGGAGGACTCGGTTCAGATACATCAGCTCACAGATGACTGATCACCATCACCCTTTGGAGTGGTGAGGGGAAAGAGCACCATCTACCCATCCAGAGAGAGCAAAGCCAATTGTGCTCTCTCAGGGCTCTGGCAGCCGATGGCAAGCTGCGTGAACAGTATTCAAACCAGCGATCTCCTCATTATAGTGTAATCAGATGTTGTAAAGAATCCGTCCTGAGATGTTGGAGAGAATATCAAACTGGTGATTAATTTATTCAGTCATTGTTTTAGTTAAAAACGCTGCAATAAGTACTGTAATACAAACTGATATAGTTTTAATTCTTTAGCTGATTTTTTTATGTTTTCATGTCATTTTAAAAGATTTTAACAGATGTCTAAAATTATAATTATATTTTTGTTGATTTTTATCTTACTACATACAGTGCTTTTTGCATCATAAGGTGCACTTTAAATCCTTTAAATTTTCCAAAAATCAACAGTGCGTCTTATAATCCGGTGCTCCTTATGTATGAATTTTACCAGTCAGCTTGTAAGAAGCAGTAAAGCCACTCAACTGAAGTACAGCGTTAAACATGACTTTCAGTTTAGTTCTCCAGCACCAAGGATGGAGCAGTGTTAGCATTAGCCGCTAGCTAATATTGCCCTGGCTTACCGGAAAACTCAGTTCCTCAGGGTTCCTCAGTGTAGCGTTGCTAATGCTGCTGCACCTAGCCATAGTGGAAATCCTCTTTATCATTGAAATCAGGTGTTTTATTCAGTTTAGGTGGCACCGGTGTATAAAATCCATGCAATCTACCTTTAGAAACTCTTTAAAAAACCTTTAAAAAGCTTTTCCCAATAAACTGTGGCCCTTGCACACTGCATTATGTAATCTTTTGACTCCAACTGTCCTGTGTTCTGCAGATGATTTGTCCAAATATGCTATCACTTATCTATCGTTTGCTCTTCCAGCAGGGGGTGATTGTATCTGGTGGAGAGGAGTACCTCATTGAGCCCTTGGTTTCTGCTGAAAACCACACCAGTGTGGACGGGAGAGAAGGACGCCCCCATGTGGTGTATAAAAGATCGTCCTTGCGACACTTGTACATGGACCAGTCCTGTGGAGTCATTGGTAAGATTGTTTTTTTTTTTTAAATTAGGGCTGTCATTGTTAAAGAGTTAATGCATTATTATTATTATTATTTTAAACACAAATTAATTATGGTGCCAAAATAATCTGGTCTTGATCCGTCCCAGCTATTAAATATATATATATATATATATATATATTTTTTTTTTTAACTAAACTGCTGTTAAGGCCGTTTAATCTGATATATTAGCCAGATAATATACTGCTATGAACATACGCTGTCTGCTGCTCCATGCTGTTTACACTGAGCGCAGTATGTGCTGCGTTCACTTCTCTCAGCCATGCAACTCGTGTACCTTTACTATGCATATACCTCTGTTTTAGATAATCCAGGACTGGTACTCCCAACTAAATACACTGGATTTCAGAAAAACAATCAAAAACAATAAAAAAACAGTGAATGAAATGTCTCCAAAAATGTCTACTCTACTCTACTGTGTACTAGATGTGTACTGTAATATTTCAATCTGTATTTGCTTTAAAACTAAATCAGTTTGGTTCTTTTCAGCATTTTAGACCCGTTGTCGACATAGTAACAACACTTGTGGTTTAGTCAGTGTATCTCAGGAAAATTAGACACGATATTTAGCTCCAAATAATCTGTAAAACGAGCTGAGTTTTCCCAAGATACATACTCCAAGGTCTAAATAATCTCTGGCTGTTTCAGATGAAAAACCCAGCAAAAGCTTCAGTTGGTGGCAGCGAACCATCAAACCCTCCCCCAACCAGATGGGCCGTGGCCAGCTGCCTCTGAAGCGTTCGGTTAGCCGAGAGCGCTATGTGGAAACGCTGGTGGTGGCGGATAAGATGATGGTGGGGTACCACGGCCGGCGAGATATTGAGCAGTACATCCTGGCTGTTATGAATATTGTAAGTTTCAAATCTCCTGGTTTCCTCTATAGTTTTTCATTACTTTATTTTAAAAAAGTGTTTATTTACAATCAAAATCACAAAGTCTCTGGTCTGAATTTGAGACAGCAGATTTCCTCATCAGGAAGATCGCTGGTTCGAATCCCGGTTATTCAGCTTGCCATCAGCATGCCGGAGGCCTGAGAGAGCACAATTGGCCTAGTGGGTAGATGGCGTGCTTTCCCCTCATCACTCCAAAGGGTGATGTCTATCAGCACAAGGCTGCGTCTGTGAGCTGATGTATCACAACCAGGTCGCTGCGCTTTCCTCCGAGTGCGCTGTGATGCTACTCGGCAATGTTGCATCAGCAGCAGTTCAAAAAGAGGCGGAGTCTGACTTTACATGTGTCGGAGGAGGCATGTGCTAGTCTGAAAGCTCTGCTTTTTTTGTTATTTCAGCCATTTCTTATTTTTTTGCAAACAAATGCTTTAAATGACAATATTTTTATTTGGAATTTGGGAGAAATGTTGTCTGTAGTTTATAGAATAAAACAACAATGTTCATTTTACTCAAACATAAACCTATAAATAGTAAAATCTGAGAAACTGATTCAGAAATTTAAATTGTCTCTCATTTTTTTCCAGAGCTGTATATTGATTACTAAGAGAATCACCGATTATCTGTTGAGTTTACGACGTGTGTTGGAGCAGACCGAGATGGCTCTTTTTTTAGACTGGTCTTTTCTTGTTTCCCTGGAGGTCAGGTTGCCAAACTGTTCCAGGATTCTAGCCTGGGGAACGCAGTGAACATCGTGGTGACTCGACTGATCTTACTAATGGAAGACCAGGTAAAAACACACACCCACATGAAGAAAAATGACTCATTTACACATTTACAAAAGCTTAGTTTCTCTCTCTATTTATTTGGGGCTTATTTTGTGTACTATTTGAAATGGGACCTGTTTTAACTGACTTTTAATTACAATGAACTGCCACTGGGGCACAGTATATATCAATAATGTCTCAACCCTTTTTATAGCCTTGGAACTTAGGTCATGAGTCATGTATAATTTTGCTGTAAGATGCAAATGCAGATGCAGATGGGAGGAACATGAACATTAGCACTGCATTGCAATAGCCGAGGCGTGAGAAGGCTATGGCTTGGACCTGGAGTTGAGTGGCCTGTTGCGTTAAGAATGATAAAATCTGTCTAATGTTGTGCAAAAAAAGTGCAAATCGGTAAGACCAAACATCTAAAACCAAATGGTGTGTAAAAGAGAGCTGGTCATCAACCATAACCCCCAGGTCCCTAGCAACCTTTGTTGGGGAGATTGGGAATAAGTCAATGGTTATGATTATGGTGAAGTTGTGTTGGACGGATGGTTTTGCTGGTAGAACCAGGAGTTCAGTCTTGGAATGGTTTACTTGAGGGTGGTGTTCCTCAATTTCCATGCGGAAATGTTACAGTAAATAATGTAAAACAGACATTTCAAAACAACACCAGTTCTTTTGCTTTCCAAATTTTGGTCCAATGGTCTGGCCCAATCAAGGCAGGTTTGAAAGCATCAAGAATCGTAGAGAAACGTCAAATTTGATGTATCTGCCATCATTCAAACCAAAAGGTTAATGGATTAAAAAACCATCAATCTAAACATTCTTTATTTCTTTTGGATCTTTAATCTGCACTTTAGTCCAAGTACTCGTAGATGGTCCTCGTTTTAGCTCTTATTTAGCTCTTTTTTTTTAGCCCTTATTTGCCAAACCTCAGGTCTGGTTTGTTTAAGGGCCACTTTTAAGGAACCATTAGTTGGTCCTCTATGACATCAAAGAGCCACTATATTTTAAAGGGTTATAAGAGCACTGATGGAAGCTGAGGAGAACGCAGCTGTGTATTTAGCGTAGTTCATTAGGACCAATACGTTCTCTGCGCCCTCAGTTCTCTCAGAAAAGCTTGACAAATACGGCCCCTGGAGTCCACGGTCCACTCAAAGAGCTCCTTGTTTGCTAATTCGTGGAGCTTAAGTGTCCTTCCTGAGCGAACCTCCACAGACAGTCCCAGTAAGTCCAGTCTGTTTGCCGTCCTGGTGTACTGGGTGCGGCGCAGGCCCTGCCATGACTGCCCTTGTTGTTAACTGTGACCTGTCGCCCCACCCTGGTGACGTGGGTACGGGTCCACCAACGGGAATTAAGAGGAGATCCAGACTGAGCTGGCAGTGTTCTGGTCTATGTGTGGTGGAATTGTGTTTTTTTTACCAAAAGTCCAAAAGTGTATTCTGATAAAGACATAAAAAAATGCATCGCCAATAGATTGGAACAATCTGTAGCAACCGTATATGATGTACGCTCAACATTCCCAATGCCAAACATCTATAAACCTATACTCAATAATCCCAGTATTGTGTTGTGGAGCAGTTCCAACTGCGTTCCATGGAATAATGGAGCTCCATCCAATCATTTTGGGATAAGTTTGAGTGGCAGAACTTTTAACATTAACATTTAACATCAGTACCAGACCTCACATATGTTTTTGCATGGCTGAATGCAATCAAATCCTTCTCACATGTTCTGGAAACGTTCCAACATCTAGTGAAAAGCTTGCCCAGAAAAGTAGAGGCAGTTCCTGCAGCAAATAAGGACGAAAACTACTATTACTATTAATACCCTTGATTTCACTCAAAAAAAAAACCTGTGGACATATAGTGTAGATATACATAATATATGTTCAAAAGTATTGGGACACCTGCATATTTAGCATTTCTTGAAAAATCAAGGAAATTAAACAAAAGTTTATTCTGTTTTTGTTGAAGTACCTGTTTCTACTGTCCAGGAAAGACGTTCTACTAGATTTTGGAGCATTGCTGTAAGGATTTGACTTAACTCATTACTAATTTGTAATTGTGTCCCATGACTTTTGCCATGCTTTACAGAATCTAAAGAGCTGTGCATATGATATATATGTGGGATATGCAATATGTATATCCCACTGCACTGTCCACTGTGTGCTGTAATGCCCTCTATGCCTCGCAAAGCCTTGTTCCACCTTACCATGAGCACACTGTCCAGTGTCCACTGTCTCACCCACAAGATAACAAGATAGCACCTCACAAATTACACAGGTGTAGTTATTTCAAAGCTGTGCCCTGACTTAATGCTTCATGATCGATTTACATACTGCTGTCCCATGATTTTTGGCATGTCAGTGTGTATGCGCTCTGTATCCATTGCCCACCCTGGTAGGAGTGTTAATGGCAGCTCTGGCCTCTCAGGGTTTCAGTAACGAGCAGCTGGAGTTCAGAGCTTTAAACAAACTCTTTATACCACAGCGGGGGCGACCGGGGGGACCGCAGGACCACGGGGGTGTCCGTAATCACACACTGATTATTCCAAATCACACACATATATCCCAAAAATACCCCCCCCCCCCACACACACACACACACTCGAGCTGTGGCCTGATTAACAGTGAGGCTGAGGTCATGCCTCTGGATCAGGATGTTATTATTATTATAGCACAGTGCGCTGTGGTTGAGGTGAGACTAAAAGTAGCCTGTTTGTAGATGGGAACACCACACATACACACACACACACACACACACATATACACACACACACACACATACACACACACACACAGTCTCGCTCAGTAAGGAAACCCAGAGTGCAGGGCCACTGAGCAGGGCATTATGGGTAGAGATGATTATGGGTTATGTCAGTGTGTGCATTCCTGGGTTACGAGTGTGACCGAACTGCGGCCGGCAAAGAAACTAAGAGAAAGAGAGAGAGAAAGAGAGAGAGAGAGAGAGAGAGAGAGAGAGAGAGAGAGAGAGAGAGAGAAAGTAGGACAGAGAGAATTAGAAATAAGAGAAGATAGAGAGAGAGTTAGGGTAGGGGTGGTCAGAAATAGAAAGAGGGAGAAAGAGAAAGTAGGGAACAGAAAAGGGTAGAAAGAGAGAGAGCAATACAGAGAGAGAGAGAGAAGAGAGAAAGTGGGACAAAGAGAGAAATAGAAAGAGAGAGAACAGCAGAGAGAGAAAGGGAGACACAGAAAATGTGAGAGAGAGAGAGAGAAGAGAAAGTGGGACAAAGAGAGAAATAGAAAGAGAGAGAGAGAAAGTGGGACAAGAAGAGAAATAGAAAGAGGGAGAAAGAGAAAGTGGGGAACCGAAAAGGGTAGAAAGAGAGAGAGACATACAGAGAGAGAGAGAGAGAGAGAGAAAGTGGGACAAAGAGAGTAAGCAACAGAGAGAGAAAGGGAGACAGAGAAAGAGAGAGAGAGAGAAGAGAGAAAGTGGGACAAAGAGAGAAATAGAAAGAGAGAGAAAGAGAGAGAGAGAAGAGAGAAAGTGGGATCAAGAGAGAAATAGAAAGAGAGAGAGAGAAGAGAGAAAGTGGGATCAAGAGAGAAATAGAAAGAGAGAGAGAGAAAGTGGGACAAGAAGAGAAATAGAAAGAGAGAGCAACAGAGAGAGAAAGAAAGACACAGAGAGAGAGAGAGAAGAGAGAAAGTGGGAAAAAGAGAGAAATAGAAAGAGAGAGCAACAGAGAGAGAAAGAGAGACAGAAAGAGTAGGACAGTAGGACAGAGACAGGTAGAAAGAAGAGGAGAGTGAGAGTGGAGAGGGCAAAAAGATAGATAGAAAGAGAAAGAGAAAGTAAAAAATAGAGAGAGAGAGAGAGAGAGAGAGAGAGAGAGAGACAGAGGGAAACAGAGGAGGGAGATTGTGTGTGAGAGCGTGAGAGAGAAAATGCGACAGAGAGAGGTAGAAAGATACGGAGAGAATTGGGGCAAAGAGAGAGAGAGAGAGAGAGAGAGAGAGAGAGAGAGAGAAAGAAAGGGAAAGAAAGTGGGCAAATTCAAAAAAGGTAGAGAGAGACAGAGTCAGAGGTAAAGGGTTGAAGAATGCTAAACACCTGCTTCAGAAACTTCAGAAATGAAATGTCCATCATCCATCTGCACCCACCATCAGCTCTCACACAAGATACCACCTCACAACTTATACAACAATGGGCATTGAAGTCATTCCATAGGCTAAAACCTATAATGAACCTGCAGACTGCAGACCCATGTGTATGAATACAGTGTAAACAGCTTTTTTGTAAAATCTGGTATTCATATTTAATCTAATAATAATATAAGATATCTGAGCTTCCTGTTCTCACTTTGTGATTCTGTTCTCTGATTGGCAGCCCAGTCTGGAAATAAACCACCACGCGGGGAAGTCCTTAGACAGTTTCTGCAAGTGGCAGAAATCCATCCAGCACCGGAGCAGCCATGGAAACGCCATCCCTGAAAACGGCATCGCTCACCATGACACGGCAGTTCTCATCACAAGGTTCGTGCTTTTGTTTTTTTATTTTTGCATTTTTGTCATACTTACATTTTTCAGATTATCAAACAAACTTTAATATCAGACAAATGTAACCTGAGTAAGTATAACAAGCACTTTTTAAATTGTGATTTCATTTCTTAAAGAAAAGTAAAAAATATCCAAACCAATCTAGCCCTTTTCGAAACCCCCCAAAAATGACTCCAAAATTACCTACTGAAATTACTCCAAAAGGGCATGGACAACCCATCTAGGAGGTCACAAAAGAACACAGAACAACATTTAAAGAATTGCAGGTCTCACTTGCCTCAGTTAATGTCAGTGTTAATGATTCAATAATAAGAAAGAGAGTGGACCAAAATGGTGTCCATAGGAAATGGTGTCACATTTGCGAAAAAAAAAAATACATCTTGAACTTTGGACTTTCCTGAATTTTGGGTAAATATTCTTTGAACTGACGTAACAAAAGTGAACTAACTTTCATTGAGTTAATTTTTTTATTGAAGAAAAAAAAATACCCAAACCAATCTCGCCCTTTTTGAAAGAAATGTGTTTGCCCCCCACAAATTACTCCAATATTACCTGCTGAAATTACTCCAAAAGGGCATGGACAACTCATCTAGGAGGTCGCAAAAGAACACAGAACAACATTTAAAGAATTGCAGGTCTCACTCACCTCAGTTAAGGTCAGTGTTAATGATTTAATAATAAGAAAAAGATTGGACCAAATGGTGTCCATAGGAAATGGTGTCACATTTGCGAAAAAAAAAAAAACATCTTGAACTTTGAACTTTCCTGAATTTTGGGTAAATATTCTTTGGACTGGCGTAACAAAAGTGAACTAACTTTTTGGAAGGTGTGTCCTATATTATCTGGCATTAAAACTAACATATAATTCCAGAGAAAGAACTTTCAGGGACTGGACAACTTGTTTTAATAGGTGGAACCAGGAGTTCTGCTGTTTACCAGACAATCCTAAAGGAGATTGTCTGGACCAGAGACTGTAAAAAAGATGGACGCTGTGTCGCTGTTCCCATTCATTCAATAAAAATGAAGCCAAAATCTTCCTCCATGTTGGCGATCCTGAAACCCGAGTCTGTAGAGCGCAGTAGAGACAAGAGAAGAGAGAAAGACTGTGGAGAGACAGCCTACTCATTTAAATAACCCCGCCCCTGAGAGCTGCCTCGAGGTCACAGGCTGCATATCCGAGCAGAGCGGAGCTGACGGTCTGTTATTGGTCCCGCCCATAACCAGCCCTTTTACAATAACCACACTTTTTTTGAATAGAAGTGAATAGCGTTTTAAAAAACTAATTCTGTGGGGATATAAAAATTTGACAATATAAGCAGAGGTTACACTAGCTGCTGCATTTAAATAATGGAGGTAGAATTACAGTATATTAGAAAAAAAAACGTGATTGAAAAGTTGTCTGTTTTGCCTGTTATTGAAACCTATGGGGATTGGTTGGGTTACACAGCTTTCTGCAACCGAACAGCAGGGGGCGCCTGACCTGTGGTGGCTTCACTTTTGAGACACGATGCTCTGTCCAGCTATACACAGTCTATGATCTAGCCATCTGTTTGTGACCTCAAGCTTAGGCTTAGGCTTACTTGGGTTGTGCAGCAGGACAATGATCCATGCATTATAAATTACCATATTACCATTTAAAAATGGCTTTTTTTGTATTTATTCATGTCTAATTTGAAATGTTGGTTTGACTAAAATGCAAAAAAAAAAAAAACCTTTTCTATAATAAAAGTCAGTTTGAAACTAATTATCAATGGGTTGAATGATGAGGGCCTGAGCTCTGCTGGTTTAAAGCCCAGTCACCAGAGAGTCGAGAGCTTTCAGAGCAAAAATTCCCCGCTCTGCGCTCGGACTGATTTACTGCATCTCCAGCCTCTTACATGCCTCAGTTTAGGCCAAAAGTGTGTTTAAGTCTGTTTATCTCAACCTTGTGTTTGGCAGGAAAATGCTCTGGAGCAACACACACACACACACACACACACACTGACACATGCATACCAGCACAGCTGTCTGAAATCTTGTTGCGCTTAGCCAGGCCTACGGAAACACTGAAGAATCTGAGACGGGGTCATTTAGGACAACAAGCAGTGTAGAACAGCCCGGTCACTTTAACTCTTTAACAGCTCTAAAACACACAGTGAGGGTTTATTACACTGTGTGTGTATGTGTGTGTGTGTGTGTGTGTGTGTTATCTAAAGAATGTGAAAGTGTCTCTGTGAGAGTGCATTCTCTGCTTCCTGTTATTGTCCTGTCTCCGAGATGAGCGTCAGGACAGTGCAGGTCACTATATTAAAGGGCCCATATCCTATATGTCCTATATACATCTCTTTAAATAAAAAAAAAAAAAAATGAGACCACTTTAATTTCTGAATCACTTTCTCTGATTTTGTTATTTGTAGGTGTATATAATACATATATAGATGTATTACAAACAGAGTGATCTATTTTTGCCGTTTATTTATTTTATTCTTGATGATTATGACTTAAAGCCAATGAAAACCCAATATATAATATAATATAAGACCAATTGGTACTTTTGGCAGTGTGGGCAGTGTGCCAAGTCCTGCTGGAAAATGAAATCCGCATCTCCATAAAAGTTGTCAGCAGAGGGAAGCATGAAGTGCTGTAAGATTTTCTTGGTAAACACTGTTTTGCATTTATTATGTATTTGATGTCATATAAATCCGTGTATTTACAAATGAGAACGTCCGATGATCAGTGTGTGTGCGTGTGTGTGTGTGTGTGTGTGTGTTCACTAGTTTGAAAGTGTGTGTCAGTGCACGAATGTGTTAAAAATAAAGGCCACATTCAACCTGTGTTGAACACAAGTATAGTGAATATGGTTTATTTGTTTTTTTCTTCTTATGCACTAGTCATATTTTCCTTTGTTGTGTTGTAGATACGACATCTGCATCTACAAGAACAAGCCCTGTGGAACCCTGGGTAAGATTCAGTGGGGGTGGGGTGGTATTATTGATTGCCTGATCTGCATATTGTGATGTTCATCATCCACGCCTTTAGCACAGTTGAACCTGTGTGGGCGCTGCAAAGGCAGAAAAAGGTTGGAATATTTGTATAAAATTCAAGCAGGACTGATATGTTTCATTACTTCAAAGGAACACATTTCAGCTATTAATGGAAAAAAATATTGTTTAAGATTTAATGGCTCTTTAAAAATGATGTAGCAGGTGTCATTACATTACATTACATTACATTACATTACATTTGGCAGACGCTTTTGTCCAAAGCGACTTACAATAGTCAAGTACAATGTAAAATAAGTTTAAAGGTAAAACATCTTTGGATAGGGATAAAAGGAGGTCAAAGGGGAGTAATAGGATAGAGGAGTGAAGGAGGGGAAGAAGGAAATGAGGTTAGAAGTAGTTAGTGTGTTAGAGGTGTTAAGAGAGTAAGTGCTCTTTGAAGAGCTCTGTCTTCAGGAGTTTATTAAAGATAGTGAGAGATTCTCCTGATCTGGTAGTAGAAGGTAGTTAGTGTGTTAGAGGTGTTAGGAGAGTAAGTGCTCTTTGAAGAGCTCAGTCTTCAGGAGTTTATTATTAAAGATAGCGAGAGATTCTCCTGATCTGGTAGTAGAAGGTAGTTAGTTAGAGGTGTTAGGAGAGTAAGTGCTCTTTGAAGAGCTCTGTCTTCAGGAGTTTATTAAAGATAGTGAGAGATTCTCCTGATCTGGTAGTAGAAGGTAGTTAGTTAGAGGTGTTAGGAGAGTAGGTGCTCTTTGAAGAGCTCTGTCTTCAGGAGTTTATTAAAGATAGCGAGAGATTCTCCTGATCTGGTAGTGGAAGGTAGTTTGTTCCACCATTGGGGAACTCTGTATGAGAACAGTCTGGATTGCTTTGTGTGAATGTTTGGCATTACAATAACAACCTACTCATCCCCTCTTTTCTGTCCATAACAAAGCTAATTCTAGAGTTAGCGGTAGTGTATGACCTGTTCCATATCAGTTACAGTATATCTACTTCTTGTATGGGCTAATACACATACAGCTCTGTAAAAAAAATAAGAGACCACTTCAGTTTCTGAATCAGTTTCTCTGAATTTGCTAATTATAGGTATTTGTTTGAGTAAACTGAACATTGTTGTTTTATTCTATAAACTACGGTCAGAGCATTTATTTGCAAAAAAAATAAAAGAAGGCTAAAAAAAAGATTGCAGAGCTTTCAGACCTTAAATAATATAAAGAGAACAAGATAAAACAAGAAGTTTTAAGAGTTCAGAAATCAGCATTTGGTGGAATAACCCTTGTGGTTTTTAATCACAGTTTTTATGCATCTTGGCATCATGTTCTCCTCCACCAGTCTTACACACTGCTTTTGGATAACTTTATGCTGCTTTACTCCTGGTGCAAAAATTCAAGCAGTTCAGCTTGGTAGAGGGTTTCAATTGGGTAAAATCAAAGAAACTCATCATTTTTAAATGGACTCTTTTTTTTTTTCCAGAGCTGTATAAAGGACAGTAGTTTAATTGTAGTAGTAGTTAATTAACGTTATAGTTTTATTGTTTTTGGTAGACACATTGAACAAGTAGGTGCCTCCATACTTTTTATTTTGTTCATATAGTGTTTATTTTTACTAATACACTAATTATATGTGGCTTAGTCTTAGGCACATTTTAAATACGCTGGTGAGATAATGTAGTACTGCACTTCTTTAGAACAGTAGTTTAGTGTGTGTGTGTGTGTGTGTGTGTGTATCAGGTCTGGCCCCGGTTGGTGGAATGTGTGAGCCAGAGAGAAGCTGCAGTATAAATGAAGATATTGGGCTGGCCACGGCGTTCACCATCGCTCATGAGATCGGACACACGTGAGTCTACTGTCTCACTAGTGTTTTCTTTCCTTCCTTTTTTCTTTTCTCTCTCTCTCTCTCTGTCTCTCTCTCTCTGTCTCTCTCTCTGTCTCTTTTTCTCTCTATTCTTCATCTCAGCTCCTCTAAACTCCCAACTCTTCACTCTGTTCTGAATTAAAGAAGTTGTGGACAGTGTGTGCACCTACACTCTGTTAAAGGAAAAATCCAGTGTGAAATGGACTTGGGCTGTAGTGAAACCTGATAACGAGTATGCACTTTTATTAAAAGTCCCACCTCTTTTCACCATTAGCATTCTGAAATACAGCACTTTTAGCTGATGCTCCCAACAGGCTTACAATGCTAGCGATAGGGGCATAGATCACGCATGCAAAGACTAAAATCACTATTTAATACCAATTTACAAACAAATACAAAAAGATTAATATTTAATACCATTTACAAGCTCCATTAAGTAGCTCCACATTTTGTGGAAGTGCATGAATATTATAGATTATAAATATTTTTAGCAACAGCTGGATTTCAAGCATTTCCACCTAATTAATTCTGCAATCCGTTCCGCTTTTCTACCTATTGGTTTATGCTCATCAGTTGATTTAATTTTGGTATAAAAGGTACATGTGCACTTTAAAGTTTTCAGTGCCTTGTATTAAACGTCAGTGGCCTCGGAATTCTATCAATAAAGTATGGCATTACTTTTACTTTTACTTAAATGCATTCTTAACAAAAACCTCAACATGTCCTCAAATTGTTGCTTCTTAAAGTTCTTTATCAGTGATTAAACTTGCTTTATCAGTTTTGTGTTTTGCACATAAACGCTGTATTACAGACACATAGGGCCCTATTTCAGCAATCGTCAAATAGGCAAGCCGTCAACTGTGCACCACTCAGCTTGGTTTAGGGCATGTCAGCGTGTCTTTGCTTTCATAACCACAGGAAAAGTACGATATGTGTGGTTTGAAATGCACAAAAGGCATGGACTCATTATCTTAATTATTCATGGATGGGTTTGTTTTGGGCGCAATGTGAATGTGCAAAACAATAAGTGTTTCACTTGCCATTTCCTTTAAGAGCCGGATGTGCTCTGACTTTGGCAGATTGGCATTTGCCAAGATAGCAAGATAGCAACGATGATTAGTCTGATGATTGATTCAGCATGTTTCATGATTCTAATCAGTCAGTGGCACACCTGTATTTACCGTTGGCATAGATATATTTATAATTACCGTTGCTATTTAAACAGTATTAAGGTGCAAGGTGTGAAAATGAACTGTTGATGGGGTCTAAGATAGCAATAAGCGACTCTTCGTGACGCGCCATGTGTATGGTGTAAGAATGCCTGTAGGCCAGGCTGTGGGCACGTTTTCCGGTGCCTCTTTCCTGTATTTCAACCCTCTGCTTTTTTGGTGGCCTTGCATTCCTTTGGTTCTGGTCTGCAGACAAACGTACAGAACGTCTTTAGAGTACGCCACGCCACGCCTGGCTGATGCCGAACTCGCCCCTATACACACACACACACACATGCACTCACACATGGATGGTTTTCTGCAGACCTTCAAATGAAAGCCAGATCCAGTGCGTTTGTGCTGTTTTGATTGTGGAGGAGCACAGTGTGCTATCAGGCAGGAGATCTGCGCTGTGTTTGTGCAGGGTAATGGAGAGAGCCGTTAGCCCGGCTGCGCTCGGAGCTCCGGCAGGTGGAAAAGTCATTAGCGAGCTGCTCATAATGCAGCAGCCAGGTAGCTTCAGAACTGGTGTTCCTGGGAACTGTCTAGACAAGAGGGAATATGGGTGTAGGATTACACAAGAGAGTTACTGTAGAGAGAACAGTGGAGTTAAAAAGTATTTGCCACCCCGTACAGATTTTTCTTTTGTTGCTTTTTGTTGCTTTTTTGTCATACTTATATTTTTATTATTATATAAAAAAAAAGAATCCAAATCTAGCCTTGTGTAAAAAGTATTTGCCCCCTACAGATTTTTCTTTTGTTTTTGCTTTTTTTGTCATACTGATATATTTTTTATTATAAGACAAAAATAACCTGAGTAAATATAAAAAGCATTTATTAAGAAAAAAAAAAACACTGAGATAATCCAAATCTAGCCTCGTGTAAAATGTATTTGCCCCCTACAGATTTTTCTTTTGTTTTTGCTTTTTTTTTGTCATACTGACATTTTTTATATAATCATTATCAGACAAAGATATCCTGAAGAAATATTAAAAGCATTTATTAAGAAAAAAAACCCAAATTATCTAAATCTAGCCTTGTGTAAAAAGTATTTGCCCCCTACAGTTTTATTTTATTTTTTTTTTTTTTGTCATACTGATATTTGTTTATATAATCATTATCAGACAAAGATATCCTGAGTAAATATAAAAGCATGTATTTAAAAAAAACCCCAAAATAATCCAAATCTAGCCTTGTGTAAAAAGTATTTGCCCCCTACAGATTTTTCTTTTGTTTTAGCTTTATTGCCACACTGATATGTGTTTATATAATCATTATCAGACAAAGATATCCTGAGTAAATATAAAAAAAAAACTATTTATTATAAAAAAACACCAAAATAATCCAAATCTAGCCTTGTGTAAAAAGTATTTGCCCCTACAGATTTTTCTTTTGTTTTTGCTTTTTTTGTCATACTGATATTTTTTATATAATCATTATTAGACAAAGATATCCTGAGTAAATATAAAAAAAACTATTTATTATGAAAAAAAACCCACCAAAATAATCCAAATCTAGCCTTGTGGAAAAAGTATTTGCCCCCTAAAGCTAAAAACTGCAACAACTGCAATCATTATCATTATTTACCAATAACTGGCAACAAGTTTTTAACATCTCTGTGGAGGAATTTCGTTCCACTCTTCTTTACAGAATTGTTTTAATTGAGCAACATTAGAGGGTTTTCGGGCTTAAACCACCTATCAGACTTTGACTAGCACACTCCAAAACCTTCATTTTTTTTTTTTTTTTTTTTAACCAATCAGAGGTAGACTTGTTTTGTAGACTCTGCTTTGGATCATTGTCCTGCTGCACAACCCAAGTAGCCCAAGAGTGCCGTCAACCCACCCAGAGAGACAGAGAGAGCAAAAGCCAGTTGTTCTCTTTAAGGGCTCTGGCAGCTTATTGCAAGCTGCATGACCTGGATTTGAACCAGTGGTCTCTCAAACATAGTGGCAGCGCTTTAGCATTAAACCACTTGATTTAATGTCTTAATTTTTATGAAGAGGCATATTTGTACTTTATAAACTGTTTACTTTATTTGCTATAAGTACTTATACAATTTATTATACAAGCTGGTCATGACGGTTATGTATGCTATATGCCAGGGGTTGGCAATAGGCAAGCATGAAACATCTTGCCCATGAGGTTGATTGAAATATAATGAACGATAATGAAAAAATAAATAAATAAAATGCTTCTATGGTGAGCTTTTGTTTACATGCCTCCCCTGTCTCTCTCTCTTTCGTGCTCAGCGTGACTTTAGTTCCTGCCCGTTCTCGTTTTTCCAACGGTTCTTGGGCTCCCTATCTCCTTATAAGGGCATTGTTTTCCCCGGTCGTGTCCCAATTCACTAGCCGGGGCAGCGGTAGTGTATTGGACTGCGACCCTAACGACATGGGTTCGATCCCGTGTGAGGAGCAATGTGTTTATTAATTTTTTTTTTCTTTCTTCAACTGTTCTGCAATTGGGTTCAACAACCCTCTGGGCTGGAGAGCTACTAGTCCGTAGCGCTCTATCCCATTGCACTTCATTTTCCAAAACAGAATTTTATTTTTGTGGCCCACCATGTAATCACTTGTAAAATATCTGTCCCGCATCCAAACTTAATTGCTACCCCCAGTTAAATGTAGTAATTAATTACAAATGCCTTCACAATGCATTCTGAATATAGCATTTACTGGAAGTGTTAGCGAAACAATCTTTAAACAAAGTTTAAAATTGAATTTTAATAAATATTTTGCACATATCCACCCATTTATCCGTTCGTTCACAACCTCAATCACCCCGTCCTTCTCTCCCTCTCTCTTTCTCTCTCTCTCTGCTCTCTTTTTTCCCTCCCCAGGTTCGGTATGAACCATGACGGAGTCGGGAACGCGTGCGGAGCGCGAAGCCAGGAGACAGCCAAGCTCATGGCCGCCCACATCACCATGAAGACCAACCCCTTCGTCTGGTCGGCCTGCAGCCGCGATTACATCACAAACTTCCTGAAGTGAGGGTTTATGTTCCCTTTCGGAAATGAGTCACAGCGCAGTACATAAACGTACCCAGCAGCTATTTAGCGTAAAATATATAAAAACCCTGCTTTTTTATGAACGTTTTTTATTAGGCTTTTAAAACCGTGATCAAGCTGAGCATTACAGTAACGTTCCTAACTGAGCGGCTGTATTAGTCCAGAACTACAGTATATAACTGTGCTATTATTGTATTTTTCTGTGCATTAAAAATTCCATAAGAGATCAATATTGATGCTGTTGAATCTTTTACATAACAAAGCTATTGATTAATATATATATATAAACCTTTCATAATGAATAGACCCATAGAAATGGTCATAAATTAAGGTGAAATTTAGTTGAAATTGCTGAAATCAAGACTTCTTTAATTAATTTAATTTAATTTAAGTATTCCTATTCCTATCTCCTCAAAAGTTATTTTGGATAATACAGCTGAGTCCTTCCAACAAATAGTAAATAATATTTTACTAGACATTTCTCATTTTTTGGGAGTTTTGGGATTTAGGGCCCACTCTGGTAAGAATGGGTAATTGCATCGAGCATATGGAATAATAATAATAATAATAATAATAATAATAATAATAATAATAATAATAATAAACTTTATTTATATAGCACCTTTCATACACTTAAATGCATCTCAAAGTGCTGTACATAGAAAAAGGCAATCAAAACACTAATAAAAAATGAAAAAGGGAAAAGGAAAAAACAGTAAAATTAAAAATAAAAAGGTACATTCAGATAAGATGTAATAGAAAACAAAATAATATAAAATAAAAATTATAAAACTGTTAAAGGACAAAAAAAAATAATAATAAAATAAAAATGACAAAAGATTGTGACTGTGAAATAAAACAGTTAAAACATAAAACAAATGGATTCATTATTAAAACAAAGTTTAAAGAAATATGTCTTAAGTTGCTTTTTAAAACTGTTTACTGATGATGCTTGTCTGATCTCAAGTGGTAAATTGTTCCATTTCTTTGGAGCATAAAAACAAAAAGCTGCTTCCCCACTTCTCTTCTCTTCTTATTAACTTTTGGTACTTTAAGAAGATTGGAGGTGCTAGATCTTAAGGAACGACTGGGAACATAAAGAGACAGACAATCTGTAATACATGATGGTGCCAATCCATTTAAGGCCTTAAAAACTAATAACAGTACTTTAAAATCAATTCTAAAATATAGTACTGTAAGCCAATGTAATGATGCCAGAACTGGTGTAATGTGTTCTCTCTTCTGTGTTTTCGTTAAAACGAAATGGAATAATCATTTTAAACTGGGAGGGTGTGATGCGGTCTCCTTTCGGAGTGGGTGAATTCGATTCCAGGTTATGTTCAGTCAGAGAGAGAGAGAGAGAGAGGGAGAGAGGGAGAGAGAGCGCTCAGTCAGAAACTTTACTCCTTCGTTTCTTTGTTTTTTACTATGAGTGAATGAGCTACTGAGCTCTGAGTTTCCTCTTCTGAAGTCTCCATTGCTCCACCAGCCGCTCGCGTTCAGTAAAAGTGAGCCGGATCCTCTTTTAGAGGCTGTACGTGTGACGTAAGTCCGTAAAGACGTGTGACGTGGCCAGAAGACGAAGAACTCCCGCGAAAAGCAACCCGACACCCCAGTTTTTAGAATGAATATAAATCTAAATAAATTATATCTGTGTGTTTGTGTGTATGGCTTTCTACAGCTCTGGAATGGGATCCTGTGTGAACAATGTTCCTCCGAAGCAGGAGTTTGTGTACCCCACCACAGCCCCGGGGCAGGCGTACGATGCAGACGAGCAGTGCCGCTTCCAGCATGGAGTGAAATCTCGCCAGTGTAAATACGGGGTACTCACCTCTCTCCACTCTCTTCACTCTTACACTCACATGCTGATGTGCTAAACATGTTTGCTACACACAAGTCCTGGGAAAAATGGCGACACACAGGAATACTGGTTATTATTTAGATAACTAGTAGGGGTGTAACGATATGTTTATTCTTTGCGAACCGTCACAGTACGGATAGGATTCTATTTCCTAGTGTGCTAACTCACTGGACTTCCCTGATCCCAAGATGTCATGGCGTTCACACTTCACACTCACCAAGCTTCTGATTGCTCACACCTGGACTGCTTTGTATAGATACCCCTTATTTGTTTCCTCGCTGGGTATTAAATCCAGCTTTCTAGCTCTTCTTCTAAGCGTTTCTTTTGACCGTTCTTCCTTGTTACTAACTGCTTTTTGAGTTTTTTTACCGCTCTCTTGCCTTCCCATTTTTATAGTTTGTTTAACATTACCGAACTATTTATTTATTTATTGATTTTAATTAAGACTACCCCTTTTTGCCTTGCTCTCTTTCTGTTTGGATTCACCATGTATGTTTCGCATGTTTTGTTTGCTCACTACGTTATGTTGTTTATTATTGGCATTTTCATAGTGACCCTGCCTGTCCCTGACTACCCCCGTAAGCTTTTTCTATGTGTTACTAAATTATTATTATTGGTATCTGCATTTGTCTGTCCTTGGTTTGGCCCAAGTGACACTTTAAAGTTGTAGCAGTAGTATATTCTTAAAATTAACCATATTGCCACATTTTGTTATATTGTCAAACCAAGAATAATTGCAGAAACACTCTGAAATATTGTGATATTATTTTATGGCCGTATTGCCCGGCCCTAATTAAGACGTCTACACATGTTGGCTCTGGGTTAGCAGGGGCTTTGGGTTCAAACCTCTGTTCTCCTCTGTTCTGTTCTCTTACAGTCTTACAGTGAATCGTTCAACACTCTCTTTAACTCTCTCTCTCTCTCCATCTCTCTCTCTCTACCCTTCCTTCTACCCTCAGTCTCTCTTTATTTTTTTTATTCCTTCTCCCATATCTGGACCAGATGGCTGTTCTACCTTTTTTCTTCTCCAGCTGTAGCATTCCACCCCCTCGCTGCTCTCTCCGTCTGCTGATTTCGGGCTTCCTGCCCGCAGCGTTTTAAAAAAAGAAAACCTGCGGCCTCCCTGCGCCGACCGCAGCTGACCTCCTCTACCTTCTGCTGGATTGCTGTGGACCTCAGAGCTTTGGCCCAGCTGCTGGGAATCTTTAAAGACTTCTATAGCTGTCTTTATTGAGCAGGGCTTTATGTGTATCATGTGTTTTATGACATGCCAGTAGAAGAACATCTGGACTGGGACATGAGAAGGGTTGAGACAGTAACTGTCCTGCGATGAGTTTGTCCAGTAAGAGAGTGGAATATGTGTCTGTAATTTCTCGTCAGTCACTTCCAGGTGTTACAGATGTTGAGTGAGGATTGCAGGGTTTGTTAGAGTTCTAATGTAGGATGCTGTTCTGACAGGGGTGCACGATATTACGATATATTGTTTCTAAACCCATTACACTTTTGTTTTCAATTTCTATATTCACTGATCTTATAGTTCATGTTGTAGTTCTATAATTACATACTGTAGTTCTGTACCTGTATCTTTTACCCTGTTCCAATTCACCACATTGCAATGACAGATGTGCAAATGCACACACTTGAAAATGCACACAAAATGATGAGTAAAATTTACTTTAAAAAAGTTTCGCAACTTTCTGCATTTGTGTTTTTTAAGTACATTTAATTTCAGATAAATTTAAGTAACTTGAACTCGCTTTCAAGACTGAAATGTTACATAGAGTAAATAAGTGAACTGAACTTCAGTCAATCCTTTCTTTCAGTAAACTACTTAGTACTTCATTTCTACATACAGTATTACCTAATTACAATTACTTAATTCATACAGTATTACTCAAATCATGTATGATACATAATATATTATAATTCCTGAAATTTAAATATTTTTAGTTAAAACACACATTTTACACTGTCTCAACACATGGATGGCATGTAATACATTCTTTTTACTTCTACGTTTTTTTCAGTGTAGTCCCTGTTGGGAAGTACTGCCAATAGCTTATTGAAAACTCCTTGATTTCAGAAGAAAATTAGATAATAAAAATGTGTCCCAATATTTTTGTTGTGCTGTGTGTTGTATATTTCAGTGTATAAATCTTATTTTATGTGTTGTATGTGTGCAGGAGGTGTGCAGTGAGCTGTGGTGTATGAGTAAGAGTAACCGCTGTATAACCAGCAGCATCCCGGCCGCTGAAGGCACCATCTGCCAGACCAGCACCATAGAGAAAGGGGTGAGTACAGGTGTAATGGGAGGGCAATGGGACAACATCCAGCTTTATGAAGTTTCTATTGGTCTAATACATTTATGCACAGTTTAATACTAATTTATTGCAATATTCACAGTATTCATACCCCTTGAACTGTTTCACGTTTTGTCACCTTATAACCACAAACCTGATGTAAAATGTATTTCATTGAGATTTTAAGTGATAGACCAACACAAAGTACCACATGATTGTGAAGTGGAATCCCCACACCACAGTGCTGCCACCACCATGTTTCACAGTGAGGACGGTGTGTTTTGGGTGATGAGCAGTGTTACTTTTCTGCCACACATTTATGGCATTGCATTAAGGCCAAAAAAATTAACAGGCAAACCTCATTTTTGCTATATCCCCTACATGTTTTGTGGAAATTTTTTTTTTTTTTTTTTTTTACAATGGTTTTCTTCTTGCCACTCGTCCATAAAGGTAGACAGATTCTCCCACCTTAGCTGTGGATTTCTGCAGCTTCTCCAGAGTGACCATGGGCCTCTTGGCTGTATTTGTACTAAGACTAAGACTAAATTTTACAGAGCTTGGCCCTATTAAGTAATTAAGTGAAAATTAACTTGTGAAAGCTGTTGATTGCATTGGATTTTACTTTATTTTTATTCATTTATTCATATTTTTAAGTACAATTATGTGCTACTTTCTGTTGGTATATCAGTTAAAATCTCAGTAAAACACATTTGTGGTTGTAAGGTGACAACATGTAAAAAATGTAAGGGTTATGATACTTTTCTAAGCCAGTGTATGTATTCTATATATATATTTTTTGTTTGATGTATGACCTCACCAATTTTGTGGTTTAATAGTCGTAATTTTTTTTAGATGTGTTACAAAAATAACATGACATAGTGTACTAATGTCACTTGACATTGTACTTATTTCACATATTACTATAGACATCAGGGTTGACATAAAAAGCCTTTCGGACTTATGATGCTGCTCTTCTTTTCAGAATCAGCATTTTTTTTTACTGTAACTGTTTAGGTATGTTTTTTTTCAGTTGTCATAAAGCCCTTATGTAGGTGTCATAATGCCTTATTTCTACTGGCCTACAAGTAAAGTGTTCCCAAGATTATCAGATTATTATTATATGTTTATTTTAATATTTTAATAGTTTGAATGTTGATTCAGTAATAAAGCTGAAATCAGTCTATCCCCTCTGTGTCTCTATGCAGTGGTGCTATAAGCGAGTGTGTGTTCCTTATGGGACTCGTCCTGAGGGAGTGGACGGCCAGTGGGGTACGTGGTCACCGTGGGAGGACTGCAGCCGGACGTGTGGGGGCGGAGTTTCTTCATCCATTCGCCACTGTGACAGCCCTAGGTGGGGAATAATAGAGATAGCATTTTTATATGTTTACCTACAGGTGCATACTGTATATCAGGGGTCACTAATAGGCGGACCGCGGTCCGGGTCCGGACCCAGAAATTGTCCAATCCGGACCCAAACCGATAAACTACTGAGAAGGTTTTAATTCTGACCGTGTTCATTTAAAGCGGCGGAGCGTTTATTGTCTTTATGGTTTACATGCTTTACAGTGCAGTAAACTTTCTGACCAATCACGTGTGCTGTAAGATCACCAAACGCTCTCCTTTTCCAATCAGGTCTCTGCAGATACGAGAGGGCGGAGCCACACAGGTGAAGCAGGCGGTGAGAAGTGGGAGAATAAAGCAAGAAAAGCTAATACAGATGGTGCGCACCAGAAAAAAAAACATTAAAATACTACAGTTATAAAATATATTAACAGTAATGTAACTGAGCGGTGTTACTTCAGAGGAATTAAAGAGAAACAACCGAGACAAGAGTGCAGGCGCTCTCTCTCTACTCCCAAAACAACCGTGCCTCAACACTACGGCAACCCCCAGTGGACAAAAAGCATTGGCAACTCCCCCCATCAGTTTTACCCACAACATAATAGAGTATGCTACAGTAATAATATTAAATAAAATAAAACTGCTGTTTTTTTTAAAAAGCTGATATTTTGGCCAAGTTCAGCAAACATTTCTCCATATATTGTACGATTTATCATTCATGTAATTTTTTATCATGACAGGCAGGCCTAAATCTAGTAGAAATAAAATCAAATAGAATAAATATGGCATTTTGAAACAAAACAAAGTGAGCATATGTTAAATTCTTGAGGGTGTTTCCATTTATTTTATGATAGGTTGATAATGTAATTATTGTGACAGGCCTATTTAAAACAATAAATATTGTTGGAGGAAAGCGCAACATCTCGGTTCTGATACATCAGCTCACAGATGCAGCCTTGTGCTGATCTACATCACTCTAGGAGTGCCATTTATTGTACCCACCCAGAGAGAGCCAAGACCAATTGTGCTCTCTCGGTGCTCTGGCAGCTGATGGCAAGCTGCATGACCAGGATTTGATCTAGCGATCGCCCGATCATATTGGCAGTGCCTTAATCTGTTGATCACCCACAGCCCGAGTCAGATGTTTTTAATCAATGGGATGACTTTTAGGTGTGAGTGGGCGGAGCCTGATTTATTTAACCCTTGTGTGGTGTTAGGGTCTGTGGGACCCGTTTTCATTTTTCATTAAATGATACTAAAAAAATATCAAACTCATTGGCATTGGCTCATTTTTTGTGAAAAACATATATCAAAACACATTTTTGATAAACACACACTGTACACCACTCGCCCCCCCCCCCCTACACATTTATATTACATACAGTATGTTTGGCCAAGGGCTAATAAACATTGCTTCATTTGTAAATTTGAAACTAAACACATTTTCTACTCATATCTTGAGTTTAATTCATTTTCTTTTACATTTTATAAAAAAAAAACTAATAAAAAACGAGTAGCACTTTTTGAAAGAAATGTAACATAAGAAAGGTAAAGGGCAAATATTAACCATGTAAGCTGTTTATATTGCTTGCAATTTAGGTGAAGCAAGCATGTGTAAAGCATTTTAATGTAAAATTGCTTAATTTTGCTGAATTAAATACAAGTAACAAAGTAAACGAGTAACAAAAATATGAACACCACACAAGGGTTAATAAACATGATTGTGGAAGTGTATCGACGATAACAACAATAGTGTGCATGGCAGGGTTGTCTTCCTCCCTCAAATCACAAGTAACCTGCACCTGTAAATCAGTAACCTGCACCTATCGCCACCTAGTTTAGCGAAGTTGCAATTGATTTATTGTTCAAATCTTTACTTTGAACTACAAATCGACAAACACTGATTGACTTGCATTGCAATGTTTTTTTTTGTTTAATAGACCATGCCTAATTCTTTTTCACCCTGTTGTCTGTGATATAACTATATTCCTAGAATTCCTCCAGAGTTAGATGTTATGTCTGATTTAGTTAGATGTTGTGCTGTTTATGTTGGTTGGTGTTCATGGACTACGTAACTCCACAGTTATTTTGTTTGACTCTGTTATGTTGTGTTGTGGCGTCTATCTCCCTCAGGTGTTATGACTGAGGTAGGTTGTCTCTGCTGGTGTTATGACTCATAATACGTGTACTGTAGTTGCCTTGTTTACACTTCTCTGGCTCTGACATCACTTCACTCTTATATCAGATTCGAAAAGACACGTGTATCACATGATTGATGTCATTTTTTTTGGCTCTAAACTGTGGTCTCAAAATAGCAACACGTTTTTTTTATATGGTTTCATTTTATATGTGTTTGTAAGTGTTGTTGTAACTTGTTTCTGCTTATATTCTGTGATCTTTATCCAGCATTTTATGTGAAATATTACACACCAGCGGCGTGTTATCTTATTAAACACTGGCAGTGTGTGTTCTGATTACCCAAGCCATGTCAGAGACAGGCTGTGTTATCAGTGAGGTCATTGTGACTCATGGTAGAAGAGTTTGCTTTTGCATGCAGTTTCCTAATGTGGTATGTGCTGCTAATGTTAAAAACCTGGTCCCTGCAAAATAAAAAAAAAAGAAACAACATGGCCAGTACAAATTAGTCAAGATGGTTAAGCATACTGACCAGCTTTGGGTATGTTCTTAATTTAGACCTGTTGCAACAAGGCAAGCAAACCAATCAATTGCCCAGGGCCCCTAAACAGACCTGGGGCCCCCAAACAACGACTAGTTATGAACTGAATCCAACGAAAAACTGTGTGAGCACCCCTTTCAATTCTGCGAACGTCAGTGCAGAAAAGTAAAATAACAATGCTATCAGAATAACCTCCAAGGGGGCGCAAAAAAACGGGCCAAAGAGTCTAAAAGCGGAGAGAGTGCACAATTCTAGCGCAAAAAAACGGGCCAAAGAGTCTAAAAGCGAAGAGAGTGCGCGTTTGTAGCGCAGAGAAACGGGGCAAAGAGTCTAAAAGCGGAGAGAGTGCGCATTTCTAGCCCAGAAAAACGCGCCAAAGAGTCTAAAAGCGGAGAGGGTGCGCATTTCTAGCGCAGAAAATCGGGCCAAACAGTCTAAAAGCGGAGAGAGTGCGCATTTCTAGCGCAGAAAAACGGGGCAAAAGAGTCTAAAAGCGGAGAGAGTGCGCATTTCTAGCACAGAAAAACGTGCCAAAGAGTCTAAAAGCGGAGAGAGTGCGCATTTCTAGCACAGAAAATCGGGCCAAACAGTCTAAAAGCGGAGAGAGTGCGCATTTCTAGCGCAGAGAAACGGGGCAAAGAGTCTAAAAGCGGAGAGAGTGCGCATTTCTAGCACAGAAAAACGTGCCAAAGAGTCTAAAAGCGGAGAGAGTGCGCATTTCTAGCACAGAAAAACGTGCCAAAGAGTCTAAAAGCGGAGAGAGTGCGCATTTCTAGCACAGAAAATCGGGCCAAACAGTCTAAAAGCGGAGAGAGTGCGCATTTCTAGCGCAGAAAAACGGGGCAAAAGAGCCTAAAAGTGGAGAGGGTTCGCATTTCTAGCGCTGAAAATCGGGCTAAAGAGTCTAAAAGCGGAGAGAGTGCGCATTTCTAGTGCAGTAAAACAGGCCAAAAAGTCTAATTTATTCAATAAAAGTGCCGGCGTTTATTTATATATTTCTGCTGTTATTTCACAATCTGCCTGTGTGACGCAGCCCAGTGTACTCACTGAACCAGAGCTGCTGAAGCCTCGAAACGAAGAGCAGCTGACAGAGCGGGAGTCTGGCTGGGAGTAATGGGAGTGGGGTTGACAGGGTAATTGTGGGAGTTGTGGTGAAATCACCCTCAGATGGTGCGAATGCTGTCTGTGCTCATGTGTGTGCTTTTCTCCCTCTGGTTCAGGCCGACCGTTGGAGGACGCTTCTGTTTGGGGGAGAGGAAGCGCTTCAGATCCTGCAACATTGAAGTGAGTCTTTAATGCAGTTAAAAATTAATCTGGGGGTTTAGCAGACTGAGGCTCTGCCACTATGATTGGTTCGAATCCCGGTCATGCAGCTTGCCATCAGCACAATTGGCCTTGCTCTCTCTCTTTCTCTGTGGGTGGGTTTAGTAGATGGTGCTCTTTCACCTCATCACTCCTAGGGTGATGTCGATCAGCACAAGGCAGCGTCTGTGAGCTGATGTATCAGAACCGAGTAGCTGCACTTTTCCTCAGAGTGCGCTGTGATGCTACTCGGTAAGGCTAGAATAATTGATGTGTGCTCAATGTTATTCCGAGCTGTTATAACAGCTTACAACAACTTATTTATGCTTGTTCTGTTGTAGGAGTGTCCCCCTGGCTCTCAGGATTTCAGAGAGATTCAGTGCTCTGATTACGACAGCGTTCCCTTCCGAGGGAAATTCTACACCTGGAGGCCGTACAGGGGCGGTGAGTAAACGCATAAACTGAGAATATCTGCAAAACTAATCTTAAATACATACAGGAGACATCTCTGATCTACAAATCATATCTCTACACACCTTATCACCAACTATTAATGGTAGTACAATTGATTCTGTTTCAGAATGTCAAAATTTTGGGTACCACTTTAAAATAAGACTACCTTTATAAAGCGTTTATAAATGGTTTACAATTAGTTTATTAATGGTTACTAATTAGGTTGTAAATGCCTTTAAAAAACAATAATAATCAGTTATAACACATACATAGAAAGAAAACTAATTGTAAACCATTTATAAACCCTTTATAAAGGTAGTCTTGTTTTAAAGTGGTACCCAATTTTGGAATATTTTGTCATAATTTAATCTGGCAGGCGTTCTTTTACATTGAATTCAAATTTAATGACAAATGGACCAATAGAAAAGCTTCAAAAGGTTTGTTCTGACAGCAGTAAATGGAGTGGATATATATATATATATATATATATATATATATATATATATATATATATATATATATATATATATATATAGAGAGAGAGAGAGAGAGAGAGAGAGAGAGAGAGAGAGTTTTGTCTGTTTTTCTGTTCTTCTCTCTCTTTCTCTTTTTTTACCTTTTTTTCTTTAGATGGATGGATGGATGGATGGAAGGATGAAAGGTCTAATGGATAGACAGATAGGTAGACAATAATGTAGTTAGTTAGATAGATAGATAGATAGATAGATAGATAGATAGATAGATAGATAGATAGATAGATAGATAGATAGATAGATAGATAGATAGATAGATTGAGATGGATAAATGAGGGAGGGAGAGAGGGAAGGATGGACAAAAGAATAGACGGGCAGACAGATAGGTATACATGGAATAAGAAAGGAAACAGATAGTTGTCATTAGACAGACATATATAAATATATATTATATATATATATATCTTTATATATATATATACAAAGAGAGAGAAGAGAAAAACAGTGTGAGTTTTGTCTCTTTTTCTTTTTTTACCTTTTTTCCTTTAGATAGATGGATGGATAGATGGATGGAGGAATGAAAGAACTAATGGATAGACAAATAGGTGGACAATAATGTCATATAATGTATAATGTAGTAGGGAGGAGACAGATAGTTGTCAGTAGAGAGAGGTGGACAGACAGACAGACAGATAGGTAGATATCTCTCTTTAGATGTCTTTCATTCACTCTCCCCTATTTACCTTTCTATGTGTCTCTAACTTCTCTCTCCTCTTATTTATTTCCCATCTTTATTTTTTTTAACCCAAACTTGCCCCATGTCTCTCTCTCTCTCCCTCTTTTACTCCTTTTCCCACCCCCTCCAGTAAATGACTCTGCAGGTTTGTTGAGTGTGTGTGTGTGTAGGAATGTGCTGATGGAGCATTAGTTCCACTCTTTCAGTTTCTGTGGCCCTGATTCTACAGAACAGATGAGCGATGAGGATGTAGTAAAACTGTTTGTGTGTGTGTGTGTGTTTGTGTGTGTGTGTGTGTGTTTGAGTTGTTATTCAGACTACACGAGAAATGTGGACCCCATTTTCACACACACACACACACACTCTATAGCAGCTGTTAAAGAACAAACTAAGTTACATTAAAGCCCTAAAAAGCTCATTAACATTCCGCTCGTTTCCATCAGCCACTTTAAGAGCCTCGGCCGCACTTTCTGTGACACACTTCAGCGCTTTGTTGCACAACCACACATGCTCTGCTTTTCTGTGTGTGTGTGTGTGTGTGTGTGTGTGTCCATTGTTGCAGCAGTATTAAATTTAGGGGTAAATTTGTGAACAATTTGTTTTTGGGCTTTGCGTTGCGAGTGTGCGAGGCTGTAAATTTCACAGAGCAGAGTGTTTTAGGGGCTGCTGTGCCCTGTGGAGAAGGAACAGGCTCTAAATCACCATATAAAAACACCAAGTTTTTGTGTGTGTGTGTGTGTGATAGCCCTGGAGACACAGAAACAATCCACAGCTGCTTCATCACTTAAGCCGTATGTGTTAAATCTACGTATTTGCTTTTGATTGGCTCCTCAGGCGCTTTAAAAGTTTAATTCCGATCCATCCAATGTACTGAAAAGTGCCAAAACTCATGGGTAGCAGTATGTAAACTGATCATGTAGTGTTACATCAAGGAATAGGTTGGGAACACCCACACCTGCATAAGCCGTGAGGTGTTATCTTGTGAGTGAGGTTGATTGAACACTGGATACATTAATTATGGAAGTTGGATTAAGGCCTAACAGTAGGATATTCCATTTCTGAAGTTTTGCAGTTGCAGTGTGTATTTAACGTTCCTTGATCCACAGTGTTAGATGTGTACTGGTTATACATCATAAAAGGCATTACCACCCACAGTGGACAGTGCAGTGGGTGGTAATGATGGTGATCAGCTTCTGATTCTAGCTAGAATTGCCTGTATGAATGTATCGATTCAATGCAGGAGAGCCCACACACACATATCCCACAGGTCAGTGCAGCATTCCAAAGCTGCACTTTATAGCCTAAATTGTTAGCCATTGCTCAACCTCTATAAAGCGCACTTCCTTTAATTTTCCCAAAAATCGCCAGTGCGCCCTATAATCCGGTGCGTCTCATATTTGAATTCTACCAGTCATGGAATTAAGGAGCAGTAAAGCCACTCCACTGTAGTTTCTCCAGCTCTAAGGCTGGGTGCAGCAGCATTAGCATTAGCTGCTAACCACAGCACTAGCTCTTTTGCTGTTCAGAGGCAAGTATATTAGACTGTAGTTTGCGTGTTTGTCATGTTAAAACAAGCTACAAGGGATGAACCTCTATCTGATAGTGCCCTAAGTTACTGGAACACTGAAGATATGTCAGTCTAGTGCTATCAGACGGCATTTATGCCTCGCTAGCGCTGTGGTTAGCGGCTAATGCTAATGCTGATGCACCCAGCCTTAGTGCTGGAGAAACTTCACTGCAAACTCACCCTTAGACAAATTATTTGAAATCTAAACTTACTGTAAATAAAAAGAAGTGCTTTAATAACCCAAATAAACAGATTTAAGAAAGAAAAAAAAAGTTCTGTTTACTTAGGTGCTTCCCCAGCTTCCCCATTGGAAGGGAAACATGGTGACACTTCTGCTCACTTCGATGTAGGCATCCTTACTAGTGTCCCTTAATGCGCCTTATAATCCAATGCACCTTATGTATGAAATTAGAATCTAATTAGAGTCTAAAGTCTAATTAAGGCTTTATTAAGCAAATAATAAAACATTGATAAGCGCCTAATTTGTGTTCCTTAAAATAAAGTGTTACCCTTATGTTTTCTTGTTAAAACACAGTAACAGTGACCTGCCGTGTGTTTGTGTGTCTGTGCAGGTGGGGTCAAATCCTGCTCTCTGAACTGCTTGGCCGAGGGCTACAACTTCTACACTGAGCGCGCTCCAGCCGTGGTGGACGGGACTCCCTGCAGGGACGACTCTCTGGACGTGTGTGTGAACGGAGAGTGCAAGGTGAGCGGGCAGAGTCCACACACACACACACACACAATAATATTTCTATATTTACAGGACCAGTCAAAAGTTTGGACACACCTTCTCATTCAAGTTCCAGTTTTTATTTATCTTTTATTTTTTTCCTACATTATAAATTAATACTAAAGTCATCAAAGGTAACTCTTGGTCTTCATTTTTTGGGATGGTCCTGATGAGAGCCAGTTTCATCATAATATTTTATCGTCTTCGCAACTGTAGTTACTTAAAGTATTTTTTCTTTACTAAGTTGAGTAGTTCTTGCCGAAATATGGATAACAACTTTACTCAAATAGTAACTCTACCTCTTCACAACTTTACAACTGATGCTCTCAAACACATAAAGAGGGTTATGTTCTCTTTTTTTTAACTTTTTGTTTACTGAACAATTCCATGTGTTTTTCTTCATAGACTTAATATTTATTTTTAATTAATTAAATAATACAAATATTTAAAGTTTGTCCAAATTTTTGATTTTTTCATAAGCTTCATAAGTCACAAAAAAACAAACTCTAGAGGTGTGAAATTATACAATATAAAATAAATTCTGATTACAGGTTCACCCTATTCATTTGATTACAGCGCCACCATGTAGAGTAATGAAGCAGTAACTTCAGTACGTAAAATTTGGGTGCAAGTCTTATGTAGTTTAGAGTGCTTTTTAATACAAATATAGATATTTGCTGCTAAATATTGATGATGTATCAAAAACAAAAACAATACAATATATTGCAATGTGTGTGCGTTTGACTGAGAGAGCACTGTGAATGTGTGCATGTGTGTGTGTGTGTGTGTGTGTGCTCTGTTGTTTTTGGATGGCTGTAAAGCTCCATCTGCCCCTCACTGTCTCCCCCAGCGATCAACGCTAAACCACAAAACATCTCAACTGTTGTTTGGAGGTTTCCTCTAGCTGTGTGGAGCTGAGCTGGATTTCATTAGAGCGAGCGAGGAACAGGCATCTCTCTCTCTCTCTCTCTCTCTTTGCTCTTTTCTCTCTCTCTCTTTTCTCTCTCTCTCGCTCTGCGTTTGCCAAACTAATGTTGTGTGTGTTGTGTTGTGTTGCGGTCTGTTGCTCTATGTTGTATCATGTTTCCTCTCTCTCTCTGCTTCTGCTGGGCTGTTCTGTATTGTGTTTGTTATCTTAGATGTGCTTAGATTTGCCTTTTACACTATAAACACACATATAACACTGTTACATATACGCTATATATACATTGAATACACATTAGACTGTGTAAACACTATACACTTACAGAACACTACATATAGATACAAACACACACAGTTGATGATATATATTCAGAACACCATATATAGACTATACACATTAGACTCTATAGGCACTGTACACTATATAAAGTTGACTACAGTATACTAGTGCATCTCAAAAAATTAGAATATTATTGAAATGTTACTTTCAGTGATTCAGTTCAAAATGTGGAACTCATTATATAGATGTATTACACACAGAGTGATCTATTACATTAAGTGTTTATTTATTTTATTGTTGACGATTATGTCTTACAGACATACAGGTACTTACAGGTACTCTTGGCAATGTGGGCAGTGTGCCAAATCTTCATAAAGGTTGTCAGCAGAGGGAAGCATGAACCTCAAGCAGCTTGGACTGTGTGCCTCTCCACTCTTGCTCCTTACAGATGATCAATGATGGTTATCTGGATGGACAGCTTTTATGGAGATGCAGATTTCATTTTCCAGCAGGACTTGGCACACTGCCCACACTGCCAAAAGTACCAACTGGTCTTACAGTATATAATATTCAAATTTTCTGAGACACTGATTTTTGGGTTTTCATTGGCTGTAAACCATAATCATCAACAATAAAAGAAATAAAGAATTAAAATAGATCACTCTGAAATACTGAATTACTGAAATAAGGTAACTTTTCAATGGTGTTCTATTTTTTTAAGATGTATTAATCTACAGTGCAGAACTTTTAAAATAATGAAAGACTTGAGACCTTGAATTGTGTGCAAACTTTTGATTGCCACTGTATATGAAGACTATATACTGTTTACTATTTACACACTGTACACATTCAGCTATATGCACTTTATAAACTTCTTTTTACCTCTCCTCTCTGCTCTTCTCTCTGTGAACTGTGTGACCCTCCTCACGTCAGGGCTTCCTCTACTGCAAGCCTAAGATCTCAGCCTATGATTTCCCTTTCTCTCTCTCTTTCTCTCTCTCTCTCTCGTTCTTTCTTTCTCTCTCTCTGTTTCTTCGCTGCTCTCTCTCTTTCTCGTATTTATGGTGTGTATAAAGAGAGAGTGAACAGCGGGGGAGTGAGCTGACGGCCTGTTTGCAGCCTCGCAGTGGCTGCACTCCCAAACAATACGCCTTTGATTCGGCCCGGTTTCGGGGAAAGCTTTGAAGCACATGGCGCCGAGTGCAGCAGCCTTAGGAGACGTGTTCCAAATCCACTGGAGCGCCCTTCTCCCGCTCAGGTGAAGGCCCAGTCCGACTGCAGTTACTGTGGCTGATTCAACATATCAATACCTAGCCAAAAAAAAAGGGTCACACACTCTAAAATTTGGTTGGAGCGTCTTTAGCTTTGATTGCGGCACTGTTTCAATCCAGTGTTGCTGGATTCATTTTTCACCAAGATCTTGCAGCAGCATTGATGCTGGTAGAGTCTGACCACTGCACAAAGCAGCTCTTCTCCATCCAGCACATCCCAAAGATTCTCAATGAGGTTAAGGTCTGGACTCTGTGGTGAACTCTGAACCCTGAACTCTTTCACAATTCCAGCCCCATGACTCCTGACATCGTCATCTTGGAATATGGCCGTGCCATCAGAGAAGAAATATAAAATCCATTGATAATGAATAACCTGGTCTACATTCAGTATATTCATCCTGAGGGCAGGGTCCTGAGGGTGGGGGTCCTGAGGGCGGAGGTCCTGTAACCACTGATGAAGAACTAGGATGACCAATACAAAATGTCTGACTTTACATCTACTCCAGTTTCACTACAGTGCTGTGAATGAGGTGGTCATTATGTTATGCTTGATTGTGCACATACTGTATGCCCAAATGTATGCCATCCTGTAGGCAGAGTCCTGAGGGCAGAGTCCTATGGGAAGAGTCCTGTGAGCAGTGTCCTGTAGACAAAGTCCTTAAGGCAGAGTCCTGAGGGCAGTCTTCTTTGTGCAGCGTTCTATGGGTGGAGTCCTGAAGGCTGGGTCCTGTGGTCAGGGTCCTGTAGGCGGAATCCTGTGGGCAGAGTACTGTAGGTAGAATCCTAAGGCAGTGTTCCTTGAGCTGTGTCCTGAGGGCAGAGTAATGATGGCAGAGTCCTATGGGCAGTGTCCTATGGGCAGTCCTCTAAGCAGTGTCATGTAAGCATTGTCTGTCCTGTGGGCAGCATCCTGTGGGGAGAGTCCTGTAAGCAGTGTCATGTAAGCATTGTCTGTCCTGTGGGCAGTGTTTTGAGGGCAGTGTCCTTTAAGCAGACTCCTAAGGGCAATGTCCTGTAAGGAGAGTCCTTTGGGCAGAGTCCTGTGAGTAGTGTCCTGTACGAATTGTCTGTGGGCAGTGTACTATGGGAAGATTCTTAAAGGCAGAGTTCAAGGGCAGATTTCTGAGGACAGTGTCTTGTAGGCAGAGTCCTGTAAATGCAATCAAATAATGAGAGAGCATGTATCCCATTAGTTTTGTCCATGTAGTGTATGTGTATCTGAATACAGAATAATATGTTGTTCAGGATTAGAGTGGATGCCAAATGCCATAAAGACAATAAATATTACTACAATAAAGCATGTAGTATCTGCAAGAATCTGCACACTTAAATCTGACAAAAAAAATCCTATACCCATGTGTGTGTGTGAATGTGTGTGTGTGTGTGTGACTGTGTGAGTGTGTGTTTTGGGAATATGTGTGTGAAAAAGCTGTGAACGTCCACAATGAGTCCATGAATCTTCTTTTAATGTCTGTGTGTTCTGTGTGAAGCCACAGTGGATGCTGTAAATCCTGCACATTTCTGCTGTTTGCAGTGGAACCGTGCCGACTGTAAGCAGCAGTTTGCCCTCATTTGACTTGACCTGTATATGTGTGTGTGTGTGTGTGTGTGTGCAGCATGTGGGATGCGATAAAATCCTTGGCTCGGACGTCCGAGAGGACCGCTGCCGTGTGTGTGGGGGGGATGGAAGCAGCTGTGAGGCCATCGAGGGCGTCTTCAATGACTCACTGCCTGAAGGAGGTACGCTCTCTCTCTTTCTCTGTGTGTGTGTGTGTGTGTGTGTGTTTATGTGTGTGTGTGTGTGTGTGTGTGTTAACCTTTTAACTGTATGGGTCAGTTTATGTACAGGGTTTAAGCTAAAGGACTATACTGCATGCTGATGGAGAAAAACAGGAAACCTTAATTTAACCCATTTAGTAGTTTAGACTCTGAAGTCTCTAGACCCTAATGGTCTTTAATTGAGCCAAGACCATGGTAATCAATGATTAAGTGATTGTAGGAACTTAATAATTGATTGTACGTACTCAATAATCCATAACAAATATTGAATAATCCACAGTAGCTACTAAATCATTCATGGTCAATGATTTAATTTGTTTTAGGGGATTAATAAATTATAATGAATACTGAATAATCCATAACACATACTGAGTCACTCATAACAGAGCTGAATCATTCTAACATTTACTGATTCATTCACAAACAGTACTGAATAACTTATAGCAGATACTGAATCACTCATAGTAGATACTAAATCATTCATGTTAAATGCTTTAATTCATTGTATGTACTGAATAAATCATAATGAATACTAAATAATCCATAACACACACTTAGTCACTCATTGCATATACTGAATCATTCAAAAAGTCATTCATAATTGGTACTGAATCACTCACAGCAGATACAGAATCACTCATATCAGATACTGAATCACCCATAGCAGATACTGAATCACTTATAGCATTTACTGAATCACTTATAGCATTTACTGAATCACTTATAGCATTTACTGAATCACTTATAGCAGATACTGAATCACTTATAGCATTTACTGAATCACTTATAGCATTTACTGAATCACTTATAGCAGATACTGAATCACTTATAGCATTTACTGAATCAGTTATAGCAGGTACTGAATCACGTATAGCAGATACTGAATCACTTATAGCATTTACTGAATCACTTATAGCATTTACTGAATCACTCATAGCATTTACTGAATCACTTATAGCAGATACTGAATCACTTATAGCATTTACTGAATCACTTATAGCATTTACTGAATCACTTATAGCATTTACTGAATCACTTATAGCAGATACTGAATCGCTTATAGCATTTACTGAATCAGTTATAGCAGGTACTGAATCACGTAGAGCATTTACTGAATCACTTATAGCATTTACTGAATCACTTATAGTAGATACTGAATCACTTATAGCATTTACTGAATCACTTATAGCATTTACTGAATAACTTATAGCAGATACTGAATCACTTATAGTATTTACTGAATCACTTATAGTAGATACTGAATCACTTATAGTAGATACTGAATCATGTATAGCATTTACTGAATCACTTATAGTATTTACTGAATCACTTATAGTATTTACTGAATCACTTATAGTAGATACTGACTCATTCATGGTAAATGCTTTAATTCATTGTACGCACTGAATAAATCATAAATAATACTGAATAATGCAAAGCACATGCTGAATCATTCATAGCAGATGCAGAATCATTTACATACAGACTCATTCATACAGAGTCATTTATACAGAATCATTTATACAGAAACACATACAGAATCATTCATAGCAGATACTGAATCATTCATAACACATACAGAATCATTTATAACACATACATAATAATTTATATAAAAACACATACAGAATCATTCATAGCAGATACTGAATCAATCATAGTAGATAATGAATCATTCATGGTAAGTACTGATTAAATCATAGTAATTTATAGTAGACACAGAATAATGAATTGTGAGTATTAAATGAATAATTACATACTGTACATACTGAATAATTAATTAGTGAATTTATTGTAGATAGTAACTGCTTGTACTTCATAATACTGTAGCATACTGTAGCAGTTATTTAATACACACTAAAATAAATATTTAAAGTTGATATTTTGTGGCCATGTAGCCAACAATGAATAATAATCTAGAAAAAAAGTTGAAGTGATTAGTGTGTGTGTGTGTGTGTCTATAGGTTGAAACAGTAAGAATCAAATAAACTTCCTATTATTTGCAGAGCACATTTCTTAAATACCATTTTTCCAGCTCTGCAGATGGGTTATGCCTGGCATTCCTCTCAGGCTTTAAATAAGCAGTTGTAGAAATGTCGGGTTAGCCGCTGAAATACAGTTCCTTGAAATATGAAATAATACCGCTGGTCTAATTATAGGCATGGAGGCTCTGTGGATTTACAGTAGGTGTCAGAATACGGTCGCTGGATGTTGAATTGCTTTTCAGCAAAGCAGCGCTGCCCTCCTTTCCGTCTGGGAGTCGACGTGTAAAAGTGCGGAGCTCCGGTTCCTGGAAGCGCTCTGGAGGGTTTTAGGTTCTGCTCCTGGCCCTCAGAACAAGTGTGTTGTGTTACGGGTCTCCAGGCTGCACTGCTTGGGTGATAAAGTGCTGTTGCTGCGACTGAGCAGAACAATGGCCCAGTTCAGCTCCTGTGGTCTGAGGAAGTGGGTTGTCAGGACAGGTGCTGGATATGATTCCTCTGCCTCTCGCAAATAACACTATCACTACTACCTTCAGGCATCAGGCTGTGTTGATATATTGTGTCAGAAACCATTGTGATAAAAATCTTATTTTTGCCATTTTAGGACTATTTAATGCCACTCGCACTATAATAATATAATAGCATAATAATGCAGTTACACATTACCTAAAGCACAATTGGTTTTTAATTACTAACAGTATCCAGACGTTGGGACTGGGATGTAAAAATGATTAAATGTCCTTGACAACATAAATAAAATAATAAGGTCATCCAAAGTTACCCCATAGCTCTACCTCGCTGCTCTACCTCGCTGCTATACCTTGCAGCTCTTCAACACAGCTCTACCTTACAGTTCTACCTCGCAGCTCTACCTCAAAGCTCTACCTCACAGTTCTACCTCACAACTTTACCTCACAGCTCTACCATACAGTTCTACCTCATAGCTCTTTCTCGCAGCTCTACCTCAAAGCTCTACCACATAGCTCTTTCTCGCAGCTCTACCATTCAATACTACCTTACAGTTCTACCTCACAGCTCTACCTCACAGTTCTACCTCACACCTCTACCTTGCAGCTCTTCCACACAGCTCTACCATACAGCTCTTCCTCACAGCTCAAACTCACAACTCAACCTCACAGGATTACTTCGCAGCTCTAGCTTTTGCTCTAACATTTCTACCTCACTGCTCTACCTTGCAGCTCTACCTCACAGCTCTACCTGACAGTTCTGCCACAAAGTTCTACCTCACAGTTCTGCCTTGCAGCTCTACCTTAGAGTTCTACCTCAAACTTCTAATTCACACCACTACTACGCATCTCTATCACACAGCTCTACCTAACAGTTATGCCTCGCAGCACTACCTGACAATTTTACCTAACACCTCAGTGTCATGCTCTAACTCGTTCTACCTCACTGCTCTACCTTTTCCTTGCAGCTATACCTCACAGATCTCCCTCTGTAACTGCATTAAGGCCTTGAGCTTTACCATTCAGCTGGAAAATAAAAGCCAAACAGTAAAAAAAAACCTCCAAATGGAATATGAGTTTTGGAGCAGGTTCGAGCCTCCAGAGAGAGTTTTATCACCTTTTTAGGCTCTCACCTCTCCGAACGAGCCCATAATTGCTTTGTGGAAACTTAAACAATGTGTCTGTGTATTTGTGTTGTTTTTTCATGATTTCTTTTTTTTTTTTAGTCTTCTAACCCAAGCCCAGTTATGTGCTGGACACTTGCCGCGCTGCCGAGGGAGTGGAGGGATTTTGAAAGTAGATTTATAATTACCTGCTCACATGCAAGGTCTGCATGATTAGAATGCATTTGTTTCCCTAGTGAAAGTCAAAAAAGAGGGAAAATCAGGAATATTTGCGATCTCTGCCAAGCCTCAGCGGCCTCGCGGGTTTCTGCAGGGCTAGCGTGTTCTGGCAGCTGCGGCCTTTTGGGCTGGAGAGATGTGGAGTGCGATGAGGGTGAGGGAGTGCAGCTTATGTGCTTTTGTTTTTGCATTTTAAAAATAAGTGTTTTTTTTGTTTTTTGATCAGGTCAGCATATCATTAGTTACAATTTACGGGTATTATAAAGAAAAAATGCATAAACTAACAAATAAAAAAGAAAATATACTCATATTTAGTGTCTAATGCTTTCATAAACTCAACTGAATAAACCACGCATATTGAGTTGATCTTTGAAAAAAGTAATACATGATCTGCAGCAGAAATTAAAAGTAAATATTCCGAAAGAAGTTTAGTTTATATAGTACATTTACTGTTCATTTCAATCAAGCAGTTAGACTGTTGCTTCACTTATTTCTGTGTCTGAGAAAGAAAAAAGTTCAATTTACTTAAAACTTGTTTATTAAACTATTCAAGGAATCAGGAGTAATTTCAGTGTGTAAAGTGTATTTTTTGTTAATAAAAATAGCGACTGGAAATTTTTGACTATTACTTATTACTGTCGGTCAGCCAGCCATCATTTAGTCTATATACACTCAGCAACACAAAACAAAGCATATACAATATATAAATAAAAAGAGAAGGCAGTAGCAGCATGTGGCAGACTACACACTAATGGTGAGTGAGAGGTGGACAAGATCAATATGCAAATAGCATGACCAACATCATGCAAAACCCTGAAAAATTGCTAAGTTCCTCAACTAGGGTTCAACTACAATTTTTACATTTTGCCAACACAGATTATTTAGTTAGACCAACTTTTAACAATTAACTTTATAATGTTAGTTGAGGTAATTAGTTTGCTATACTTTATAATGCAATTTTTTTTTGAGGCAGATGCAAAATGTACTTTAATAACAAACAGGAAACAAAACAAAACTTATAAAACAAATATGACCTGAAACAAATAAACAACCTGACTGACGTGAAAATATATAAGAACGGACAAATGAACAATGAAACAAATGGGATACAAATACAAGAAAGTGGAACAGGAAACAGGAAACACCTGGGGATAGGTAACGAGAGGGCGGTAACAGGTAAAAGCTCTGAAGACAAAGACAGAGACAAGGAGAACAACACAGAGAGCCATGTGCTCGAAGAGCACATGGCTAAGAAAACATGAGGCGATGGGAAAGAACACAGAGACAGAATAGGAAGGAGAGAAAACAGGACAAGAATGTGATATTTTTGTTCAGACTTAAAAATTACATAAAAGAGAACATTTAAATTTTTTTTAATATATATTTTTTTAGTGTAAAATACTGGAATTGAAATTAAACTAGGTTAGGCCTTTTGTACAGTAATGTAGGGAAAGGTCATGTTTGGCCAGTGGTAAATTAGGAAGCAGCAGCAGCAGGTTGTGGGTTTGCGCCCGGCTCCAGGCGATTAATGCTATATACTTTTTTACAGCAGTGGTTTTAAGAGCTAGATTGGCATCTGATTGGCCACACTTTGCCCTCTTCCTGCTGCCCAGAGGCAAAGAATAACATCATCTGTCACTCTGTGCTCCATCCGGCCTAAATGAGTTCCCAATACCTGCTAAGAATAACCGCTGAGTAATCAAGGCTTTAATCTGGGCATAAAGGGAAAAGGCTGTGGGTGGAGCTGGATTCAGGGCCGGTGGTGGTGGCTCTGGTGGTTGGGTGGAAGGTTCACATGGGGTTATTGGGTAAGAATGAGGGGAAGGGTGGTGCAGTTGATGGATTAGACAGTTTGGGTGGTGATAATGATGGTTATTTTGGTTATTTAGCATTTTAGCTCATGAATCAGGTGATGGTGATGCTCTACTGCTGTGAACTCGCCCATCTGGGCCCTCCAGAACCGGCCTATCGGTTGTGGGAGGGGTATTGTGTGGGGTAGAGGGTCAGTGCTTGGTCAGCAGCAGTAGGTGATCCAGATGGTGTTGGGTGCTGGCTGGTGAGCTGCAGGCTCAGCTGTGAGGCTGTGGGTTTATTTCAGGGCTTCAGGAAGACACACCCAGGGCGGGCTGCAGTAACAGGGGACCGCAGAGGCAGTGTGGGGCCAGCGGGGGGAGCTATTCTGGGCTTCAGGCTGATCCGTGGCCCCGATTTACAAACTGACCACAGAGCAGCTCAGCTCAGCTTAACACACTGTACCACTGTGATTACACCCTGCCAAACAATAGCCCTAAAAAGCATCTTTCTCTTTCATTCTTCTGTTCGTTTTTCTTTTGTTTTCTGTGTTTTATGCCTGTTTGACCTTTTTCCTACTTTTTTTTCCCCTCTTTTTGTACTTTTTTTTCTTTCTTTATTAATTAATTGATTAATTCATTTATTTAATCATTTAGTCTGTCTGGCATTTTATTTAATGTTTTAATTCTTTGTTTTTTATTTTAATCTAACTTTCTGCTCACATTCCTTTTTCCATTTTTCGTTGGTCTGTATGATCTTTTTTCTTTCTTAAATATATGTAGGTTTTTTTTACTTATTTCTTTTTCATACTTTGATCTGTCCTTTTTGATGCAGTTGTTCTTGTTTTCATTCTTTGTTTCTGCTCACATACTTTTTTTTATTTTTAAATCTCTATGACCCTTGTTTTTTGTTTTCGTTCATTGGTCTGTATGATCTTTCTTTCTTTCTTTCTTTCTTTCTTTCTTTTTGTCTTCCTGACATTTTCTTTTTTAAAATCTTCAAAAAATCTTAAATATTTGTAGCGTGTTTTTTTCTTCTTCTTTTTTTCTATCTTTGCTTCCTGATTCTTTCATTTTTTTGTCTGATCCTTTTCTGCTTTTTTTATTTGTTCTTTTTCATACTTTGATCTGTCCTTTTTTTGCCATTTTTCTTCGTTTCATTCTTTGTGTTTTTATTCTTTATTTTTGCTCACATTCCTTCTTCTCCTTTTTTAAATCTGTGACCTTCATTACTTGTTTTAATTCATTGGTCTATATGAGCTTTCTTTCTTTCTTTCTTTCTTTCTTTGTCTGTCTGACATTTTCTAAAGATTTTTTTTGTTCTTTTTCATACTTTGATATATGTCCTTTTTGTTGCATTTTTTCTTGTTTATTTCTTTCTTTCATCTGTCTGCCCTTATATATCCTTCTTTCTTTTCTTCACATTACATTGACTTTTCAATTTTCGTTCCTTCTACCATTTTTGTTCTTTATCCTTCTATATTTTACTTGTTTGTTTCTCTCTCTTAGTGGTAGCTGAACTCTGTTTGGCTTCTCGACTTCTTGACTAAAATCTCTCTCTTTCTCTCTCGTTGCTGTATCTCTCTCTCTCTCTCTCTCTCTCTCTCTCTCTCTGGTTTGGGAGATGGGGATGAGGGTATCTGCAGGGCTGTGGAGGAGAGCTGGCCGAGGCCAGTTGACCTCAAACGCGCTGTGGAGACACTGCCCAGGAATTTAGCAGGAATCCCAAACCTCCGCTTAATGCTTAAACCAGAGCAGCCTGCTGAGGAGATCACCACTCTCCACAGCCACCAATAAACCACTATTTGTGTGTGTGTGTGTGTGTGTTTGTGTGTGTGTGTGTTGTATTTTACACTTTCTGCAGAAAAATGTTCTGCAGAAAAATGCAATCCCCATCTTTATGTTTACTGAGGTTAAACTAAGGTTAAATATAGCATTGTTTACGCATTGTTACTACACACAGGCATAGCGTAATATATTTAGGACGAAAGGACGCTATGCTGATCTGTGGGATATGTGTGTGTGGTGGGTCACTTGTATTTAATGTGGATATGAGATATTTGCTGGATGTCACTTTGCTGGATGTCTGTTCAAGTGGACAGTTCTAGCCAGACACCACCAGTCACGATCATTACCATCTACTGCGCTGTCTACTGTGGGTGGTAATGCCATGGGACACACATGACCTTTGTGTGTGTATGTGTGTGTGTGTTCTCACAGGTTATGAAGAGGTGATCAGGATTCCTAAAGGATCTGTGTTCATACATATTCAGGAGCTCAACGTGTCCCTTAATTATTTGGGTGAGAAAATAATATATATTTTTTACATTCATACTAAAATGATCTGTACAAAAATACAAGCTTATAGTAAATATATTAATATTTTTAATTACAGTTCTGAAGAGTAAAGGTGACCAGTACTTCATTAACGGTAAACTGACCATCGACACGCCTCGCCGGTTTGACATCGCAGGAACCACCTTCCACTACCGTCGTCCCGCAGACCAGCCAGAGACCCTAGAGGCCCTGGGGCCCACCAACATGACCCTTATTGTAATGGTAAGGACTCTCAGGCTGTGTACTTTGATCAACAGTCTATTATTTATCCCCCTTGTGCCTGTGTTTAAGTTTAGAAGTAAATCTACACTGATGGGTGTGGTAGTCGGGAAGTGAGTTGTGTTCAAGTAAATTTCTGATGTGTTTTTATTGTGGCGGTGAAAAACACAGGTGCTCCACTGACTGATTAAAACCCTGACAACTGTCAATCATCCAGAGTACACCACTGCTCATTAAATACACACACACACCCCACAGACTTTAACTCAACAATAAACAGGATAAATAAGGAATAAAATAACTACATTCTTCCCTTAAGTGATCCACTGGCGTTCCTTCAATCCTCTGCTGAGGTGCACAAAGCGCAGTGCTGTTAAGATACGAACGTGCCAAAGTCAGAGCTTACCTGACTCTTAAAGGGAATGGCAAGTGACACACTAAGTGGTTGCTTGATGCCTAATTGGTTGATGCACTATAGATTGCTAAAATAGGGTCCTGTATGTTTATCTATGTGTGGTTTTGTTCTAAAGGAATTTATTCAATGTGTGTGTGTGTGTATGTGTGTATGTGTGTGTGTATGTTAGGTGCTTGTGAGGGAAGAGAATCCATGTATTCATTACCGGTTTAACCCCCCTGTGAGTCGAGACACCCTGAGTGGATTTGCCTGGCATTACACATCCTGGAGTCGCTGCTCTGTTACCTGCGCTGGAGGTAAAAAACACAACTCACACACCCACCCACCCACCCACCCACACAGACACACACACACACTCACACACACTATCTATTCATATACAGCCAGAGATCCCGGATGGAGCCTGTTACTGATATCCATATTTGAGGCCCACATTGAACCTGTGAACAACAATTTCAGGTTCCCAGTTGGTCAGTTTTCCACTATTTTGAACTGGTTCTCCATGTTTCCACCAACAAAAGTAGGTTCTGAAACCAGGATCGTTCTTTTACAGCTGGAACCGAAGAATTCTAGGTTCTTCAGTGTGAATCGTGACCGCTTCTTTTCACTACCGCTGTGCAACGCCCTCTGTTGATGACCTATGATGTGATGTTTGATGGTTCCACTAACAATGGTGGAATCGTAGGCTGGTTCGCTGAAAAATAATAAGCCCAAATGGAGTTCTTTTGGTGGAAAATCGCTATACATACACATGCAGACTACACATTGTCATGTTATCTGGGGACTCTTGACCTATCTGTCCAAACTACACTAAACTAAAATCACCATAAGAAACAGTGCCAAGATCAGACTACATCCAGGAAATAATGGAAAACCACAGTAGATGGGTAGATGACCAATCTCTGGATCTTTGGCCCAACTTTACATCAACAGCACACTTTCAAAGCTCTGGCGTGAATGTACACACACACACATACACATGCACATGCTGGAAAACATTCACAATCGCTTTTACGTTTTGTACAGTGATATCCGCCCCACATTAGCATGGGAAGGGAGCGACTGTATAAAGAATAAATCAACACAACTGAAGAATGACCCCCCCCCAACAACCCCATAAACCTCCGGGCGCTCGTTAGCAGTTAATGACCCGATACATCGTCTGCGATAAGGAATATTTAGCCATGCATCAGGGCTAATTTGTTACGGAAAGCTGCAAACTTTCAACACCGGCTCACATTCACGCAGTGTGTGGGAAGAGCTGCCTGGCTCCAAAACGGATAAATCCCTAAACCAGTTTTTCATCAGTACCAGAAAAAGGATTCAATATGGTTTTAAAACAGAAAAAAGGTTCTGTATAGTATCATTATTCTTTACAATCCTGTGTAATAATGAAAATAGTTAAAGGAATAGAGGATAAAGGATCTGAAGCGAACCAAAATCCCAGAGTTGAAGCTGTTCTGTTTGGAAGGATTGACTTAATTTCCGCTAAAAGTACTCTACTCTACAAAGTCGAGCAGCAAGGTACTCTAGGAGTGTCTTTTAGAGTGAAGGACAGTGAGTGAATACAGTGTTTAAAAACTCCAGCAGCACGGCTGCTGTCTCTGATCTATTCGTATCTGCACAACACACTAACTAATACCTCATACACCACGACCACTATGCTAATCAGTGCTAATCACTGTAGGGCTGAGAATAATGACCCACCATGCAAATAATACCTGCTCTGTGGTGGTTCTTGATTGGTCTATATACAGCTCTGGAAACAAATAAAAGACCACTTTAGTTTTTTAATTAGTTTTTCTGATTTTGCTATTTATTAGTTTATGTTTGAGTAAAATTAACATTGTTGTTTTATTCTATAACCTACAGACACTTTTCTCAAATTCCAAATAAAAATGTTGTAATTTAGAATATTGTAGAAAATGAGAAATGGCTGAAAAAACTAAAAAGATGCAGAGCTTTCAGACCTCAAATAATGCAAAGAAAACAAGTTCATATTCATAAAGTTTTAAGATTTCAGACATCCATATTTGGTGGAATAACCCTGGTTTTTGATTACAGTTTTTCATGCATTTTGGCATCATGTTCTCCTCCACCAGTCTTACACACTGCTTTTGGAAAGATTCAAGCAGTTCAGTTTGGTTTGTTGGCTTGTGATCATCCATCTTCCTCTTGATTATATTACAGAAGTTTTCAATTTGGTAAAAAAAAAATCCAGAGCTAAATTAAAATGATGTGAGGTGTTTGTTTTCTGTCGTAGGGTTTCAGATCCAGCAGGTCGTGTGTAAGAAACAAGCAGATCACTCTGTGGTCTACAACCACTTCTGTGACAAGAGGAACAAACCTAAAGACAAGAAACGTCCCTGCAACACGGACCCCTGTCCCCCAACGTGAGTACGCTCAGTGTGTGAGTGTGTGTGAGTGTGTGCGTGAGATAACACTATAACTATACTGTGTACAAATCTCTCATGTCTCTCTCTCTCTCTCTCTCTCTCTCTCAGTTGGTGGGTGAGCGAGTGGTCAGAGTGCAGTAGAAGCTGTAGTGGTGGGGTGCGGACCCGCGAGGTTCTGTGTAAGAGGAAAATCACACCCACAGATGAGAAAGTTCAGGACGATTGGTCCTGTACCGCCCCCCGGCCCCCCGTCACTGAGCCCTGCGACAACCACACCTGCCCACCGGAGTGGCACGCACTGGACTGGTCTGAGGTATATCCAATAAGAAGCCTTTGTGTGGATCTTTAAGAACTGGACCTACAGGGGTTGGACAATGAAACTGAAACACCTGTGATTTTAGTGTGGGAGGTTTCATGGCCAAATTGGAGCAGCCTGGTGGCCAATCTTTATTAATTGCACATTGCACCAGTAAGAGCAGAGTGTGAAGGTTCAATTAGCAGGGTAAGAGTTTTGCACAGTTTTGCTCAAAATATTGCAATGCACACAACATTATGGGAGACATACCAGAGTTCAAAAGAGGACAAATTGTTGGTGCAAGTCTTGCTGGAGCATCTGTGACTAAAACAGCAAGTCTTTGTGATGTATCAAGAGCCACGGTATCCAGGGTAATGTCAGCAAACCACCAAGAAGGACCAACCACATCCAACAGGATTAACTGTGGACGCTGTAAGAGGAAGCTGTCTGAAAGGGATGTTCGGATGCTAACCCAGATTGTATCCAAAAAACATAAAACCAAGGCTGCCCAAATCACAGCAGAATTTAATGTGTACCTCAACTCTCCTGTTTCACCAGAACTGTCTGTCGGGACAATAAATTATTTTGGTCTAAACCAGGAGTTCAGTTTCATTGTCCAACCCCTGTACATGTCTGTTATTAAAAAAGATTTACGAACGACTTTCTAAAAGCCTTTTTAGTCTCCAAAGTTACAAACCTGTATTAAGTTCTTCTTAGTTGACATACATTTTCTCAACACTATACCTCAAAAGTATTATTTTACAGATGTTTATTATAAAGGTTAATAACAGATAGGTATTCTGATGTTAAATCACAGATTCAAATATAACACTATCATAGATTAATATTATATTACACTACATATATTAATGCTTATAACCGAACAAAGGACCTTTACAGATCCACATAACCACACAACTCAAGCTGTAGATTTTTTTTTGGCACTAGAGTATATAGTTTATAGAGTATATAGTTTATGTGTTTGATTCTACATTTGATTTTATCAAATTGAAAACCTCTGGAATATAATCAAGAGGAAGATGGATGATCACAAACCATCAAACCAAACTGAACTGCTTACATTTTTGCACCAGGAGTAAAGCAGCATAAAGTTATCTAAAAGCAGTGTGTAAGACTGGTGGAGGAGAACATGCCAAGATGCATGAAATCTGGAAAAAACAGGGTTATTCCACCAAATATTGATTTCTGAACTCTTTAAAACTTAAAACCTGCTGCTTTTACGATGGATCTGCATAAAAAGACATTCTCTGTAAAAACAAGCTTAAAAGAAACGACATAATCTCAAAGTCATACATTTTATTATCCCATATCTGTAGTAGTTGATAACCTCTCATTTCTCTCTCTCTCTCACTCTCTCAGTGCACTCCTAGCTGTGGTCCTGGTTACAGACAGAGAGTGATCCTCTGTAGAAGTGGAGAAGGTGGAGATACTCTGAATGAGTCTGAGTGTCCGAAGCATGGCCGTCCCACCACTAGGATGCGCTGTAACCTGCAGCGCTGCCCACCTCCACAGTGGCTCGCCGGACCCTGGGGCGAGGTGAGACCAAGAGCACAGAAAACTGCCTTCCTCTAATATCTGTAATATTAGTCATATAGACATACAATCAATTTCACACTTAATTTTTTATTCGTATAAATATGTGTGTGTGTTCTCCCCCAGTGCTCAGCTAAGTGTGGTCTGGGGCAGCAGATGCGCTTGGTGCAGTGTTTGTCACACACAGGCCAGCCGTCCAGCGAGTGCCCAGAAATGCACCGGCCGGCCGCCATGCAGCAGTGCAGGAGCCGGTGTGACCTCAGCAGCCCCACAGATGACCCCGAGGGTGAGAGGACAAAGGACACTCAGACACACTCTGAGACACTCACCGGTACTGTCCTAATACTAGAACTAATATTAACCACAGCTTACAACGGTTATGCTTCAACAAAATACTAATATCTACATGTACCTGATCATCTCTTTATATATAAATAAAAAACACTTTAGTTTCTGAATCAGTTTCTGATTTTATTTTAGAGCATTTATTTGCTGAAAATGAGAAATGGCTGAAATAACATAAAAGATTCAAATCTTTCAGGCCTCAAACAATGCAAAGAAAACTATTTAATATTCATAAAGTTTTAAGAGTTCAGTAATCAATATTTGGTGAAATAACCCTGGTTTTTATGCATCTTGGCATGTTCCTTCTCCACCAGTCTTACACACTGCTTTTGGATAACTTTATGCTGCTTTACTCCTGATGCAAAAATTCAAGCAGTTCAGCTTGGTTTGATGGTTTGTGATCATCCATCTTCCTCTTGATTATATTCCAGAGGTATATGTATACATACAGTATATATAGACTATTAGGCTCACATAAATTCCTTTAAATTTCGTAGTGCGCCTTATAATCCGGTGCGTCTTAAGTATGAATTTTACCAGTCAGGTTGTGAGGCTACTCCGCTGAAGTGCAGCTTAATAATTCTAAGCTTACTTTTAAAAAAATGAAAGCACTTTACTCACCCAAAGCAATAATTATATTCTATATTATTATATTATATTCTAATTATAGAACTACAAAGTGTCCTAAAAAATAGACAATAGGTGTAGAAACAAAGAGATGGTCATAATATTTTGTGTATTTTGTGTACTGTGTAAAAAAAACTTATATGTATATTATATGGATGTATTAAACAGAGAGTGATCTATTTAAAGTTAAATTTATTTATTTTATTGTTGATTTTTATAGTTTACAGCCAATTAAAACCCAAAATTCAGTGTCTCAGAAAATAAGAAAATTATATAAGATCAATTGTTACTTTGCAGTGTGGGCAGTGTGCGAAGTCCTGCTGGAAAATGAAACCCACATCTCTATCAAAGTTCAGCAGAGGGAAGCATGAAGTGCTGTAAGATTTTCCGGGAAAACACTTGGCACACTGCCCACACTGCCAAAAGTACCAATTGGACACTGATTTTTAGGTTTTCACTGTCTGTAAGCCATAATCCTAAACAGTAAAATAAATAAACGCTTAAAATAGATCACTCTGTGTGTAATACATCTATTTAATATGAGTTTCACATTTTGAACTGAATTAGTTTAATGATATTCTGTTTTTTTAAGATGCACCTGTAACTAATTATTTTTTTAATCTGTGCTTTCATAATTAGTTTTAATTGTTATTGTTATTTAAATATATATATTTTCACTGTGTTTTGCAATGTTTTATTGACTGTGTGTTTCTAAACCCCCCTCCCCCTCAGCAGAATGCAAAGATGTGAACACAGTGGCGTACTGCCCCCTGGTGCTCAGGTTCAAGTTCTGCAGCCGTGCTTACTTCCGACAGATGTGCTGCAAGACCTGCCAAGGACACTGACCTCCTGTCTCCCTCTCTCCTCTCGTCTTCTCCATCACTCTGCCTGAGCCAGCTCCGCCCCGGCTCCACATTCCAGAGCAGAGAGAGAGAGAAACAGAGCGAGAGCGAGAGAGAGAGAGAAACTGTGCTGCTGTCTTTAACTATCCAGTCCAGCTGCTCTGAATATCGGACGGTCAGAGACTCGTCTGCCTTCTTTTAGCTCTCTTTAGCATGGTGCTAGTCTTGTGTCGGCCATACCGCGTACCCTCAGCTCTCTCAGATCCGGCCGGGTCCAGCCTCTGAGGACCACAGCACTGCACACTTCAGTGTTTTCATTTATCCGCTGCTACACAAGAAAAATATTTTACATTATAAACACTATTTTTTTACACATTGTTGTCAACAAGTTACATTTCAGAAAGAGTTTGCCTCCACCCCCCCCCCCCCCATGTAAAATTTCCTTTTTTTTTTGTTTAACTGTTTCATTTTTAGACTATTTCTAAAGTAGAACTATTATCTAACTATTAACGTCTAGCTAACCTGAGCCAGAGTATGTTAGCTTCTAGCTAACCTCAGCTAATGTATTTAGCTTCTAGCTAACCTCAGCTAGAGTATGTTAACTTCTAGCTAATATAAATTAAAATTAACATCAAGCTAAATATCAGCTAGAGTATGTTAGCTTCAAGCTAATATAAATAAAGTTAACATCAAGCTAAACATCAGCTAGAGCATGTTAGCATTTAGCTAAACATCAGCTAGAGCATGTTAGCATTTAGCTAAACATCAGCTAGAGTAATTAACATCTAGCTAAACTTCAGCTAGAGTATGTTACCATCTAGTTAATAGCTAGAGTATGTTAACATCTAGCTAACCTCAGCTAGTGTATGTTAGCTTCAAGGTAATATAAATAAAGTTAACATCGAGCTAAACATCAGCTAGAGCATGATAGCATTTAGCTAAACATCAGCTAGAGTAATTAACATCGCACTAAACTTCAGTTCAATTTAACATCTAGTTACAAATCAGCTAAAGTATGTTAACATCTAGCTTACCTCAGCTAGAGTATATTACCATCTAGTTAATAGCTAGAGTATGTTAACATGTAGCTAAGCATTGGTTAAAGAATTTAACATCTAACCTCAGCTAGAGTATGTTAACATTTAGCTAACCTCAGCTACAGTGTGTTAGCTTCAAGCTAATATAAATTAAAGTTAACGTCTAGTTCAACATCAGCTAGAGCAAGTTAGCATTTAGCTAAACATCAACTAAAGTAATTAACATCTAGCTAAACTTCAGCTAGAGTATGTCAACTTCTAGCTAAACATCAGTTCAAGTTAACATCTACTGTAGTTACAAATCTGCTAGAGTATGTTAACATCTAGCTAACCTCAGCTAGTGTATATTACCATCTAGTTAATAGCTAGAGTATGTTAAGATATAGCTAAGCATTGGCTAAAGAAGTTAACATCTTACTAACCTCAGTTAGAGTATGTTAACATTTAGCTAACCCTTAGCTATAATATCTTAACTTCTAGCTAATAAAAATTAAAGTTAACATCTATCTAAACATCAGCTAGAGTATATTATAATTTAGTTAATAGCTAGAGTATGTTAACATCTAGCTAACCTTAGCTAGAGTATGTTAACATCTTGCTAGAGTATATTAAGATGTAGCTAAACATTAGCTAGAATAATTAACATCTAGTTATGACTTAGCTAGAATATGTTAACTTCTAGCTAATATAAATTAAAGTTAACATCTATCTAAACATCAGCTAGAGTATATTATAATTTAGTTAATAGCTAGAGTATGTTAACATCTAGCTAACCTTTGCTAGAGTAGGTTAACATCTAGTTAACATCAGCTAGTGTAGGAAACATCTTGCTAAGCATCAGCTAGTGTATGTTAACATCTAGCTAACCTCAGCTTGTCTTTTTAGATTTACATGAAGTATATTCTAATTAGCTTTGAACCACTTTTATTAATGATCATGAAAAAAAATGGAATTATTTTAATCAGAAACTGAAACCTGACAGAAAACCTGTGATGTGGTTTATGTTCAGAAGGGGGCAGCAGTGGGTCATTTACTGCTGTCACTACCTGGTATATGGGTACTGATTATTTAACTTGACAAAACTGCAACATATGTCTTTTTTAATAATTATCATTATCATTAATTAGTGTGATTGCAGTAATGCAATCACAGTATTGATCTTCTTAAGTCTTATTCTTCTTCTTCTTCTTCTTCTTATTATTATTATTATTCCACCTGTTTTTTGTCCGGTTAACTAGTGCCGCAGTTTTCGAAATATCGACTTCGTTCAAAAGAGAAAACGTGCGTCCATATCGGGAATGGTGGGCTTGTATACAGCTTTCCGATCGGACTTACGTTTTTCGTAAAAACTTCGTAAGTACGCGTTTTTTTGCCCATTGAAAATGAATGGGCAGAACTTTGCACGCCCGTGGACGTCGCAATTTTTGAAATAAGAAGATGAAACCAATTGAGGACCTGTAGAACTTATTGAGCTCTTTCCGAAAATATGCGTTACGAAAAGTTACGACGTACGGATTTCGTACGAATGTCGTACGAAGTGGCCCCATTGGAATGAATGGGGCCAATCGGAGGACGGCAGCTAGATCGAAGGACAGGTAGCTAGAACTCCAGTACTGTGAGTGTATGGAGCAGCTATGGGATAAATCAGCGTTAGGTCAAAAGTTTGGACACCCCGGCCCCCCCCCAGTACTGTGTGTAATGGAGCCATGGGTCAAAAGTTTGGACACCCCGGCCCCCCAGTACTGTGTGTAATGGAGCCACGGGTCAAAAGTTTGGACACCCCCGAACGGCCAGAGCAACCTAGCGTGCATAGCTGATTGATGTATTTGCACGTTGCGTAGCAACGTGCAAACACCATTTAATCTAATTTATGCATATAAATCACCTAGCAACCACCTAGAAACACCATAGCAACCACCACAGATACCATAGCAACACCTTAGCAACCGCCTAGCAACACCCTAGCAACCACCTAGCAACCACCTAGCAACACCTTAGCAACCACCCCGGATACCATAGCAACACCTAAGCAACCGCCTGGCAACACCTTAGCAACCACCTAGCAACACCTTAGCAACCACCCCGGATACCATAGCAACACCTTAGCAACCGCCTAGCAACACCTTAGCAACCACCTACCAACCACTTAGCAACACCTTAGCAACCTCCCCGGATACCATAGCAACCGCCTAGCAACACCCTAGCAACCACCTAGCAACACCTTAGCAACCACTCCGGATACCATAGCAACACCTTAGCAACCGCCTAGCAACACCCTAGCAACCACCTAGCAACCACCTAGCAACACCTTAGCAACCACCCCGGATACCATAGCAACACCTTAGCAACCGCCTAGCAACACCCTAGCAACCACCTAGCAACCACCTAGCAACACCTTAGCAACCACCCAGGATACCATAGCAACACCTTAGCAACCGCCTAGCAACACCCTAGCAACCACCTAGCAACCACCTAGCAACACCTTAGCAACCACCCCGGATACCATAGCAACACCTTAGCAACCGCCTAGCAACACCCTAGCAACCACCTAGCAACACCTTAGCAACCACCCCGGATACCATAGCAACACCTTAGCAACCGCCTAGCAACACCCTAGCAACCACCTAGCAACCACCTAGCAACCACCTAGCAACACCTTAGCAACCACCCCGGATACCATAGCAACACCTTAGCAACCGCCTAGCAACACCCTAGCAACCACCTAGCAACCACCTAGCAACACCTTAGCAACCACCCCGGATACCATAGCAACACCTTAGCAACCGCCTAGCAACACCCTAGCAACCACCTAGCAACCACCTAGCAACACCTTAGCAACCACCCCGGATACCATAGCAACACCTTAGCAACCGCCTAGCAACACCCTAGCAACCACCTAGCAACACCTTAGCAACCACCCCGGATACCATAGCAACACCTTAGCAACCGCCTAGCAACACCCTAGCAACCACCTAGCAACACCTTAGCAACCACCCAAGATACCATAGCAACACCTTAGCAACCGCCTAGCAACACCCTAGCAACCACCTAGCAACACCTTAGCAACCACCCCGGATACCATAGCAACACCTTAGCAACCGCCTAGCAACACCCTAGCAACCACCTAGCAACACCTTAGCAACCACCCCGGATACCATAGCAACACCTTAGCAACCACCTAGCAACCACCTAGTAACCACCTAGCAACACCTTAGCAACCACCCCAGATACCATAGCAACACCTTAGCAACCGCCTAGCAACCACCTAGCAACACCTTAGCAACCACCCCGGATACCATAGCAACACCTTAGCAACCGCCTAGCAACACCCTAGCAACCACCTAGCAACACCTTAGCAACCATCCCATATACCTTAGCAACACCTTAGCAACCACCTAGCAACACCTTAGCAACCACCCCGGATACCATAGCAACACCTTAGCAACCGCCTAGCAACCACCTAGCAACACCTTAGCAACCACCCCGGATACCATTGCAACACCTTAGCAACCACCTAGCAACACCTTAGCAACCACCTAGCAACCACTTAGCAACACCTTAGCAACCACCCTGGATACGATAGCAACACCTTAGCAACCACTTAGCAACACCTTAGCAACACCATAGCAGATACCAGCCAGCACTGCAATCACACTCGCAGTTTCTGCAGGAACTGCAATCTAGTTATTAGTGTGATTGCAGTAATGCAATCACAGTATTGTTCTTCTTAAGTCTTATTCTTATTAGTGTGATTGCAGTAATGCAATCACAGTATTGTTCTTCTTAAGTCTTATTCTTATTATTAGTGTGATTGCAGTAATGCAATCACAGTATTGTTCTTCTTAAGTCTTATTCTTATTATTATTATTATTATTATTATTATTATTCCACCTGTTTTTTGTCCGGTTAACTAGTGCCGCAGTTTTCGAAATATCGACTTCGTTCAAAAGAGAAAACGTGCGTCCATATCGGGAATGGTGGGCTTGTATACAGCTTTCCGATCGGACTTACGTTTTTCGTAAAAACTTCGTAAGTACGCGTTTTTTTGCCCATAGAAAATGAATGGGCAGAACTTTGCACGTCCGTGGACGTCGCAATTTTTGAAATACTAAGATGAAACCAATTGAGGACCTGTAGAACTTATTGAGCTCTTTCCGAAAATATGCGTTACGAAAAGTTACGACGTACGGATTTCGTACGAATGTCGTACGAAGTGGCCCCATTGGAATGAATGGGGCCAATCGGAGGACGGCAGCTAGATCGAAGGACAGGTAGCTAGAACTCCAGTACTGTGAGTGTATGGAGCAGCTATGGGATGAAACAGCATTAGGTCAAAAGTTTGGACACCCCGGCCCCCCAGTACTGTGTGTAATGGAGCCACGGGTCAAAAGTTTGGACACCCCGGCCCCCCAGTACTGTGTGTAATGGAGCCACGGGTCAAAAGTTTGGACACCCCCGAACGGCCAGAGCAACCTAGCGTGCATAGCTGATTGATGTATTTGCACGTTGCGTAGCAACGTGCAAACACCATTTAATCAAATTTATGCATATACATCACCTAGCAACCACCTAGAAACACCATAGCAACCACCCTGGATACCATAGCAACACCTTAGCAACCGCCTAGCAACACCATAGCAACCACCTAGCAACCATCTAGCAACACCTTAGCAACCACCCCAGATACCATAGCAACACCTTAGCAACCGCCTAGCAACACCCTAGCAACCACCTAGCAACCACCTAGCAACACCTTAGCAACCACCCCGGATACCATAGCAACACCTTAGCAACCGCCTAGCAACACCCTAGCAACCACCTAGCAACCACCTAGCAACACCTTAGCAACCACCCCGGATACCATAGCAACACCTTAGCAACCGCCTAGCAACACCCTAGCAACCACCTAGCAACACCTTAGCAACCACCCCGGATACCATAGCAACACCTTAGCAACCGCCTAGCAACACCCTAGCAACCACCTAGCAACCACCTAGCAACACCTTAGCAACCACCCCGGATACCATAGCAACACCTTAGCAACCGCCTAGCAACACCCTAGCAACCACCTAGCAACCACCTAGCAACACCTTAGCAACCACCCCGGATACCATAGCAACACCTTAGCAACCGCCTAGCAACACCCTAGCAACCACCTAGCAACCACCTAGCAACACCTTAGCAACCACCCCGGATACCATAGCAACACCTTAGCAACCGCCTAGCAACACCCTAGCAACCACCTAGCAACACCTTAGCAACCACCCTGGATACCATAGCAACACCTTAGCAACCGCCTAGCAACACCCTAGCAACCACCTAGCAACCACCTAGCAACACCTTAGCAACCACCCCGGATACCATAGCAACACCTTAGCAACCGCCTAGCAACACCCTAGCAACCACCTAGCAACCACCTAGCAACACCTTAGCAACCACCCCGGATACCATAGCAACACCTTAGCAACCGCCTAGCAACACCCTAGCAACCACCTAGCAACACCTTAGCAACCACCCCGGATACCATAGCAACACCTTAGCAACCGCCTAGCAACAACTTAGCAACCACCTAGCAACCACCTAGCAACACCTTAGCAACCACCACGGATACCATAGCAACACCTTAGCAACCGCCTAGCAACACCTTAGCAACCACCTAGCAACCAGCTAGCAACACCTTAGCAACCACCCCGGATACCATAGCAACACCTTAGCAACCGCCTAGCAACACCTTAGCAACCACCTAGCAACACCTTAGCAACCACCCCAGATACCATAGCAACACCTTAGCAACCGCCTAGCAACACCTTAGCAACCACCTAGCAACCACTTAGCAACACCTTAGCAACCACCCCGGATACCATAGCCACACCTTAGCAACCACTTAGCAACACCTTAGCAACACCACAGCAGATACCAGCCAGCACTGCAATCACACTCGCAGTTTCTGTAGGAACTGCAATCTAGTTATTATTATTATTATTAGTGTGATTGCAGTAATGCAATCACAGTATTGTTCTTCTTAAGTCTTATTCTTATTATTATTATTATTATTAGTGTGATTGCAGTAATGCAATCACAGTATTGTTCTTCTTAAGTCTTATTCTTCTTATTATTATTATTATTATTATTATTCCACCTGTTTTTTGTCCGGTTAACTAGTGCCGCAGTTTTCGAAATATCGACTTCGTTCAAAAGAGAAAACGTGCGTCCATATCGGGAATGGTGGGCTTGTATACAGCTTTCCGATCGGACTTACGTTTTTCGTAAAAACTTCGTAAGTACGCGTTTTTTTGCCCATAGAAAATGAATGGGCAGAACTTTGCACGTCCGTGGACGTCGCAATTTTTGAAATACTAAGATGAAACCAATTGAGGACCTGTAGAACTTATTGAGCTCTTTCCGAAAATATGCGTTACGAAAAGTTACGACGTACGGATTTCGTACGAATGTCGTACGAAGTGGCCCCATTGGAATGAATGGGGCCAATCGGAGGACGGCAGCTAGATCGAAGGACAGGTAGCTAGAACTCCAGTACTGTGAGTGTATGGAGCAGCTATGGGATAAAACAGCATTAGGTCAAAAGTTTGGACACCCCGGCCCCCCAGTACTGTGTGTAATGGAGCCACGGGTCAAAAGTTTGGACACCCCGGCCCCCCAGTACTGTGTGTAATGGAGCCACGGGTCAAAAGTTTGGACACCCCCGAACGGCCAGAGCAACCTAGCGTGCATAGCTGATTGATGTATTTGCACGTTGCGTAGCAACGTGCAAACACCATTTAATCAAATTTATGCATATACATCACCTAGCAACCACCTAGAAACACCATAGCAACCACCCTGGATACCATAGCAACACCTTAGCAACCGCCTAGCAACACCATAGCAACCACCTAGCAACCATCTAGCAACACCTTAGCAACCACCCCAGATACCATAGCAACACCTTAGCAACCGCCTAGCAACACCCTAGCAACCACCTAGCAACCACCTAGCAACACCTTAGCAACCACCCCGGATACCATAGCAACACCTTAGCAACCGCCTAGCAACACCCTAGCAACCACCTAGCAACCACCTAGCAACACCTTAGCAACCACCCCGGATACCATAGCAACACCTTAGCAACCGCCTAGCAACACCCTAGCAACCACCTAGCAACACCTTAGCAACCACCCCGGATACCATAGCAACACCTTAGCAACCGCCTAGCAACACCCTAGCAACCACCTAGCAACACCTTAGCAACCACCCCGGATACCATAGCAACACCTTAGCAACCGCCTAGCAACACCCTAGCAACCACCTAGCAACCACCTAGCAACACCTTAGCAACCACCCCGGATACCATAGCAACACCTTAGCAACCGCCTAGCAACACCCTAGCAACCACCTAGCAACCACCTAGCAACACCTTAGCAACCACCCCGGATACCATAGCAACACCTTAGCAACCGCCTAGCAACACCCTAGCAACCACCTAGCAACACCTTAGCAACCACCCTGGATACCATAGCAACACCTTAGCAACCGCCTAGCAACACCCTAGCAACCACCTAGCAACCACCTAGCAACACCTTAGCAACCACCCCGGATACCATAGCAACACCTTAGCAACCGCCTAGCAACACCCTAGCAACCACCTAGCAACCACCTAGCAACACCTTAGCAACCACCCCGGATACCATAGCAACACCTTAGCAACCGCCTAGCAACACCCTAGCAACACCTTAGCAACCACCCCGGATACCATAGCAACACCTTAGCAACCGCCTAGCAACAACTTAGCAACCACCTAGCAACCACCTAGCAACACCTTAGCAACCACCCCGGATACCATAGCAACACCTTAGCAACCGCCTAGCAACACCTTAGCAACCACCTAGCAACCAGCTAGCAACACCTTAGCAACCACCCCGGATACCATAGCAACACCTTAGCAACCGCCTAGCAACACCTTAGCAACCACCTAGCAACACCTTAGCAACCACCCCAGATACCATAGCAACACCTTAGCAACCGCCTAGCAACACCTTAGCAACCACCTAGCAACCACTTAGCAACACCTTAGCAACCACCCCGGATACCATAGCCACACCTTAGCAACCACTTAGCAACACCTTAGCAACACCACAGCAGATACCAGCCAGCACTGCAATCACACTCGCAGTTTCTGTAGGAACTGCAATCTAGTTATTATTATTATTCCACCTGTTTTTTGTCCGGTTAACTAGTGCCGCAGTTTTCGAAATATCGACTTCGTTCAAAAGAGAAAACGTGCGTCCATATCGGGAATGGTGGGCTTGTATACAGCTTTCCGATCGGACTTACGTTTTTCGTAAAAACTTCGTAAGTACGCGTTTTTTTGACCATTGAAAATGAATGGGCAGAACTTTGCACGCCCGTGGACGTCGCAATTTTTGAAATACGAAGATGAAACCAATTGAGGACCTGTAGAACTTATTGAGCTCTTTCCGAAAATATGCGTTACGAAAAGTTACGACGTACGGATTTCGTACGAATGTCGTACGAAGTGGCCCCATTGGAATGAATGGGGCCAATCGGAGGACGGCAGCTAGATCGAAGGACAGGTAGCTAGAACTCCAGTACTGTGTGTAATGGAGCAGCTATGGGATAAATCAGCGTTAGGTCAAAAGTTTGGACACCCCGGCCCCCCCCCAGTACTGTGTGTAATGGAGCCATGGGTCAAAAGTTTGGACACCCCGGCCCCCCAGTACTGTGTGTAATGGAGCCACGGGTCAAAAGTTTGGACACCCCCGAACGGCCAGAGCAACCTAGCGTGCATAGCTGATTGATGTATTTGCACGTTGCGTAGCAACGTGCAAACACCATTTAAACAAATTTATGCATATACATCACCTAGCAACCACCTAGAAACACCATAGCAACCACCCTGGATACCATAGCAACACCTTAGCAACCGCCTAGCAACACCCTAGCAACACCCTAGCAACACCCTAGCAACCACCTAGCAACACCTTAGCAACCACCCCGGATACCATAGCAACACCTAAGCAACCGCCTGGCAACACCTTAGCAACCACCTAGCAACCACCTAGCAACACCTTAGCAACCACCCCGGATACCATAGCAACACCTTAGCAACCGCCTAGCAACACCTTAGCAACCACCCCGGATACCATAGCAACCGCCTAGCAACACCCTAGCAACCACCTAGCAACACCTTAGCAACCACCTAGCAACCACCTAGCAACACCTTAGCAACCTCCCCGGATACCATAGCAACACCTTAGCAACCGCCTAGCAACACCTTAGCAACCGCATAGCAACCACTTAGCAACACCTTAGCAACCACCCCGGATACCATAGCAACACCTTAGCAACCGCCTAGCAACCACCTAGCAACACCTTAGCAACCACCCCGGATACCATAGCAACACCTTAGCAACCGCCTAGCAACACCTTAGCAACCACCTAGCAACACCTTAGCAACCACCCCGGATACCATAGCAACACCTTAGCAACCGCCTAGCAACACCCTAGCAACCACCTAGCAACCACCTAGCAACACCTTAGCAACCACCCTGGATACCATAGCAACACCTTAGCAACCGCCTAGCAACACCCTAGCAACCACCTAGCAACACCTTAGCAACCACCCCGGATACCATAGCAACACCTTAGCAAACGCCTAGCAACACCCTAGCAACACCCTAGCAACCACCCCGGATACCATAGCAACACCTTAGCAACCGCCTAGCAACACCCTAGCAACCACCTAGCAACCACTTGGCAACACCTTAGCAACCACCCCGGATACCATAGCAACACCTTAGCAACCGCCTAGCAACACCCTAGCAACCACCTAGCAACACCTTAGCAACCACCCCGGATACCATAGCAACACCTTAGCAACCGCCTAGCAACCACCTAGCAACCACCTAGCAACACCTTAGCAACCACCCCGGATACCATAGCAACACCTTAGCAACCGCCTAGCAACGCCTTAGCAACCACCTAGCAACACCTTAGCAACCACCTAGCAACCACCTAGCAACACCTTAGCAACCACCCCGGATACCATAGCAACACCTTAGCAACCGCCTAGCAACACCCTAGCAACCACCTAGCAACACCTTAGCAACCACCCAAGATACAATAGCAACACCTTAGCAGCCGCCTAGCAACACCCTAGCAACCACCTAGCAACACCTTAGCAACCACCCCGGATACCATAGCAACACCTTAGCAACCGCCTAGCAACACCCTAGCAACCACCTAGCAACACCTTAGCAACCACCCCGGATACCATAGCAACACCTTAGCAACCGCCTAGCAACACCTTAGCAACCACCTAGCAACACCTTAGCAACCACCCCGGATACCATAGCAACACCTTAGCAACACCATAGCAGATACCAGCCAGCACTGCAATCACACTCGCAGTTTCTGTAGGAACTGCAATCTAGTTAGTGTGATTGCAGTAATGCAATCACAGTATTGTTCTTCTTAAGTCTTATTCTTCTTCTTCTTCTTCTTCTTCTTCTTATTATTATTCCACCTGTTTTTTGTCCGGTTAACTAGTGCCGCAGTTTTCGAAATATCGACTTCGTTCAAAAGAGAAAACGTGCGTCCATATCGGGAATGGTGGGCTTGTATACAGCTTTCCGATCGGACTTACGTTTTTCGTAAAAACTTCGTAAGTACGCGTTTTTTTGCCCATTGAAAATGAATGGGCAGAACTTTGCACGCCCGTGGACGTCGCAATTTTTGAAATACGAAGATGAAACCAATTGAGGACCTGTTGAACTTATTGAGCTCTTTCCGAAAATATGCGTTACGAAAAGTTACGACGTACGGATTTCGTACGATTGTCGTACGAAGTGGCCCCATTGGAATGAATGGGGCCAATCGGAGGACGGCAGCTAGATCGAAGGACAGGTAGCTAGAACTCCAGTACTGTGAGTGTATGGAGCAGCTATGGGATAAAACAGCATTAGGTCAAAAGTTTGGACACCCCGGCCCCCCAGGCACTGTGTGTAATGGAGCCACGGGTCAAAAGTTCGGACACCCCGGCCCCCCAGTACTGTGTGTAATGGAGCCACGGGTCAAAAGTTTGGACACCCCGGCCCCCCAGCACTGTGTGTAATGGAGCCACGGGTCAAAAGTTTGGACACCCCCGAACGGCCAGAGCAACCTAGCGTGCATAGCTGATTGATGTATTTGCACGTTGCGTAGCAACGTGCAAACACCATTTAATCTAATTTATGCATATAAATCACCTAGCAACCACCTAGAAACACCATAGCAACCACCACAGATACCATAGCAACACCTTAGCAACCGCCTAGCAACACCTTAGCAACCACCTACCAACCACCTAGCAACACCTTAGCAACCTCCCCGGATACCATAGCAACACCTTAGCAACCGCCTAGCAACACCTTAGCAACCGCATAGCAACCACTTAGCAACACCTTAGCAACCACCCCGGATACCATAGCAACACCTTAGCAACCGCCTAGCAACCACCTAGCAACACCTTAGCAACCACCCCGGATACCATAGCAACACCTTAGCAACCGCCTAGCAACACCTTAGCAACCACCTAGCAACACCTTAGCAACCACCCCGGATACCATAGCAACACCTTAGCAACCGCCTAGCAACACCCTAGCAACCACCTAGCAACCACCTAGCAACACCTTAGCAACCACCCCGGATACCATAGCAACACCTTAGCAACCGCCTAGCAACACCTTAGCAACCACCTAGCAACACCTTAGCAACCACCTAGCAACACCCTAGCAACAACCTAGCAACCACCTAGCAACACCTTAGCAACCACCCCGGATACCATAGCAACACCTTAGCAACCGCCTAGCAACACCCTAGCAACCACCTAGCAACCACCTAGCAACACCTTAGCAACCACCCCGGATACCATAGCAACACCTTAGCAACCGCCTAGCAACACCCTAGCAACCACCTAGCAACCACCTAGCAACACCTTAGCAACCACCCCGGATACCATAGCAACACCTTAGCAACCGCCTAGCAACACCTTAGCAACCACCTAGCAACCAACTAGCAACACCTTAGCAACCACCCCGGATACCATAGCAACACCTTAGCAACCGCCTAGCAACACCCTAGCAACCACCTAGCAACCGCCTAGCAACACCTTAGCAACCACCCCGGATACCATAGCAACACCTTAGCAACCGCCTAGCAACACCCTAGCAACCACCTAGCAACCACCTAGCAACACCTTAGCAACCACCCCGGATACCATAGCAACACCTTAGCAACCGCCTAGCAACACCTTAGCAACCACCTAGCAACCACCTAGCAACCACCTAGCAACCACCTAGCAACACCTTAGCAACCACCCCAAATACCATAGCAACACCTTAGCAACCGCCTAGCAACACCTTAGCAACCACCTAGCAACACCTTCGCAACCACCTAGTAACCACCTAGCAACACCTTAGCAACCACCCCAGATACCATAGCAACACCTTAGCAACCGCCTAGCAACAGCTTAGCAACCACCTAGCAACACCTTAGCAACCACCCCGGATACCATAGCAACACCTTAGCAACCGCCTAGCAACACCTTAGCAACCACCTAGCAACCACCTAGCAACACCTTAGCAACCACCCCGGATACCATAGCAACACCTTAGCAACCGCCTAGCAACACCCTAGCAACCACCTAGCAACACCTTAGCAACCACCCCGGATACCATAGCAACACCTTAGCAACACCATAGCAGATACCAGCCAGCACTGCAATCACACTCGCAGTTTCTGTAGGAACTGCAATCTAGTTATTATTATTATTCCACCTGTTTTTTGTCCGGTTAACTAGTGCCGCAGTTTTCGAAATATCGACTTCGTTCAAAAGAGAAAACGTGCGTCCATATCGGGAATGGTGGGCTTGTATACAGCTTTCCGATCGGACTTACGTTTTTCGTAAAAACTTCGTAAGTACGCGTTTTTTTGCCCATTGAAAATGAATGGGCAGAACTTTGCACGCCCGTGGAAGTCGCAATTTTTGAAATACGAAGATGAAACCAATTGAAGACTTGTAGAACTTATTGAGCTCTTTCCGAAAATATGCGTTACGAAAAGTTACGTCGTACGGATTTCGTACGATTGTCGTACGAAGTGGCCCCATTGGAATGAATGGGGCCAATCGGAGGACGGCAGCTAGATCGAAGGACAGGTAGCTAGAACTCCAGTACTGTGTGTAATGGAGCAGCTATGGGATAAATCAGCATTAGGTCAAAAGTTTGGACACCCCGGCCCCCCCCAGTACTGTGTGCAATGGAGCCACGGGTCAAAAGTTTGGACACCCCGGCCCCCCCAGTACTGTGTGTAATGGAGCCACGGGTCAAAAGTTTGGACACCCCCGAACGGCCAGAGCAACCTAGCGTGCATAGCTGATTGATGTATTTGCACGTTGCGTAGCAAACACCATTTAATCTAATTTATGCATATAAATCACCTAGCAACCACCTAGAAACACCATAGCAACCACCACAGATACCATAGCAACACCTTAGCAACCGCCTAGCAACACCTTAGCAACCACCTAGCAACCACCTAGCAACACCTTAGCAACCTCCCCGGATACCATAGCAACACCTTAGAAACCGCCTAGCAACACCTTAGCAACCGCATAGCAACCACTTAGCAACACCTTAGCAACCACCCCAGATACCATAGCAACACCTTAGCAACCGCCTAGCAACCACCTAGCAACACCTTAGCAACCACCCCGGATACCATAGCAACACCTTAGCAACCGCCTAGCAACACCTTAGCAACCACCTAGCAACACCTTAGCAACCACCCCGGATACCATAGCAACACCTTAGCAACCGCCTAGCAACACCTTAGCAACCACCTAGCAACCACCTAGCAACACCTTAGCAACCACCCCGGATACCATAGCAACACCTTAGCAACCGCCTAGCAACACCCTAGCAACAACCTAGCAACCACCTAGCAACACCTTAGCAACCACCCCGGATACCATAGCAACACCTTAACAACCGTCTAGCAACACCCTAGCAACCACCTAGCAACCACCTAGCAACACCTTAGCAACCACCCCGGATACCATAGCAACACCTTAGCAACCGCCTAGCAACACCCTAGCAACCACCTAGCAACCACCTAGCAACACCTTAGCAACCACCCCAGAAACCATAGCAACACCTTAGCAACTGCCTAGCAACCGCCTAGCAACACCCTAGCAACCAGCTAGCAACCACCTAGCAACACCTTAGCAACCACCCCGGATACCATAGCAACACCTTAGCAACCGCCTAGCAACACCTTAGCAACCACCTAGCAACCACCTAGCAACACCTTAGCAACCACCCCGGATACCATAGCAACACCTTAGCAACCGCCTAGCAACACCCTAGCAACCACCTAGCAACCACCTAGCAACACCTTAGCAACCACCCTGGATACCATAGCAACACCTTAGCAACCGCCTAGCAACACCCTAGCAACCACCTAGCAACCACCTAGCAACATCTTAGCAACCACCCCGGATACCATAGCAACACCTTAGCAACCACCTAGCAACACCTTAGCAACCACCTAGCAACACCTTAGCAGATACCAGCCAGCACTGCAATCACACTCGCAGTTTCTGCAGGAACTGCAATCTAGTTATTATTATTATTATTATTCCACCTGTTTTTTGTCCGGTTAACTAGTGCCGCAGTTTTCGAAATATCGACTTCGTTCAAAAGAGAAAACGTGCGTCCTTATCGGGAATGGTGGGCTTGTATACAGCTTTCCGATCGGACTTACGTTTTTCGTAAAAACTTCGTAAGTACGCGTTTTTTTGCCCATTGAAAATGAATGGGCAGAACTTTGCACGCCCGTGGACGTCGCAATTTTTGAAATACGAAGATGAAACCAATTGAGGACCTGTAGAACTTATTGAGCTCTTTCCGAAAATATGCGTTACGAAAAGTTACTACGTACGGATTTCGTACGAATGTCGTACGAAGTGGCCCCATTGGAATGAATGGGGCCAATCGGAGGACGGCAGCTAGATCGAAGGACAGGTAGCTAGAACTCCAGTACTGTGTGTAATGGAGCAGCTATGGGATAAAACAGCATTAGGTCAAAAGTTTGGACACCCCGGCCCCCCAGTACTGTGTGTAATGGAGCCACGGGTCAAAAGTTTGGACACCCCGGCCCCCCAGTACTGTGTGTAATGGAGCCACGGGTCAAAAGTTTGGACACCCCCGAACGGCCAGAGCAACCTAGCGTGCATAGCTGATTGATGTATTTGCACGTTGCGTAGCAACGTGCAAACACCATTTAATCTAATTTATGCATATAAATCACCTAGCAACCACCTAGAAACACCATAGCAACCACCCCGGATACCATAGCAACACCTTAGCAACCGCCTAGCAACACCCTAGCAACCACCTAGCAACCACCTAGCAACACCTTAGCAACCATCCCGGATACCATAGCAACACCTTAGCAACCGCCTAGCAACACCCTAGCAACCACCTAGCAACCACCTAGCAACACCTTAGCAACCACCACGGATACCATAGCAACACCTTAGCAACCGCCTAGCAACACCTTAGCAACCACCTAGCAACACCTTAGCAACCACCCCGGATACCATAGCAACACCTTAGCAACCGCCTAGCAACACCTTAGCAACCACCTAGCAACCACCTAGCAACACCTTAGCAACCACCCCGGATACCATAGCAACACCTTAGCAACCGCCTAGCAACACCCTAGCAACCACCTAGCAACCACCTAGCAACACCTTAGCAACCACCCCGGATACCATAGCAACACCTTAGCAACCGCCTAGCAACACCTTAGCAACCACCTAGCAACACCTTAGCAACCACCCCGGATACCATAGCAACATCTTAGCAACCGCCTAGCAACACCCTAGCAACCACCTAGCAACCACCTAGCAACACCTTAGCAACCACCCCGGATACCATAGCAACACCTTAGCAACCGCCTAGCAACACCCTAGCAACCACCTAGCAACCACCTAGCAACACCTTAGCAACCACCCCGGATACCATAGCAACACCTTAGCAACCGCCTAGCAACCACCTAGCAACCACCTAGCAACCACCTAGCAACACCTTAGCAACCACCCCGGATACCATAGCAACACCTTAGCAACCGCCTAGCAACACCTTAGCAACCACCTAGCAACCACTTAGCAACACCTTAGCAACCACCCCGGATACCATAGCAACACCTTAGCAACCGCCTAGCAACACCTTAGCAACCACCTAGCAACCACCTAGCAACACCTTAGCAACCACCCCGGATACCATAGCAACACCTTAGCAACCGCCTAGCAACACCTTAGCAACCACCTAGCAACACCTTAGCAACCACCCCGGATACCATAGCAACACCTTAGCAACCACCTAGCAACACCTTAGCAACCACCTAGCAACACCATAGCAGATACCAGCCAGCACTGCAATCACACTCGCAGTTTCTGTAGGAACTGCAATCTAGTTATTATTATTATTATTCCACCTGTTTTTTGTCCGGTTAACTAGTGCCGCAGTTTTCGAAATATCGACTTCGTCCAAAAGAGAAAACGTGCGTACATATCGGGAATGGTGGGCTTGTATACAGCTTTCCGATCGGACTTACGTTTTTCGTAAAAACTTCGTAAGTACGCGTTTTTTTGCCCATTGAAAATGAATGGGCAGAACTTTGCACGCCCGTGGACGTCACAATTTTTGAAATAATAAGATGAAACCAATTGAGGACCTGTAGAACTTATTGAGCTCTTTCCGAAAATATGCGTTACGAAAAGTTACGACGTACGGATTTCGTACGAATGTCGTACGAAGTGGCCCCATTGGAATGAATGGGGCCAATCGGAGGACGGCAGCTAGATCGAAGGACAGGTAGCTAGAACTCCAGTACTGTGAGTAATGGAGCAGCTATGGGATAAATCAGCGTTAGGTCAAAAGTTTGGACACCCCGGCCCCCCAGTACTGTGTGTAATGGAGCCATGGGTCAAAAGTTTGGACACCCCGGCCCCCCAGTACTGTGTGTACTGGAGCCACGGTTCAAAAGTTTGGACACCCCGGCCCCCCAGTACTGTGTGTACTGGAGCCACGGGTCAAAAGTTTGGACACCCCCGAACGGCCAGAGCAACCTAGCGTGCATAGCTGATTGATGTATTTGCACGTTGCGTAGCAACGTGCAAACACCATTTAATCTAATTTATGCATATAAATCACCTAGCAACCACCTAGAAACACCATAGCAACCACCACAGATACTATAGCAACACCTTAGCAACCGCCTAACAACACCTTAGCAACCACCTAGCAACCACCTAGCAACACCTTAGCAACCTCCCCGGATACCATAGCAACACCTTAGCAACCGCCTAGCAACACCTTAGCAACCGCATAGCAACCACTTAGCAACACCTTAGCAACCACCCCGGATACCATAGCAACACCTTAGCAACCGCCTAGCAACCACCTAGCAACACCTTAGCAACCACCCCGGATACCATAGCAACACCTTAGCAACCGCCTAGCAACACCTTAGCAACCACCTAGCAACACCTTAGCAACCACCCCGGATACCATAGCAACACCTTAGCAACCGCCTAGCAACACCCTAGCAACCACCTAGCAACCACCTAGCAACACCTTAGCAACCACCCCGGATACCATAGCAACACCTTAGCAACCGCCTAGCAACACCTTAGCAACCACCTAGCAACCACCTAGCAACACCTTAGCAACCACCCTGGATACCATAGCAACACCTTAGCAACCGCCTAGCAACACCCTAGCAACCACCTAGCAACCACCTAGCAACACCTTAGCAACCACCCCGGATACCATAGCAACACCTTAGCAACCGCCTAGCAACACCCTAGCAACCACCTAGCAACACCTTAGCAACCACCCCGGATACCATAGCAACACCTTAGCAACCGCCTAGCAACACTCTAGCAACCACCTAGCAACCACCTAGCAACACCTTAGCAACCACCCCGGATACCATAGCAACACCTTAGCAACCGCCTAGCAACACCCTAGCAACCACCTAGCAACCACCTAGCAACACCTTAGCAACCACCCCGGATACCATAGCAACACCTTAGCAACCGCCTAGCAACACCCTAGCAACCACCTAGCAACCACCTAGCAACACCTTAGCAACCACCCCGGATACCATAGCAACACCTTAGCAACCGCCTAGCAACACTCTAGCAACCACCTAGCAACCACCTAGCAACACCTTAGCAACCACCCCGGATACCATAGCAACACCTTAGCAACCGCCTAGCAACACCCTAGCAACCACCTAGCAACACCTTAGCAACCACCCCGGATACCATAGCAACACCTTAGCAACCGCCTAGCAACACCCTAGCAACCACCTAGCAACCACCTAGCAACACCTTAGCAACCACCCCGGATACCATAGCAACACCTTAGCAACCGCCTAGCAACACCCTAGCAACCACCTAGCAACCACCTAGCAACACCTTAGCAACCACCCCGGATACCATAGCAACACCTTAGTAACCGCCTAGCAACACCCTAGCAACCACCTAGCAACCACCTAGCAACACCTTAGCAACCACCCCGGATACCATAGCAACACCTTAGCAACCACCTAGCAACCACCTAGCAACACCTTAGCAACCACCCCGGATACCATAGCAACACCTTAGCAACCACCTAGCAACCACCTAACAACACCTTAGCAACCACCCCAAATACCATAGCAACACCTTAGCAACCGCCTAGCAACACCTTAGCAACCGCCTAGCAACACCTTAGCAACCACCTAGCAACCACCTAGCAACACCTTAGCAACCACCCCGGATACCATAGCAACACCTTAGCAACCGCCTAGCAACCACCTAGCAACCACCTAGCAACACCTTAGCAACCACCCCGGATACCATAGCAACACCTTAGCAACCACCTAGCAACACCTTAGCAACCACCTAGCAACACCATAGCAGATACCAGCCAGCACTGCAATCACACTCGCAGTTTCTGTAGGAACTGCAATCTAGTTATTATTATTATTATTATTATTCCACCTGTTTTTTGTCCGGTTAACTAGTGCCGCAGTTTTCGAAATATCGACTTCGTTCAAAAGAGAAAACGTGCGTCCATATCGGGAATGGTGGGCTTGTATACAGCTTTCCGATCGGACTTACGTTTTTCGTAAAAACTTCGTAAGTACGCGTTTTTTTGCCCATTGAAAATGAATGGCCAGAACTTTGCACGCCCGTGGACGTCGCAATTTTTGAAATACGAAGATGAAACCAATTGAGGACCTGTAGAACTTATTGAGCTCTTTCCGAAAATATGCGTTACGAAAAGTTACGACGTACGGATTTCGTACGATTGTCGTACGAAGTGGCCCCATTGGAATGAATGGGGCCAATCGGAGGACGGCAGCTAGATCGAAGGACAGGTAGCTAGAACTCCAGTACTGTGAGTGTATGGAGCAGCTATGGGATAAAACAGCATTAGGTCAAAAGTTTGGACACCCCGGCCCCCCAGTACTGTGTGTAATGGAGCCACGGGTCAAAAGTTTGGACACCCCGGCCCCCCAGTACTGTGTGTAATGGAGCCACGGGTCAAAAGTTTGGACACCCCCGAACGGCCAGAGCAACCTAGCGTGCATAGCTGATTGATGTATTTGCACGTTGCGTAGCAACGTGCAAACACCATTTAATCTAATTTATGCATATACATCACCTAGCAACCACCTAGCAACACCTTAGCAACCACCTAGCAACACCTTAGCAACCACCCAGGATACCATAGCAACACCTTAGCAACCGCCTAGCAACACCTTAGCAACCACCTAGCAAACACCTAGCAACACCTTAGCAACCACCCTGGATACCATAGCAACACCTTAGCAACCGCCTAGCAACACCTTAGCAACCACCTAGCAACCACCTAGCAACACCTTAGCAACCACCCCGGATACCATAGCAACACCTTAGCAACCGCCTAGCAACACCTTAGCAACCACCTAGCAACCACCTAGCAACACCTTAGCAACCACCCCGGATACCATAGCAACACCTTAGCAACCACCTAGCAACACCCTAGCAACCACCTAGCAACCACCTAGCAACACCTTAGCAACCACCCCGGATACCATAGCAACACCTTAGCAACCGCCTAGCAACACCCTAGCAACCACCTAGCAACCACCTAGCAACACCTTAGCAACCACCCCGGATACCATAGCAACACCTTAGCAACCGCCTAGCAACACCTTAGCAACCACCTAGCAACCACCTAGCAACACCCTAGCAACCACCCCGGATACCATAGCAACACCTTAGCAACCGCCTAGCAACACCTTAGCAACCACCTAGCAACCACCTAGCAACACCTTAGCAACCACCCCGGATACCATAGCAACACCTTAGCAACCGCCTAGCAACACCTTAGCAACCACCTAGCAACCAACTAGCAACACCTTAGCAACCACCCCGGATACCATAGCAACACCTTAGCAACCGCCTAGCAACACCCTAGCAACCACCTAGCAACCACCTAGCAACACCTTAGCAACCACCCCGGATACCATAGCAACACCTTAGCAACCGCCTAGCAACACCCTAGCAACCACCTAGCAACCACCTAGCAACACCTTAGCAACCACCCCGGATACCATAGCAACACCTTAGCAACCGCCTAGCAACACCTTAGCAACCACCTAGCAACCACCTAGCAACCACCTAGCAACACCTTAGCAACCACCCCAAATACCATAGCAACACCTTAGCAACCGCCTAGCAACACCTTAGCAACCACCTAGCAACACCTTCGCAACCACCTAGTAACCACCTAGCAACACCTTAGCAACCACCCCAGATACCATAGCAACACCTTAGCAACCGCCTAGCAACAGCTTAGCAACCACCTAGCAACATCTTAGCAACCACCCCGGATACCATAGCAACACCTTAGCAACACCTTAGCAGATACCAGCCAGCACTGCAATCACACTCGCAGTTTCTGCAGGAACTGCAATCTAGTTATTATTATTATTATTATTATTATTCCACCTGTTTTTTGTCCGGTTAACTAGTGCCGCAGTTTTCGAAATATCGACTTCGTTCAAAAGAGAAAACGTGCGTCCATATCGGGAATGGTGGGCTTGTATACAGCTTTCCGATCGGACTTACGTTTTTCGTAAAAACTTCGTAAGTACGCGTTTTTTTGCCCATAGAAAATGAATGGGCAGAACTTTGCACGTCCGTGGACGTCGCAATTTTTGAAATACTAAGATGAAACCAATTGAGGACCTGTAGAACTTATTGAGCTCTTTCCGAAAATATGCGTTACGAAAAGTTACGACGTACGGATTTCGTACGAATGTCGTACGAAGTGGCCCCATTGGAATGAATGGGGCCAATCGGAGGACGGCAGCTAGATCGAAGGACAGGTAGCTAGAACTCCAGTACTGTGAGTGTATGGAGCAGCTATGGGATGAAACAGCATTAGGTCAAAAGTTTGGACACCCCGGCCCCCCAGTACTGTGTGTAATGGAGCCACGGGTCAAAAGTTTGGACACCCCGGCCCCCCAGTACTGTGTGTAATGGAGCCACGGGTCAAAAGTTTGGACACCCCCGAACGGCCAGAGCAACCTAGCGTGCATAGCTGATTGATGTATTTGCACGTTGCGTAGCAACGTGCAAACACCATTTAATCAAATTTATGCATATACATCACCTAGCAACCACCTAGAAACACCATAGCAACCACCCTGGATACCATAGCAACACCTTAGCAACCGCCTAGCAACACCATAGCAACCACCTAGCAACCATCTAGCAACACCTTAGCAACCACCCCAGATACCATAGCAACACCTTAGCAACCGCCTAGCAACACCCTAGCAACCACCTAGCAACCACCTAGCAACACCTTAGCAACCACCCCGGATACCATAGCAACACCTTAGCAACCGCCTAGCAACACCCTAGCAACCACCTAGCAACCACCTAGCAACACCTTAGCAACCACCCCGGATACCATAGCAACACCTTAGCAACCGCCTAGCAACACCCTAGCAACCACCTAGCAACACCTTAGCAACCACCCCGGATACCATAGCAACACCTTAGCAACCGCCTAGCAACACCCTAGCAACCACCTAGCAACCACCTAGCAACACCTTAGCAACCACCCCGGATACCATAGCAACACCTTAGCAACCGCCTAGCAACACCCTAGCAACCACCTAGCAACCACCTAGCAACACCTTAGCAACCACCCCGGATACCATAGCAACACCTTAGCAACCGCCTAGCAACACCCTAGCAACCACCTAGCAACCACCTAGCAACACCTTAGCAACCACCCCGGATACCATAGCAACACCTTAGCAACCGCCTAGCAACACCCTAGCAACCACCTAGCAACACCTTAGCAACCACCCTGGATACCATAGCAACACCTTAGCAACCGCCTAGCAACACCCTAGCAACCACCTAGCAACCACCTAGCAACACCTTAGCAACCACCCCGGATACCATAGCAACACCTTAGCAACCGCCTAGCAACACCCTAGCAACCACCTAGCAACCACCTAGCAACACCTTAGCAACCACCCCGGATACCATAGCAACACCTTAGCAACCGCCTAGCAACACCCTAGCAACCACCTAGCAACACCTTAGCAACCACCCCGGATACCATAGCAACACCTTAGCAACCGCCTAGCAACAACTTAGCAACCACCTAGCAACCACCTAGCAACACCTTAGCAACCACCACGGATACCATAGCAACACCTTAGCAACCGCCTAGCAACACCTTAGCAACCACCTAGCAACCAGCTAGCAACACCTTAGCAACCACCCCGGATACCATAGCAACACCTTAGCAACCGCCTAGCAACACCTTAGCAACCACCTAGCAACACCTTAGCAACCACCCCAGATACCATAGCAACACCTTAGCAACCGCCTAGCAACACCTTAGCAACCACCTAGCAACCACTTAGCAACACCTTAGCAACCACCCCGGATACCATAGCCACACCTTAGCAACCACTTAGCAACACCTTAGCAACACCACAGCAGATACCAGCCAGCACTGCAATCACACTCGCAGTTTCTGTAGGAACTGCAATCTAGTTATTATTATTATTATTATTATTATTATTATTATTATTCCACCTGTTTTTTGTCCGGTTAACTAGTGCCGCAGTTTTCGAAATATCGACTTCGTTCAAAAGAGAAAACGTGCGTCCATATCGGGAATGGTGGGCTTGTATACAGCTTTCCGATCGGACTTACGTTTTTCGTAAAAACTTCGTAAGTACGCGTTTTTTTGCCCATTGAAAATGAATGGCCAGAACTTTGCACGCCCGTGGACGTCGCAATTTTTGAAATACGAAGATGAAACCAATTGAGGACCTGTAGAACTTATTGAGCTCTTTCCGAAAATATGCGTTACGAAAAGTTACGACGTACGGATTTCGTACGATTGTCGTACGAAGTGGCCCCATTGGAATGAATGGGGCCAATCGGAGGACGGCAGCTAGATCGAAGGACAGGTAGCTAGAACTCCAGTACTGTGAGTGTATGGAGCAGCTATGGGATAAAACAGCATTAGGTCAAAAGTTTGGACACCCCGGCCCCCCAGTACTGTGTGTAATGGAGCCACGGGTCAAAAGTTTGGACACCCCGGCCCCCCAGTACTGTGTGTAATGGAGCCACGGGTCAAAAGTTTGGACACCCCCGAACGGCCAGAGCAACCTAGCGTGCATAGCTGATTGATGTATTTGCACGTTGCGTAGCAACGTGCAAACACCATTTAATCTAATTTATGCATATACATCACCTAGCAACCACCTAGCAACACCTTAGCAACCACCTAGCAACACCTTAGCAACCACCCAGGATACCATAGCAACACCTTAGCAACCGCCTAGCAACACCTTAGCAACCACCTAGCAAACACCTAGCAACACCTTAGCAACCACCCTGGATACCATAGCAACACCTTAGCAACCGCCTAGCAACACCTTAGCAACCACCTAGCAACCACCTAGCAACACCTTAGCAACCACCCCGGATACCATAGCAACACCTTAGCAACCGCCTAGCAACACCTTAGCAACCACCTAGCAACCACCTAGCAACACCTTAGCAACCACCCCGGATACCATAGCAACACCTTAGCAACCACCTAGCAACACCCTAGCAACCACCTAGCAACCACCTAGCAACACCTTAGCAACCACCCCGGATACCATAGCAACACCTTAGCAACCGCCTAGCAACACCCTAGCAACCACCTAGCAACCACCTAGCAACACCTTAGCAACCACCCCGGATACCATAGCAACACCTTAGCAACCGCCTAGCAACACCTTAGCAACCACCTAGCAACCACCTAGCAACACCCTAGCAACCACCCCGGATACCATAGCAACACCTTAGCAACCGCCTAGCAACACCTTAGCAACCACCTAGCAACCACCTAGCAACACCTTAGCAACCACCCCGGATACCATAGCAACACCTTAGCAACCGCCTAGCAACACCTTAGCAACCACCTAGCAACCAACTAGCAACACCTTAGCAACCACCCCGGATACCATAGCAACACCTTAGCAACCGCCTAGCAACACCCTAGCAACCACCTAGCAACCACCTAGCAACACCTTAGCAACCACCCCGGATACCATAGCAACACCTTAGCAACCGCCTAGCAACACCCTAGCAACCACCTAGCAACCACCTAGCAACACCTTAGCAACCACCCCGGATACCATAGCAACACCTTAGCAACCGCCTAGCAACACCTTAGCAACCACCTAGCAACCACCTAGCAACCACCTAGCAACACCTTAGCAACCACCCCAAATACCATAGCAACACCTTAGCAACCGCCTAGCAACACCTTAGCAACCACCTAGCAACACCTTCGCAACCACCTAGTAACCACCTAGCAACACCTTAGCAACCACCCCAGATACCATAGCAACACCTTAGCAACCGCCTAGCAACAGCTTAGCAACCACCTAGCAACATCTTAGCAACCACCCCGGATACCATAGCAACACCTTAGCAACACCTTAGCAGATACCAGCCAGCACTGCAATCACACTCGCAGTTTCTGCAGGAACTGCAATCTAGTTATTAGTGTGATTGCAGTAATGCAATCACAGTATTGATCTTCTTAAGTCTGTTTCTTATTATTATTCCACCTGTTTTTTGTCCGGTTAACTAGTGCCGCAGTTTTCGAAATATCGACTTCGTTCAAAAGAGAAAACGTGCGTCCATATCGGGAATGGTGGGCTTGTATACAGCTTTCCGATCGGACTTACGTTTTTCGTAAAAACTTCGTAAGTACGCGTTTTTTTGCCCATTGAAAATGAATGGGCAGAACTTTGGACGCCAGTGGACGTCGCAATTTTTGAAATACGAAGATGAAACCAATTGAGGACCTGTAGAACTTATTGAGCTCTTTCCGAAAATATGCGTTACGAAAAGTTACGTCGTACGGATTTCGTACGATTGTCGTACGAAGTGGCCCCATTGGAATGAATGGGGCAAATCGGAGGACGGCAGCTAGATCGAAGGACAGGTAGCTAGAACTCCAGTACTGTGAGTGTATGGAGCAGCTATGGGATAAAACAGCATTAGGTCAAAAGTTTGGACACCCCGGCTCCCCTGTACTGTGTGTAATGGAGCCATGGGTCAAAAGTTTGGACACCCCGGCCCCCCAGCACTGTGTGTAATGGAGCCACGGGTCAAAAGTTTGGACACCCCAGAGCCCCAGTACTGTGTGTAATGGAGCTATCGGTCAAAAGTTTGGACACCCCAGAGCCCCAGTACTGTGTGTAATGGAGCCAAGGGTCAAAAGTTTGGACACCCCAGAGCCCCAGTACTGTGTGTAATGGAGCCACGGGTCAAAAGTTTGGACACCCCAGAGCCCCAGTACTGTGTGTAATGGAGCCAAGGGTCAAAAGTTTGGACACCCCAGAGCCCCAGTACTGTGTGTAATGGAGCCACGGGTCAAAAGTTTGGACACCCCAGAGCCCCAGCACTGTGTGTAATGGAGCCACGGGTCAAAAGTTTGGACACCCCAGAGCCCCAGTACTGTGTAATGGAGCCACGGGTCAAAAGTTTGGACACCCCAGAGCTCCAGTACTGTGTGTAATGGAGCCAAGGGTCAAAAGTTTGGACACCCCAGAGCCCCAGTACTGTGTGTAATGGAGCAACTGGTCAAAAGTTTGGGTACCCCGGTCAGCTCTGCAATCACACTCGCAGTTTCTGTAGGAACTGCAATCTAGTTATTATTATTAGTGTGATTGCAGTAATGCAATCACAGTATTGTTCTTCTTAAGTCTTATTCTTATTATTATTATTATTATTATTATTAGTGTGATTGCAGTAATGCAATCACAGTATTGTTCTTCTTAAGTCTTATTCTTATTATTATTATTATTATTATTATTATTATTATTCCACCTGTTTTTTGTCCGGTTAACTAGTGCCGCAGTTTTCGAAATATCGACTTCGTTCAAAAGAGAAAACGTGCGTCCATATCGGGAATGGTGGGCTTGTATACAGCTTTCCGATCGGACTTACGTTTTTCGTAAAAACTTCGTAAGTACGCGTTTTTTTGACCATTGAAAATGAATGGGCAGAACTTTGCACGCCCGTGGACGTCGCAATTTTTGAAATACGAAGATGAAACCAATTGAGGACCTGTAGAACTTATTGAGCTCTTTCCGAAAATATGCGTTACGAAAAGTTACGTCGTACGGATTTCGTACGATTGTCGTACGAAGTGGCCCCATTGGAATGAATGGGGCCAATCGGAGGACGGCAGCTAGATCGAAGGACAGGTAGCTAGAACTCCAGTACTGTGTGTAATGGAGCAGCTATGGGATAAAACAGCATTAGGTCAAAAGTTTGGACACCCCGGCCCCCCAGGACTGTGTGTAATGGAGCCACGGGTCAAAAGTTTGGACACCCCGGCCCCCCAGTACTGTGTGTAATGGAGCCACGGGTCAAAAGTTTGGACACCCCCGAACGTCCAGAGCAACCTAGCGTGCATAGCTGATTGATGTATTTGCACGTTGCGTAGCAACGTGCAAACACCATTTAATCAAATTTATGCATATACATCACCTAGCAACCACCTAGAAACACCATAGCAACCACCCCGGATACCATAGCAACACCTTAACAACCACCTAGCAACTGCTTACATCACCTAGCAACCACCTAGCAACACCTTAGCAACCACCTAGCAACCACCTAGCAACACCTTAGCAACCACCCCGGATACCATAGCAACACCTTAGCAACCGCCTAGCAACACCTTAGCAACCACCTAGCAAACACCTAGCAACAACTTAGCAACCACCCCGGATACCATAGCAACACCTTAGCAACACCTTAGCAACCACCTAGCAACCACCTAGCAACACCTTAGCAACCACCCCGGATACCATAGCAACACCTTAGCAACCGCCTAGCAACCACCTAGCAACACCTTAGCAACCACCCCGGATACCATAGCAACACCTTAGCAACCGCCTAGCAACACCCTAGCAACCACCTAGAAACCACCTAGCAACACCTTAGCAACCACCCAGGATACCATAGCAACACCTTAGCAACCGCCTAGCAACACCCTAGCAACCACCTAGCAACACCTTAGCAACCACCCCGGATACCATAGCAACACCTTAGCAACCGCCTAGCAACACCCTAGCAACCACCTAGCAACCACCTAGCAACACCTTAGCAACCACCCAAGATACCATAGCAACACCTTAGCAACCGCCTAGCAACACCCTAGCAACCACCTAGCAACCACCTAGCAACACCTTAGCAACCACCCCGGATACCATAGCAACACCTTAGCAACCGCCTAGCAACACCTTAGCAACCACCTAGCAACCACCTAGCAACCACCTAGCAACACCTTAGCAACCACCCCAAATACCATAGCAACACCTTAGCAACCGCCTAGCAACACCTTAGCAACCGCCTAGCAACACCTTAGCAACCACCTAGCAACCACCTAGCAACACCTTAGCAACCACCCCGGATACCATAGCAACACCTTAGCAACCGCCTAGCAACCACCTAGCAACCACCTAGCAACACCTTAGCAACCACCCCGGATACCATAGCAACACCTTAGCAACCGCCTAGCAACACCCTAGCAACCACCTAGCAACACCTTAGCAACCACCCCGGATACCATAGCAACACCTTAGCAACTGCCTAGCAACACCCTAGCAACCACCTAGCAACCACCTAGGAACACCTTAGCAACCACCCCGGATACCATAGCAACACCTTAGCAACCGCCTAGCAACACCTTAGCAACCACCTAGCAACCACCTAGCAACACCTTAGCAACCACCCCGGATACCATAGCAACACCTTAGCAACCGCCTAGCAACAACTTAGCCACCACCTAGCAACCACCTAGCAACACCTTAGCAACCACCCCGGATACCATAGCAACACCTTAGCAACCGCCTAGCAACAACTTAGCCACCACCTAGCAACCACCTAGCAACACCTTAGCAACCACCCCGGATACCATAGCAACACCTTAGCAACCGCCTAGCAACACCCTAGCAACCACCTAGCAACACCTTAGCAACCACCCCGGATACCATAGCAACACCTTAGCAACCACTTAGCAACACCTTGGCAACACCATAGCAGATACCAGCCAGCACTGCAATCACACTCGCAGTTTCTGTAGGAACTGCAATCTAGTTATTATTATTATTATTATTATTATTCCACCTGTTTTTTGTCCGGTTAACTAGTGCCGCAGTTTTCGAAATATCGACTTCGTTCAAAAGAGAAAACGTGCGTCCATATCGGGAATGGTGGGCTTGTATACAGCTTTCCGATCGGACTTACGTTTTTCGTAAAAACTTCGTAAGTACGCGTTTTTTTGCCCATTGAAAATGAATGGTCAGAACTTTGCACGCCCGTGGACGTCGCAATTTTTGAAATACGAAGATGAAACCAATTGAGGACCTGTAGAACTTATTGAGCTCTTTCCGAAAATATGCGTTACGAAAAGTTACGTCGTACGGATTTCGTACGATTGTCGTACGAAGTGGCCCCATTGGAATGAATGGGGCCAATCGGAGGACGGCAGCTAGATCGAAGGACAGGTAGCTAGAACTCCAGTACTGTGAGTGTATGGAGCAGCTATGGGATAAAACAGCATTAGGTCAAAAGTTTGGACACCCCGGCCCCCCAGTACTGTGTGTAATGGAGCCACGGGTCAAAAGTTTGGACACCCCGGCCCCCCAGTACTGTGTGTAATGGAGCCACGGGTCAAAAGTTTGGACACCCCAGAGCCCCAGTACTGTGTGTAATGGAGCCACGGGTCAAAAGTTTGGACACCCCAGAGCCCCAGTACTGTGTGTAATGGAGCCACGGGTCAAAAGTTTGGACACCCCGGCCCCCCAGTACTGTGTGTAATGGAGCCACGGGTCAAAAGTTTGGACACCCCCGAACGGCCAGAGCAACCTAGCGTGCATAGCTGATTGATGTATTTGCACGTTGCGTAGCAACGTGCAAACACCATTTAATCTAATTGATGCATATACATCACCTAGCAACCACCTAGAAACACCATAGCAACCACCCCGGATACCATAGCAACACCTTAGCAACCGCCTAGCAACACCCTAGCAACCACCTAGCAACCACCTAGCAACACCTTGGCAACCATCCCGGATACCATAGCAACACCTTAGCAACCGCCTAGCAACACCCTAGCAACCACCTAGCAACCACCTAGCAACACCTTAGCAACCACCCCAGATACCATAGCAACACCTTAGCAACCGCCTGGCAACACCTTAGCAACCACCTAGCAACCACCTAGCAACACCTTTGTAACCACCCCAGATACCATAGCAACACCTTAGCAACCGCCTAGCAACACCTTAGCAACCACCTACCAACCACTTAGCAACACCTTAGCAACCCATCTGGATACCATAGCAACACCTTAGCAACCGCCTAGCAACACCCTAGCAACCACCTAGCAACCACCTAGCAACACCTTAGCAACCACCCCGGATACCATAGCAACACCTTAGCAACCACCTAGCAACCGCCTAGCAACACCCTAGCAACCACCTAGCAACCACCTAGCAACACCTTAGCAACCACCCCGGATACCATAGCAACACCTTAGCAACCGCCTAGCAACACCCTAGCAACCACCTAGCAACCACCTAGCAACACCTTAGCAACCACCCCGGATACCATAGCAACACCTTAGCAACCGCCTAGCAACACCCTAGCAACCGCCTAGCAACCACCTAGCAACACCTTAGCAACCACCCCGGATACCATAGCAACACCTTAGCAACCGCCTAGCAACACCCTAGCAACCACCTAGCAACCACCTAGCAACACCTTAGCAAACACCCCGGATACCATAGCAACACCTTAGCAACCGCCTAGCAACACCCTAGCAACCACCTAGCAACCACCTAGCAACACCTTAGCAACCACCCCGGATACAATAGCAACACCTTAGCAACCGCCTAGCAACACCCTAGCAACCACCTAGCAACCACCTAGCAACACCTTAGCAACCACCCCGGATACCATAGCAACACCTTAGCAACCGCCTAGCAACACCCTAGCAACCACCTAGCAACCACCTAGCAACACCTTAGCAACCACCCCGGATACCATAGCAACACCTTAGCAACCGCCTAGCAACACCCTAGCAACCACCTAGCAACACCTTAGCAACCACCCCGGATACCATAGCAACACCTTAGCAACCGCCTAGCAACACCCTAGCAACCACCTAGCAACACCTTAGCAACCACCCCGGATACCATAGCAACACCTTAGCAACCGCCTAGCAACACCTTAGCAACCACCTAGCAACACCTTAGCAACCACCCCGGATACCATAGCAACACCTTAGCAACCGCCTAGCAACACCTTAGCAACCACCTAGCAACACCTTAGCAACCACCCCGGATACCATAGCAACACCTTAGCAACCGCCTAGCAACACCCTAGCAACCACCTAGCAACCACCTAGCAACACCTTAGCAACCACCCCGGATACCATAGCAACACCTTAGCAACCGCCTAGCAACACCCTAGCAACCACCTATCAACACCTTAGCAACCACCCCGGATACCATAGCAACACCTTAGCAACCGCCTAGCAACACCTTAGCAACCACCTAGCAACACCTTAGCAACCACCCCGGATACCATAGCAACACCTTAGCAACCGCCTAGCAACACCTTAGCAACCACCTAGCAACACCTTAGCAACCATCCCGGATACCATAGCAACACCTTAGCAACCGCCTAGCAACACCCTAGCAACCACCTAGCAACCACCTAGCAACACCTTAGCAACCACCCCGGATACCATAGCAACACCCTAGCAACCACCTAGCAACACCTTAGCAACCACCCCGGATACCATAGCAACACCTTAGCAACCGCCTAGCAACACCTTAGCAACCACCTAGCAACCACCTAGCAACACCTTAGCAACCACCCCGGATACCATAGCAACACCTTAGCAACCGCCTAGCAACACCTTAGCAACCACCTAGCAACCACCTAGCAACACCTTAGCAACCACCCTGGATACCATAGCAACACCTTAGCAACCGCCTAGCAACACCTTAGCAACCACCTAGCAACACCTTAGCAACCACCCCAGATACCATAGCAACACCTTAGCAACCGCCTAGCAACACCTTAGCAACCACCTAGCAACCACTTAGCAACACCTTAGCAACCACCCCGGATACCATAGCCACACCTTAGCAACCACTTAGCAACACCTTAGCAACACCACAGCAGATACCAGCCAGCACTGCAATCACACTCGCAGTTTCTGTAGGAACTGCAATCTAGTTATCATTATCATTATTAATAATACATTATTAATGTATTATTAATTTTCCAATACCAATGTGACGTGAGCCTCTCTGATACATCAGTGAAGTGTGCAGTGTCCTGCTGGTCCATGGCTGGGTTTTGAGGACACATACGCTGATGGTCCTCATCTGTTCACTGTTTCTCACCTGGTTCTAACTGTGTATAACAGGTAATGCTTCAAACTCATGAAAGCATTTTGCATTTTTTGCATTTGGGGAAATTTCAGTATCATAAGCTTTATAACTCTAGTACAGTCTGTCAGTCTTTTTCTCATACTGTAGAATATTGTTTCTGACTGTTTTTTGGTTCTGGGTGAATTACTTGCCATGATCTTGCCGTTAGCTGTCGTGAGTCTTCAGAGGCAGGGGTGGATAAAGTACAAAACTCCAGTACTTAAATATAGACATGAAAATACTTAAATATAGACATACAGTGAGACAGATCCCTTTATTTCTGCTGTAGACTAAAAACACTTGGGTTTGACATTAAAAGATTAGGTAGCACTTTAAAATAAGGCTCCTTTACAATTTACGATTTATAAATAGTGGGAGTATATGGGGAATGTATTAATGGTTATTAATTAAGTTGTAAATAATTTATAAACCATTAATAAGTAGTTACAACACATAAAACCTATCCTATTTTTATTTTATTTTATTAGTCAGCATTAACATATCCAATAAAATATAGAAAGTCAGTTTAGTTCTTTTTGTTATATTATGTTAATATATATTTTTGGATAAATGAACAATCTGGGCAGGTAAAGTTAACAACAGATATGTTAATGCTAAATGATAAAACAGACAAAGTAAGATAAGCTTCAAAAATGATCTGAAGTTTAACAGTATAAAAGAAGGTGAAACTGCTTATTAATAATTTTTATGTATATAATAATATATATAATTATTATTTATTATAATAAATATAATATAATTTATGTTTATATACTATTTATAATCTAATTAATAACATTAATTAATTCCTTTATAAACTATTTACAACCCTTTTTATAAAGGAGCCTTATTTTAAAGTGGTACCAATATTAATATGAGACTAAAAAAACAACATTCCAGTTTTTATTTCCAGAGATATACATCTGGATCTGATACACAGTTCAAAAGATAGCATTTTCTATCTGAACCCACACATTTTAGGTAATACTTAACTAAAGGCATAAAATAAACGTTTTGAGTTGTTTATTCAAGAACAAATTCAGATCGAGGACTTTTACTTTGTTACTTTATCCACCTCTGATTAATAAAATAATGAGCAGAGACTGAGAGCAGTTTAGTGTTGTTTATGGAACTGATCGGAAATGCTGAAATGGTTCATAATAAATGAAATTATTATAGTCTGTCTGGTGCAGCAGTGAGTCAGTCAGTCCATCACTTTGCCCTGTTTAATCCTCCTTTGTTCAGTAACATAATGATGCGCAGTTGTAGGTGGGGCTTTCATATTGAATCAGCATACAGCAGACAGACAGAGAGACGCCTTGTTGTCAATCATCAAAGCCTGGATGGTTTATCAGATATTTCATATCAGCAAGAAAAGCAGATCATAAAATGTCATTTGTTTTGGCAGATTCTGAGTAAACTTTGGGCTTCCCCCGAATCAGGCTTTATGTGAAGCCTACCCACATACAAGCTTTATCCTGTATATTATTATTAAATAAGATATGTTTTTGGGAAGGGGCTCTAAACTAAAGTGACAGAGAAATACTGTTTATCACTTCTATGGCACAGAGTACCACATATATTTCAGACTTTAGTACAGAAACACTCAAAAAACACTTAATAGAGCCTAAAGATTAGAACCGTTTTAAAATTATTGTTTTAGATTAAAGAATACTGTTTTTTGGTGTCATAAATAGCAGCACGTACAAATTCAGAGACAGACAGTTAGTACTGGATTATACAAACGTACATCAATCTTATGATCAATAGATTAACATTTGGTCTAGATTACAATTATTGAATGATTATTATAGTGAGTTTTACATGCTTCTGGATTGGGCAAAATCATGCGACCACATATCATAATTTGTTTAGTAAAAAAACTATATTATCAATATGAGCAGGATAGATTTGGTTAGAAGTTTTAATTATTTTATTTGTATTATTTTTATTATTTAATTCTGCATTTATTTGGTTTATCAATGTGTGAATGAGCATTTCTGATTGAGTTTGCTGTATTAATATCTCCACGTTAGCAGTAGCTCTTGTATCAGCACCATTAGCAGTGCCTTAATTGCCTAGCTGACCAGCAAAACATGTTGTGGTCAGAAAAACTCCCTGGAAGATCTTCCAGACACATTTTTTGTAACTTGGTTTTTAAGTTTACACCCACATTAGTCTACTTAAGTTTTCTCCTATACTAAATAACTAAATAACAGTGCATTTACCTATACTTTGGCACTTAAAGCAACATTATGTGAGAATTGTTTTTTTTTTCCTCTGCATTTCTGGACAAGCTGAGAGATCCAGAAGCAGAAGAAAGCATGTGAATTGAATCAATAATATTAAAGTAATTTTGTAGAAATTTACACTAATATGCAGTGTTACACAGTGCTGGAAGCTCCGCATTGCAGTCAGTGGCGTATCAACATGATTCTGAAGCTGCTGTTTTAAAGCAGCATTATGTAGCATTTTTACCCTAGAATTTCAGCTTTAGTATCTTGCTGATTCTCCATTGATTGCAGTAGAAAATAAGGCTATGCTATTGTTGCTAATTCATGCTCAGCACACTATGTTACTTTGGTGAAGCTGGCTGGAAAGATCCTGTATTATTACTGTGTTATTAATTCTTGCATAATGCTGCTTTAAAGTACAAATTTTAGCTAATCTTGCTTTAAGTATAATTGGTATTTCATAGTGAATACTTTAACATCCACTTCTTTTCACATACAAAAATCAGAGTAAATGCTGTTCTGTGTGATGCAGACACGTTAACAGTGTTATAGTGTTATAATAATTGTTTTGCACGTTTTTTTTCCCTATTGCTTAAATTTAGTGGTTTTGCTTGCCATTTTAAGCCAAACAATTTTGGTTGCTGGATAGTCTGTTCATTCCTACTACATTTAAGTGTTTGTCACTTTAGTTTAAGACCCCTTTCTGTCAATTTAGTTCAGAGTACTTAAAATACTATAAAATAAACAAGTGTATTGGCATAGCTGTTCATACGTTATCAAATATTCAAGTCCTCTACTTACCGCAAGTCAGTCTCTGTATACTAGGAGATGGTGTTGGTGGTTATTGTTGATCACCTGAGATACACAAGTAAAAAAGTTATAGGAGAACTTTCTGAAACATTTACATTTATGATATTTAGCTAACACTCTTTCTCAGAGTGACTTACAAGGTTATTCTCATTACAGACAAGAGCCAATGTAGTGTTAGGAGTCTTGCCCAAGGACTCCTATTGGTGTAGCGTTGCATTCAGTCACCCAGGGCGGGAATTGAACCGCAGTCTCTCACGCAATGTGGTAGTTAGCTCACCGGCAGGCAGTGGTGGTGTTATCCACTATGCCACACCAACCACTGATTGAAACTCCATGTGTTGATTGGTCAGTTCCAGAAAGTGGCCATCTGATGCTTATTGCGATATGTTAGATAACGTTAGTTTTTAAGGAATTGTGGTGGTCTGTCATTGGTGCTTTGGAATGGTGCTATGTCTTCCTTTTCTCTCATAATCTCAAAATGTAGTACTTTTATTTTTATCAAAACTTGCTTGAGATAAGGATTAATATGAGAGCTAAACACAACAGAATTACAGAAATACAGAATTCTATGGTATGTATGGAATTATTGAGGCATATTTTTGATGGGGGGGGTGGGAATGGATATATAATCAAACCTTGGTAGAGCTGAAACACGAACGTGTTGTTATTTTTGATGTGACCTTTATTATTATTTGTATTATTGTGGTTATTATTGTTGTTGTTGTTATTAACTATGATTTCTGTTGTGCTTAACATGTTACACTTGAAGTGTGCTGAATTATCTGAGCAGTTTAACCGTTATTGTTGTTGTGTGTAAGCGCTATGGAAATAACATTGTGTACTGTAATAATGTGCATCTGATGGAATATATGTCCCTGAGTTTTTATTTAGAGCAAACGTTATGAAAATTATACGATGAATAAAGAAGTGGTGCGGGAGAACAGGAGAAAGTTGGGCCTTGTCTTGCTTGCTTTTCTTTAATTGTCATCTTGATAAAAACTTTCTTAACTCATAATAAATGTCAATGTAGATTAATGAAATAACTTTGGAGCATTTCTATTGGTCCATTCATAATATGTTGGTTATAGAGGTGACCAACTTGGTAGCATAAAGGGCAAATATGTGTACTGGGGGGGTTACTTGCTGTAGCTAGCACTTGGCTAGTAAAACTGTGTATAAGCTTATTTTATGTCGGTCACTATTTTGAAAATTAAAAAAAAAATCCTGCACGAAATTGAGGCTTTGGTGGTAAGAATCCTGAAAGTGCTGTAATTCTTATCAAAGGCGAGAAATTAATACATATTTAAGCCTTAGAATAAAATTTCAATAACTAAGGATATATTTACAAAATTCAATATATAATTCAGCTATCCTTCCAGCTGCAATACATTCTGTCCTGACGGAATACAAACCAGAATATGTCTTAATTAAATAAAGCTCAACATCATGGAAATATTCTCTTTTATAACTATAGGCTAATAGTTCTGTCAATTAATTACTTTGCTGATCTAGTAAAATATTTCTAGATGTGTAAACTCCTTCTATGATGTATTAAGTGATAAATGAACAGAACAAACTTGAACTTGGAACTTTATACAAACACAAACACAGTTTTCTAACATTTTGTGTCACTTTCTCTAAATGACTGAGACAACCTGACCATCACAACACAGCCTGCCTCACTTGTTCTGACTGGAAAAAAAATAGAATATTAGCTTTAAAATAACCCAATGTTGTTGTCAATATTTTACCTAACAGCTAAAGCAATTATCATTACAAAGTGCTTGTACATTATCCTAACATTTAGGCTATATAACAACAATTTATCCCATTTGCTGCTAAATGTATTTTAATGTTTGGAAATGCTAGCTAACTAGCTAGCTTTAGCTGTTTTAGCTAATAGAGGCTGCTAAAACATTACCTTACCTTATTTTTTACGGACAATAAGACGCACTTAAAATCCTTTAATTTTCCCCAAAAAGCCACTCTGCTAAAATACAGAGTTATACAGGAGTTTCCGTGTTTCTCCAGCACTGAGACTGGAGCAGTATTAGCATTAGCTGCTAACCACGCTAAGCTCTAACTCTTTCGCTGCTCAGAGGAGAGTATTATTTTACTCACCTTTACTTAGAACCTGAAAAGAGGACCGTTTTTGGAAAATAGAAGAGGTCTGGTCAGCCTTCTGAATTTGAAAGAGAAATGTTATTTAAGAATGACATTTTTAAATCAAAACTTACAGCCGGAAAATAGTAATTCACTAGTTTTATGTACAATGTGTTTAAACTTCTAAAACGGAAAGCATTTTTAACTGAAGAAGACTGAAGCAAACGCAGCCTCAGAGGAAAACATTTCCATTTAAAGCTTCTGCTGATGATGTTCTTTTCTCTACTTCTGCCCCCAGGTGTTTAACGTATGAGTATGACGCACAAGTGATGAGTTGAAGATGGGGTCATATTCAAAGCAGAATTGAAACAGGGCTCAGATCTTCAGAATGTGGCATTTTACATTGAGAGTAGTAAAAGCAGTAGTATTATACAGTTTATTTTCACTTCTATCTACAGTATGTCACAAAATATTTTCATGGGACAAACTGAAGATATGACTGTTACTTTGATACAATATAAAGTAGTCAGTGTTTAGTATAACAGTATAAATGTATTGTGCCCTCAAAATATCTTAACACACAGCCAATAATGTCTAAACCACTGGCAACAAAAGTGAGTACACCCCTAAATGAAAGTGGCCAAATTGTGTTTAATTATCAATTTACCCTTTTTTCACAGTGTCATGTGACTCATTAGTGTTACTATGTCTCAGGTGTGAATGGGGAGCAAGCCTATTACATTTTGTGTTTTGATTAATTCTTTTATACTGGTCACTGGATATCCAACATGGCACCTCATGGCCGGGTTCAAGGTGCCATGTTGACAAGAACAGGCCTCCCCGAGGTCGCCCAAAGAAGTTGAGACCACCTAATATCAAGTCAGCCTAATATCAAGAGGAGGCTTTAAAATAAATAGGCATATGAGTGCTGCCAGTATTGCTGCAGAGCTTGAAGAAGTGGGAGGTAAGCCTGCAGTGCTCAGACCATACAAAACACACTGCATCTGTTCTGTCTGCATGATGTAGTCCTAAAATAAAGCCTCTTCTGAAGCTGATGCACAAGAAAACCGGCAAAAGGTTTTGGTTTTTTGAAGACAACGGCGTGGGCACATGGCGTGAAAAATAGACTGTTGATGGGGTGTAAGATAGCAATGAGCATCACATGCATCTGTTGTGCAGGATGTACATGTTGTGTATGATACAGTGCTTTAACATTAAAAGCTGTGTTGAGTTATTTTAAAAGCACAGCCAATGTATATACTGTTATACAAAGTGTTATATCTTCATAGCTGCTTTATTAATGTTTAAAATGTCCTGCTTTATTAATGTTTAAAATATTGATACAGCTGATAAATAATGTCGCTTTAACTGAGTAGGTTATCAATGCTCGTAATTGATTGATCATATATGTCAGAGATTTACCGACCTAGGTATTGTTACAGGTCCTCAGCTTCAGGTGTGAAACTGCTTGCTTTTGATCTTAACCGAAAGTGGTGAAAGAGTGGAGTGTATGTTGGGCGGAGCCTCTGTGGTTGCAACCGCCGGTAGGAGTGGTCCTGCTGCCGGGCCTACGCTCTCGCAGCTTCACCCTCCTACAGCTGTACGCTGATCTGAGGTCAGCCTGGTGCTTTCCACTCTGTTTAAACACACCTAAAAAGAACACCACAGCTTCTGCTCTCGCTTCCTCTTTCTGTTTTCTAGCTCTCCAGACTACTGAAGTTCTGAATTAAATACCTCAGTAAGGTTCTGCTTAGATCCAGCCGGCATTTCAACGTTTATTAACAGCAGAATCAACATTGAATTATATTTTGATTCTGAAAAATGAATCAACTTTGATGTCATCATTGTTTCAATACCTTATTTTCAACATTTTATAAACTGTAGATCATTACACTATCTTTTTCATCCCATATTTAACCCTCCTAAAAAGCATGTTTTTTTCAAGGGTTAATGATTAAGATCATGGGTTAAATGGTATATAAAATATATATATATATATATATATATATATATATATATATATATATATATATATATATATATATATATAATTGATTATTGTTCTTTATTTTATGTGTGATTGTATGACTACTGGGCTTTAGTTATCATGAGTGGTCTTATGATCAAAATATAATAAAATGCTAATAAAATCACAATACTAATGATATTTAGAAGAAAAATACATTGTGTTGATTTCAAGTAAAAATGTTAACATTGACTTTAAGTATTTTATTAACCTTTTTACAGGTATAAAACAAAATTCTCCTGATCTATTCATCATGATATTTAGATGGAATTGCCAGATTTGCCTTAAATCACAAAGTGAAAAAAAAACTGAACAAAACTAAAATGTAGATACAAGGTTTTTGTATGACAGTTCCAATATTGCCATATTTGGAATTGCTTACACAGATGTATAAACAGTCTATTTTCACACCTTGCACCCACGGCATTAAAATAGCTTTGGAGTTTAGGAATAAATCTACATTGAAGGGTGTGACGGTCTGGAATTGAGGTGTGTTCAGGTAAATATCTGGCGGAAATGTGCAAAGATATCAAAGGTATTCCCATTCCTGCTATGTTCGTATATAAACCAATAGGGTGTCAGAATGGTATATGTTTATACTTCTCTACATCCAATCACAATCAGATTCACTCTATCTGGATGGAGAGATTTATCTGGATAGGGTTTTTTTTATGAATGGTGAGAAGCCAAATTTTAAACAAGCTAAAATAAAAAAATAATCATTTAATTATTTATTTTAAATTGAAGGAATAGAAATTTCAGATAATTGTTTAAAAAATGTAAGAAGTAGAAGAAAAAAGTAATCTGAAAAATAATCACTCCAGTAAAGTATAGACAACTAAAATTTCTACTTAAGTTAGATGTTAAGTAACAATGTTTTTGTACTTCACTGCTTGACACCTCTGGAAATGTGTGTGCTTTAAAGCAGCTGAGCTCAGTAATTCAGAAACTCTGCTGTTACTCTATTAGTCGACGTCCTGAATGCAAGAGTAAACAACAAGTCATGTTCTCACACTCGTTGCTCTCTCTGGGTGTGTATCTGTGTGTGTATCGTTGTGTGAGAGATCAGTTGCAGTTCTTTTTTGATGTATGCATGGGGGGAGTATGAGGAAGTCGTGGTGTGAGAGCTTGCCGGAGTTTGATTTGCTTCACTGAGACAGTGACAGTTTGGTTAAATGGTCTGCTGATGATGGAGACCTGCTGACTGCTGGTGTTTGTTGGATTTTTTTCCCATGCACAAACACACACAGCTACACACGCACACACACGCGTACCGTTCCGTCCATAGGGAGGACCCTTAGGGGTGCGGAAGAGGAAAGTCTACAGGGGACCACCTCAATCCTGGCACAATGGTAAGTGCACCTCCATCATTAGCTTCCTTTGTCACTGGTCCTTTAGTTCAAGATGTGCTGTGTGTAGTTCCTGCAACTGTTACATTCTGAGTACCTTTCCTTGTAATTTAGCAGCGAAGATGGTACCTTAATATACGGTAATGTATGGACTGGATGGTGGTCCCAAAATTGGTTGTCTCATTGATTCTCATTCTAATTGTTGCATAGCTATTTTATTTCATCAACTACTAAATCTAGTAGTATTTGCAGTCTCAACAATAAGTCTAATAAGAATAAACCCAATAATTAGCTTAATAACTGTATTAATAAATGATACAAATACATTGATAAAGTATCTAGGTTCAAAAACCTTATCTGAATTCATTTACCTGATTGTCTTACACAGAAAAACTGAAATTCACCAGAATATTCAGATTATCTCTCAGTCATCTGAAGCCTAGCAACACTTTTTCGTAGCATGCGACACATGCATATGGGCACAGCCCACTGATGCTATCAAAGATAATCTGACTAATCCTGTAAACATCCGAAAGTCGTTCACTTTCATCCAATGTAAGTGCAGCATAAGGTCCGTGAATTTTATCGTAGGTAAAACCATCTCAAAGTGGTCAAGTCTTCCTAAAATGTAAAATGTTTAAGGAAATGGTCAATTACGAAAAAACAGAAGTGTTGAAGACTGTGGACTGTGGAGGAGGTGGAACCTGCCTGCAATTCCTTAAATGGAAGAGTCGTAATATTTTTCTTTCCTGTTTTTGGTTCTCTACCGGAAGAGATGCAGCTGAGGACCTCTGGTGGGTCACTAATGCAGGTATAGGCGTAGGGTGTAGAACGCAGAATCGAATCATATTTGAGTCCACATTTAAAACACAATCGTCAAGTACGTTTTTTTGGTTATTATAGACTAAGAGCTTTTTGCCTGGTAAAAGCTGGGCCTGTTTTGGGCTTGGACCTAGTTTAGTTAATCTTAAGCCAGGATGTGTCCTGGGACTGGGCCATACCTGGTTAAAGCAAGGCCTGCTCCAGATATGGGCCATGTCCGATTCACCTTAAGGCAGGCTATGTCATGGGACTGGGCCATGCCTGGTTGCCTTGATTTGGGCCTTTTTTGATTCGCCTTGATTCAGCAGAATATGTCTGTAGATTAAAGCATGTCTTCTTTAGGCAGGATTTGTCCTGGTTTTGGAGATGTGTTTGGTTGATCTAAAGCCAGAGTTTGTTCTGGATTTGGACTGTGCCTGGTTTAGGGCAGGCTTAATCTTGGGACTGAGCTGTGTCTGTGTGAAGTCATGGCAGTTTGTCCTCAGTTTGTGCAATATTTAGTAGACTTTAAGGTGGAGTTTTCCTGGGTTTGGGCCATATTTGGTAGACTTTAAGGTGGGGTTTTCCTGAGTTTGGACCATATTTTGTAGACTTTAACGCTGGGTTTGTCCTGGTTTTGGAGCTGTGTTTGGTTGACCTTAAGCCAGAGTTTCTTCTGGATTTGGACTGAGTCTGGTTTTGGGCAGGCTTAATCTTGGGACTGGGCTGTGTCTGTGTAAAGTCATGGCAGTTTGTCCTCAGTTTGGGCCATATTTGGTAGACTTTAAGGCAGGGTTTTTCCTGGTTTTGGGGAGGTGTTTTGGGCAGGTTTAATCCTGGGATTGGGCTGTGTCTGTGTAAAGTCATGGCAGTTTGTCCTCAGTTTGTGCAATATTTAGTAATATTTAAGGTGGAGTTTTCCTGGGTTTGAGCTATATGTTTGGTAGACTTTAAGACAGGGTTTGTCATAGGTTTGGGTCACATCTGTCTGTAAAGGTAAAGATGTTGTTTGTCTAGAGTTTGGGCTGTATCTAGACTCAGTTTGAAAGAAGGGTGAGGGAGGGCAGGTACTGAAAAGGATGTGTGCATGCTTGCATTTGAGGTGCTTTAAGGTTTGTGAGGGAATTTCGAAACAGCAGCCTGGTAATGCGAGGAGGGAAGTAGAGATGTGTGTCAGAGGGGGCTGCGGTTTATATCTTTACACTTCCTCACCACATGTGTATTCTAGAGCTGCTCTGCACAACATTAGCAGACAACCAACCGCCATTGGAGACCTTCGTCTTCTGTACTAGAGGCCAATAAGGCCAACATCTTAGCTGAACCCAGGTAACTTAAACATGTGGAGGCTGTATGGTCCATGGTTCCCTGTGGCTCCCACATATGGGCCCCATCAGGGTCAGTGGTGGGCCCCATCAGGGTTAGTGATGGGACCAGAAAGGGTTAAACATGGGTCCCATCTGGATTGTGCACTGCATATGGGGCCTAGATTGAAACTCTGTGAGATTAAGGTGGAATGTAATGATTCGGGAAGTCCAACTGTGTCACTGTGCCCAACAATAACAACACCTGGTCAACCCCCTTCAGAATCCATGCCCACTTGAAACCCACCTAGCCAAAGTTTCATCCATGTGAGCCCAACATTAACACGATTGCTGGGAAGCTTTATTGTTGGGATCAAGATGGGCCTGATTAAGGTTAAGGCGAGGTTTGTCCTGAGAGTCATAATTTGTACTGGGATTAGGCTGTGTCTCATTATCTTTAAGGCATGGATTATCTTGGGTTTGGACCATTGTTTGGTTAATGTTAAGGCAGTGATTGTTCTGGGATACTCATGTCTCATTATCTTTAAGGCATGGGTTGTCCTGAGAGTCATAATTTGTACTGGGAAAAGGCTGTGTCTCTTTATCTTTATGGCATGGATTGTCAAAGGTTTGGGCCACTGTTTGGTTGGTAATAAGGCAGGGATTGTCCTGGGATACTTACTGTATTTAGTCCTGGGATTAAGGGCTGTGTCTCGTTATTTTTAAGGCATTAAATGTCCTGGGCCATCGTTTGGTGATGTTAAGGCAGGGATTGTCCTGGGATACTCACTGTATTTTTTTCTGTGTTTAGACTATGTCTCATTATATTTAAGGCATGGATTTTCCTGAAGGTCTAAATTTTTCCTGGGATTAGGCTGTCTCATTATCTTTAAGGCATGGATTATCTTGTTATTGGACCATTGTTTGATTAATGTTAAGGCAGTGATTGTCCTGGGATACTTAATGTAATTAGTCCTGGGATTAGACTGTGTCTCGTTATCTTTAAGCCATGGATTGTCCTTGGTTTGTGCCATAGTTTGGTTGATGTTAAGGCAGAGATTGTCCTGGCATACTTCATGTAATTAGTCCTGGGATTAAACTGCGTCTTTTTATCTTTGAGGCGTGGATTATCCTGGGTCTGGGCCATTGTTTGATTGATGTTAGGGCAGATTGGGTTTTAGAATACTTAATCTGTCTTGAGTTAAGACAGTGTCTTCTTGTGGACAAGGCAGGGTTTGTCCTGGGTAGAATTAACCCTGTTTAGTTGTTTTTAAAACAGTGTTTGTCCTGGGATACTTAATTTGTCCTGGGATAAGGCTGTGCCTGTTTGAGGTATTTTTCTTGCAGTTGGGTCATGTTCGGATAATGCAAAGACAGAGTTTGTCCTGGGAAAAGCGTACTAATTTTGTCCTGGGATTAAGAAATGTCTCATAATGGTTAAAGTAATAGATATAATTGATTTTGATTAAGTGCAGATCAAATTTACCAGTGTTAAATCAATTCTAGTAGTGTCATCACTCATGACAAGTGAAAGTAGACAAGATAAATGTGCATCGTAAGGATTTGGATAAATATAATATCTGAATCATTCGCTCTTTGACCTCAAACACACGTTTTCCATTCCAAAACCGCTTACACATCCATAGTTTCACTACCAGCAGGGATGACTGAGCGGATAGTCATCTACTGAACCAAAATAATGCAAGCTCAAACTCTTTATATTCCACTGCATGTTTATTTCTGCAGTCTTCTGCATTACTGATCAGCCAAATATACCAAATATGGGCAATAATAAAAGAGCATGCAGCTGAAACTGTGATGCAAGTGTGCACATGGAGGCTTAAAAGCATCATGTACACATGTTGTTTTCTTTTCCGCCCTGTTCACACATATGAGGTCATTTCTTTTATATATTTTCCTGTTTAGACCACAGTGTAAAACTGGTCTCTCACACATCTTAGGCCTAGTTTCACCTATACATGTCTTGTTGTTCTCTGTCTTCGCTCATAAAAACACACATTCAATCATTTTTTAACTATTTTGTTGCATTTCTAGTCTACTTAAAACAAAGCCTACAGGAAGCTTTTGCACAAAGTAGCATCACTTTTTATTTTACAGACGACTTTTTACTACTACTTCTTACATTTTGTCACAATTATCTGTACTTCCTACTTCTTACATTTAAAAAATGGCACCTAAATATTACTCCTATTTTATTTCAGCTTGTTTTCATTCCGGCTATTCATTGTTTAATAGAACCCCCATCTAGATAAATCTCTCCATCCAGATAGAGTGAATCTGATTGTGGTTGGATGTAGAGAAGTTTAAGCATATACCATTCAGACTTACTATTGGTTTATACTGTGATCCATTACACTTGCACACGTCATGCCCACACTTCAGTTTCTGATACTCACCATCAGTGTGTAGTCATTCCCCCCGGGGCTACCTTTGATAAACTTGTAGATCATACAGTAAATTATGATTAACTGTCTGGCCTCTAAATTCTAAATTAAATTCAAAGGAAAAGTAAAAAGAAATCATATTTACATATTTATTTGGAACACAAGATACTAAATAGAATTTTTGGGCAAACGAATTGGTATAACAAAAATAAAAAAGTTAGATCACCTTTCCTTTTGGTTGTAATAACTTGATGTTTTAATTTATGCTAAGTTAAGTTTTCATTACTTATTACTTTATGAAGTTTTTTTTAAGGCCATTGAAACCAGTTTGCTCAATTATTTGAAATAAATTACAGTGTAAAAGTTAAAGTAAGTATAAAAAAAAATCCAATTTGATTTAACTTAAACCTTTAATGTTTAACGTTTCTAATTTGAACATGCTTATATTGTTTTACGGTGTAGCTAATATATGTCTGCAGTTTAGTAGGTGTAGTGAATATGAGTTATGAATAAAATGCAAAAAATTCAGAATGAGTTAGTGTGGGATAAAGTGTGAGGATCGTCCAATAGGTGCAGTGTACTGTGAGACAAGCTGTGTAGGTGCATTTGCACATCTTTGGCAGCAATTGGTGCAATGTAAAGTAGCTGAATATAGCATTCAGTAAAAGAGGAATCCTGTGGAAAGTAACATATTGCCAAAAATATGACATTGCATTAAATTGCATGTAAGAAAAGTAAATAAATTATAAATTCTTTCTTTATCAATCTGTCAAAAATATTTGTGTATAAAATATGCAGAATATTATTTATATATATGTTATATATATATGTTTGTTTCCTGTAGGAGATTCATTCACTTATTTAATCCTACAAAAACATCAACGTGTGTCATATGACCAGTTGTGCCCAAACGTTTGTGTAATACTCTATACACATTTCCTGAAATTGGAAGATGGAAGAACGATCATAATTGGAATTTGAAACATCATGACAGTGTGTACTATTTTCCGCGTGAGTATTTGTCAGTGTGACAATAATAAAGTCATGAGTGAGGTTTCGAGCCACTGCCATCAGCATCTGACAGAGACAGCGGACAGTGACGTAACTTTCCTGTGTTTCCTGTGCTGATGACCACTGGCATGGTGGTGGTGTATGACGTGTTAGTGTGTGTTGTGCTTATATAATATCAGACACAGCAGTGCTGCTGGAGTTTTTAAATACCAAATTGTTGGACAGAGAACAGACCACTGAATAGAAATATGCAGCTAACAGCTTTTTGTTGGCAGTGTCCTGTGGGTAGTATTCTGTGAGCAGCGTCCTGTGGGTAGTGTACTGTGGGAAGCTTCCTGTGGGCAGTGTCCTGTGGGTAGTATCCTGTGAGCAGTGTCCTGTGAGTAGTGTACTGTGGGAAGCGTCCTGTGGGCAGTTTTACTGTTGGCAGTGTCCTGTTGGCAGCGTCCTGTTGGCTAGTGTCCTTTGGCTAGTGTCTTGTTGCCAGCATCCTGTGAGGTGTGTCCTGTGAGCAGCATCCTGTGGGCAGCATCCTGAGGGCAGCGTCCTGTGAGTAGAGTCCTTTGGTTAGTGTCTTGTTGCCAGCATCCTGTGGGTGGTGTCCTGTGGGTGGTGTCCTGTGGGCAGCGTTCTGTGGGCAGCATCCTGTGGGCAGTGTCCTGTTGGCAGTGTCCTGCAGGCAGCAGTATTATACTGTAGGCAGCGTATTGTGGGCAGGATTCTGTAAGCAGCATTCTGTAAGCAGTGTCCTGTTGGCAGTGTCCTGTAGGCAATGTCCTTTGGAAAATGTCCTTTGAGCAACGTTCTTTGGGCAGGGTCCTTAAGAAGCGTCCTGTTGACAGTGTCCTGTGGGCAGCGTCTCGTGGGCAATGTTTTGTAGGCAGTGTAATAACAAAGTTTGCAGAGAAACAGATACAGGACTACAGTCTGTAATTATAGAACTACAAATTTCAACCATATAAGATCAGTAGAGTTGATAATAACGATAGATCATTTGTGTAGGTATAAAAAAGTGGTTTTAATGTTATGGCTGATCAAACATTTCATATTTTACACTTTTTTTGTGCCAATGCTACCATATATTACACAATTTATGCCTCTCAGAAAGTCCTAAGCAGAACTTTAACTGTATGCAGGTCTCAGTTCAGTATTTCGGAGGGCCTCTTCTTTGCATGTACCCACTAGTGGCTCAGTGTGGCTGAAAATACATCCGCCTTCGACAAAAGAGGAACCACACGCTGTGTTTGTCCACTTCTCTCTGTCCGCTTCTTCAGACGACCGTCAGAGCGCTCACAATCTCTGAGCGTTTTGTAACTTTCTCCTCTGGTTTAGCAACACAGGGCATGTTTAACTTCCTTTAGGCGCTTTACAGCCAACTGCTCTCAGATGCTTCGTCTAGGAAGCTAATGAAGGCCACATCAGCAGTGCGCTATGCGTGAGTTTATATAGTTAAATAACATGTGATATGCAGACAGGTCTTGCTAATGGAGTAATGAAATAGGTGTAACTGAATTGTGGGCGGAGGAACATGGGAGGAACAGGTCTGAGACTCCTCCTCCTGTTAACCTAATGTTATATAAGGCCCATCTCTGCCTTTAGTGCCTTTTTTAATAATTTGAATTCAATTTTTTTTACCCCATTTTCTCCCCAAATTTGCATTGCCAATTACCCAACCCACTAAACCCATTAGGACTCCACCTATCACTAGTGATGCCCCAATGCCTGCTCCAATACATGTGAAGTCAGCCACCGCCTCTTTTTAAAAGTCTTACAGAGGAAAGCGCAGCAACTCGATTCTGATACATCAGCTCACAGATGCCTTGTGCTGATCCTCATCACCCTTTGGAGTGATGTGGGGAGAGAGCGACATCTACCCACCCAGAGAGAGCAAGGCCAATTGTGCCCTCTCAGGTCTCTAGTAGTTAATGGCAAGCTGCATGACTGGGATTCAAACAGGCAATCTCCCGATCATAGTTTTTTAGGGTAAAATTATTGCTAATCTTCTTTCAATTTCACAAACACAAACAAGTACACTACTGATATTCCAATAAAGTGATCACCAGTGATCACTCGATAACTTTACGCACCTTAACGTTTACAGGACGGTGTGCAGCCATGAGTCACATATTGTATCTGATTGAAGCAGGTCTGCTACATGGTGATGGAGGGGAAGTATGCTGTATTAAGTAAAGTACTTAATTAAAGTAACATCATCAACATGAGGAAGCCGAATATGACTCAAGTGGTCTTAAATAGAGATTTCAGTAATTAAATCGGGAGGGTGAAGAACCGCATTTATTTGTAGAATGAAGCCCCTACATGTCAAGGTAAACGCTAAAGCTCTCTCTGAGACACATCAGTATCAAAATACTGTGCTTTATGACTCTCAAAATATAAATTTTTTTTAGATCCTTTTCCTTTCGGACACACCTTCTCATTCTATGTTTTTTGTTGTTTCTTTATTTAATTTATTTTCTACATTGTAGATTAATATTAAAGACATGAAAACAATTAAGGGATACATATGTATCCCTTAAGTAAACATAGTAAACAGTAAAAAAAGAAGTGTTAGTCCTCCACGTGATCCAGTCCCCTGATCTAAACCTGATAAACTGAGATGGTGATTTGAGGTGATTTAATTCACAGCGTGAAGGAAAAGCAGCAACTATTGTTCAGCACCTCCAGAAACTCCTAAACTCCTTCAAGACGCTGAGAAAACCATTCCAGGTGACTCTCCCTCATGAAGACACTGAGATTAAAATCTCACCAAGAGCGTGCAGATCAGTCCTAAAAGCTACCATCAAAAATATGCTTAGAAGAATCCAAAGTATAAAAAATATTCTGATTCTGCTTGAATTGTGCACCAGGAGTAAAGGCATAAAGTTATTCAAAAGCAGTGTGTAAGACTGGTGGAGGAGAAAATTATGCCAAGATGCATGAAAACTGTGATTAAAAACCAGGGTTATTCCACCAAATATTGATTTCTGAACTCTGAACTTTATGAATATGAACTTTTTTTTTGCATTATTTGAGGTCTGAAAGCTCTGCATCTTTTTTGTTATTTCAGCCATTTTTCATTTTCTACAAATAAATGCTCTAAATAACAATATTTTTATTCAGAATTTGGGAGAAATGTTGTCTGTAGTTTATAGAATAAAATAACCATGTTCATTTTACTCAAACATAAACCTATAAATAGCAAAATCAGAAAAAAAAAAGATTCAGAAACTGAGGTGATCTCTTAATTTTTTCCGGAGCTGTGTGTGAGAATCTATTGACAAAAGAGATGATGTATTAGGTATTACTGTGTTAAAGATATTTATAGTATTAGTTTGATCATGGGCAGTAGATGGTCTAAAAGGATTGAGAATCACTGCCAGAGAAGAATTACTTTTGGTTCCCTAAAGAACCATTTTAAAGAGATTTTTAAAGAGTGTGAAGAAGTGGAGTAAAGAACTTCTTCCAAAAAACCTTCACTTTTTAGGTATTTTTGGTTACCAATTTATACATTATTTCATTATTCACACCATCACTCACACAGCTCTCCCAGCCGACATGTTCATGTGGGGCTCACATGGGGGAAACGTGGGCTAAGGGGGGTTTCAGGTGGGCATGAGCTCTGCGTGGGTTTGTACATGTGTCAATAATGGGACCCATTAGCACTTCACAAATGGGTCCTGTCATCAGTGCCCACATTAAACTCATATGGGCCCCATCTAGGCCCTATCTTAGCTTCCCTTGCAGTGTACCAATCACTCTGGGTCCCATCACTGACCATGATTCTGAGACCTAGCTAGGCTACCCATACAGGTCTCACATGGGTATGTAAGCTGGGCTATTACAAATTCTCCTCTTCTACAGCTTTTATATCAGAACTAATTTCCATTTCTCCACAGGCCAGTAAATACCACTGGCAGAGTCAGAATGTCAAGCAGAGCGGAGTGGATGATATGGTGCTCCTGTCCAAGATCACTGAGGACGCCATCGTGGAGAACCTCAAGAAGAGATACATGGACGACTACATCTTTGTATCCTTTCACTTCAGGATACCCAATTACTACAAAACCCTTTACATCCCATAGTCTCATAGTTTTAGTTGGTATTTTCGGGTCACTGGGTTGATAATGTTGGCTGAGGTTGGTTCAATCCATGTTCAGAACTAGCTGAGGGTGCTTTCACACCTGCCTTGTTTGGCCCGGGTCTTCTGACTCTTCAGTTTCGTCCAAACCAACATAACAGCATAGGAGATGCCGTCTGACCAAAAGTGGGGTTTCTCAATCTGGATTAACTAAGATGAGGTTTGGTTGATCTGCAGCTTGAAAACACTTCTTTTTTTGGAAAGTTCAGACTTTTAGAATACGTTGAGGCAGACCATCATCACAATAAACATAAGGGGAAAAAAGGGGGTTGTGCCGAAATCTGATTTCCTTTGGTGAGTACAACAGATTTGGCTGCCCTGCTAAAAAAATCCTGTTCAAGACCAAAGTCAGTGCAGTGTTTTCCTGGAAAATCTTACAGCACTTCATGCTTCCCTCTGCTGATAACTTTTATGAAGATGCGGATTTCATTTTCCAGCAGGACTTGGCACACTGCCCACACTGCCAAAAGTACCAATTGGGCTATAATATTCTAATTTTCTGAGACACTGATTTTTGAGTTTTCATTGGCTGTAAGGCAAAATCAGCAATGCTAAAAATTAAAAATTAAACACCTAAAATAGATCATTCTGTGTGTAATACATCTATATAATATATGAGTTTCACATTTTATAATCTTCTCCCTACACTGCATTGTAAAACCAAAACTAACTGAAGCAAATAAAGCAATGTATCAAACACAGGAACCTTTGTCTGGATCCTCAGAATACCATAAGTTTTCTGCACTGCATTTGATTATATTGGTCCTTCTAATGAAAATGTAGTGCTTAAGGTACTGAGAAGATACCCAGAGAAACGTTCTTCCTCAAAACACTGAACATGCCACCATTCATTATTAGCCACATTAGCATTTCTGACCAAACTACCTCTTTAAATTTTCACTTCCTGTCAGCTCAATACCAGTGTTCAAAAATACTGAACAGCTTCAGGATCTTCCAAGTAACAAAGTAAAAATACTTTCTTACCTCACTTAAGTAGAAATGTTGGTTATCTATACTTTACTAGATTAATTTATTTTTTAGACGACTTTTTACATCTACTTCTCACATTTTCACACAATTATCTGAACTTTCTACTTCTTACATTTTAAAAAATAGTCTTGTTACTCCTATTTCATTTCAGTTCGTTTTCATTCCGGCTTCTCATTCAATAAAAATACTATCAAGATAAATCTCTCCTCCATCCAGATAGAGTGAATCTGATTGTGATTGGATGTAGAGAAGTATAAACATATACCATTCCGACTCCCAATTGGTTTATACTGTGATCCATCACACCTGCACACGCCCCACCCCCTCCAACACTCCCCCAAGAACATAGCAGACATATGTAGCCTAGTATGAAGATAATTCATGCAGAGACTCAAGAGACAAACTCCAGTTTTACAAACGTCCAACTAAGCTTCTTTAATTTATTTACATTCTACTAAAATACATTCATTTTTAATGGGCATAAATGCAGCTGAAACAGAGAGGAGCCTAGTGCATCCCAAATAATATTTATCAACATTAACATTTTAATAATAGAACATTATAGTCATTATAGCGTTTAGAAAAATGTGTTTTGGGAAGGGAGTTAGTGCACTATAGCACTCTGTGACGTGGCCTTAGCTTTTGTCCTTAATAGTGTAATATATGCAGTTAATTATTAATATCAACGCTTTGTTTAAAACATTTAAGTTGTGATTAAACAAAAAAAATCGAATTATCGAAATTGGATATTTTGCTGTACATTTTCATTAAACCCTAAGTTAATTTTTTGCTTAAACTCACATGTAAGGAACCCAGAAATTTAGAAATTAATTTAAATCAAATTCAAATCATAAAATAAAAGATTACATGTTACTTATATGTATATACTTATTTAACGTATTAATTAGTTAACAAATTCTCATTAAACTAAATCATCAAAAAAAAAAAAAAATTCCAATTAAAGTCAAATTTCAATTAAAAAACATCCCACTGTATCCCGTTGCAGGAAATGCAGCTAAATTTAAATATGTTAATTACATTCAGTTTTAAAGATATCTTAATCTATTAATTGTATACTGAATTACTAACTAATTAGTCATTATTTAAACTTAATTACACTTCATTCTCACTGGTTCACACAGCCAGCGGATCAGGAGATGAGAGCGGTTCCTCTTTCCTGTCCACAGCATGTCTCAACATCCAGCACTGAGCAACACACACTTCCCCCTTTCACTCTGCTCACGCCTGTCACAGCTCACTACTGAAAACTCAGAGCTCAGCCTGGCTTTCCTTATCAATCAGAGATGAGTTAATTAAAGGCAACCAAATCCATCTAAAGGAAAAGGACTTTTTTTTTTGGAACTAAAAAAAGTGCTCAGATTGTTTTCCCTATAAACAGAGATTTAAATTGTGAATTTGAAATACACTGATCTTTTAAAGACAAAGAAATCTGGTTGTAATTTTAATATAATATTATTTTATGTATTTTAATTTAATTTAAATTTCCACAACCATGAAATTTAGGTTCAAACTCGGATAATTTATTTCATTTTTTATTCAAATTTGGCCATTAATATAGGTTAAAAGTGAACATTTCTAAACCAAAGTATTCAATTGTAAAAAAAAAAAAAAAAAAGGAAAAGGAAAAAAGTAAATATAATAAAATCATAAAGTCTGACTGTGAACTGCCTGTGATTTTACTTTATTCTTTTTTAAATAAAAAAAATATATATTAATTCAAAATCAGACAATGCACACAATGACTAGAAAATAAAAACTGTGAAATTAATAAATATAAAAAACACGAGAAATACCCTTCAAGTCAATGATTTAACATTTTTAACCCCAAAAATATGTCCATATAATTAAAATAAAATTAATAAAGAAACCTGGCTGTGATGAAACTAAAAATAAAACAGAAATGTGGATAGACATTTATGGCTCTTGTTTTAAGTAAAATGTTCAAAAACAAAAACAAAAATAGCATTATTATTTTAAATACATTTAAATTCATAAAATCCAGAAACATATTATTTAGTGTTTAAGAATATAAATATTGGCTTTAATGAAAATATGCTGAATGATAGTAGAGATACTGTACTGAATTTAATCAGTTTTATTCCCTGACTCTGTTCTGAAGACCTACATTGGATCTGTGTTGATATCAGTCAATCCATTCAAGCAGATGCCGTATTTTACTGACCGTGAGATCGAGCTTTACCAAGGAGCCGTAAGTCACTCACTGATCACATGACCATGATATAACTTACCAAACATACTGGACACAACATGCTGCACTTTATGCATTGTTACACATTGTATACATTGTATATTATAATTAAAACAGTAGTATAATAAAAATACAAATACAGTATTTCACAAAAGTGAATACACCACTCACATGTTTGTAAATAATAAATGTTTTTGAGCAGATTTTACTGAGCATCTGTGGGGCATCCTCAAGTGAAACGTGGAAGAGCACAAGGTCTTTATTATCCACCAGCTCTGTTAACACAGTGCTAAAAAATTATGGTGGCCACCAGAAAATATTGATACTTTGTGCACAGTTGGGCATTTGAAAACCACTTTAAAATAAGGCTCCTTTATAAAGGGTTTATCAATAGTTTATAAAGAAGTGAAATAAATATTATTAATTAAGTTGTAAATCCTTTAAAAACATTAATAAGCACTTACAACACATACATATAAAGAAAAACAGGGACAATTACTTTTTAAACATATCTAATAGTTTAGTTATTTAATATGTTATTAGAGTTTAATGAATAAAGTTATTAACCGATATGTTAATGATGACTGATGGAAAAGATGAAGTAAGATTAGTATCTACTAAAATCTGAGGTTTAACAGTATAAACAAATGTATGTGTTGTAACTACTTATTATTGGTTTATAACCAACTAATAATTAAAAACATTAATAAACTCCTTTATAACCTATTTATAAACCCTTTGACAAAAAAGCCTATGACATCATAGATTCACATATAGTTATTTGTGTTTACCCTTATTTTTGGACAATAAGGAGCACCTAACATCTTTTAATGTTAAAAAATGTTAAAAAATAGCAGTGTGCCTTAAAATCTGGTGCGCCTTATGTATGAATTCTACCAGTCAGGCATTAAGGAGCAGTAAAGCCACTCCAATAAAGTACAGTGATGTAAGTGTGCGTTTTCAGTGAAGTTTCTCCAGCACTAAGGCTGGGTGCAGCAGCATTAGCATTAGCCGCTAACCGCAGTGCTAGTTCTTTTGCTAGTTCAGAGGCGAGTATATCAGACTGTAATCTGCATGTTGGCAGAGCTAAAACAAGAAACCTGGGGCAAACCGCTAGCTGATAGCACCCTGGGTTACCGAAACACTCAGGGTTCCTCAGTCTAGTGCTATCGGGCAGCTTTTACATCCCTTTAGGGCTGTGGTTAGCGGCTAATGCTAATGCTGCTGCACCCAGCCTTAGTGCTGGAGAAACTTCATTGAGAACTCACTTTTAGACAAAGTACTTGAAATCTAAGCTTACTGTAAATAAACAGAAGCACGTTACTCACCCAAATAAATAGTTTTTAGGAGAGAAATCTGTGTAGATTAACATCCAGAGCTCGTTTGACTTTGAAATATATATTTTTTAAGAATTACAGTTTTGTTTTCTTTGTTTACGCTTCCCCCAGCTTCCCCATTAGAAGGGAAACATGGTGACACCCTTGCTCACTTCGAAGTAGGCATCCTTACTAGTGTCGCTTAATATGCCTTATAATCCAGTGTGCCTTATGTATGAAAATAGACCAAAAAATAAACTCAATAGAGTTCACATCCTCTTAAAACTTACTAAACTCACACACTCACTACAATCTCTCACCATCTCACCTTTGTGTGTCATCTTTTTTTTACTGTTGTCTTTCTCTCTCTCTCTCTTTCTCTCTCTCTCTCTCTCTCTGCAGGCCCAGTATGAAAATCCTCCTCACATCTATGCTCTAACAGACAACATGTACAGAAACATGATGATCGACAGTGAGAATCAGTGTGTCATTATCAGGTGATTTCCTTCGATTCAGCACTGATTGATGATTGATTGATTGATTGAGTCTGGATGGATTGTTGTTCCTTTGTTTTGACACACCAGTGGTAAGTTATCTAAAATCACAGAAGACTAGTCTCCAATCCAATGTTTGAATTTTAACATTTTAACAACATAAAATTACTGATGAATTCAGACAAAAATCGCATGAACAGTCTCAGTGTTTGGCTTAATAGCTCACAAAAAACAACATTTTCAGCTCAGCATGGCTATTGCGCTTGCGCAGATTTCCACATAGAGAGGGGCTCACAATATTTAAGCACCACTTCTAACAATTAGCGGTGACCCTATTTTGGTTATTTCAAACAAAAACTGCTTATGTTGGAAAATGTCAACTTTACAGGAGACGGAAAAAATAACCTTTTTACCTTAATAACAAAACAATGTATTCAATTATTTGCTGTAATTTTTAGTAATCGTTTAATAATACAATGAAATGATGTCAAAACCTACACTATATTGCCAAATGTTTTGGTAATTTAATGTAAAAATATCACCTTAAACCAACTGCCCTGTAATTTGCTAAAGTAAAATTCATTTGTAAAATTTGGTGGCTGGCAATTAATTTGTCATAAATATCACAATGTGATGCAACAACATAAGGAGGGTAAAGACCAGCACATGCCTCCTTCCACACATGTAAAGTCAGACTCCACCTCTTTTCAAACTGCTCCTGAAGATGCAACATTTCCAAGTAGCATCACAGCATGCTTGGAGGAAAGCGCAGCAACTCATTTCCGATACATCAGCTCACAGGCGCCTTGTGCTGATTGACAAGCATTGATAAGCAGAAAGAGCGCCATCTATCCACCCAGAAAGAGCAAGACCAATTGTACTCTCTCAGGGCTCCAGCAGTTGATGGCAAGCTACATGACTGGGATTCAAACCAACTTTTTTTTTTGTTTGACATATTATTAACTTTTAATGCAATGCAAAGTGTGACTAAGGTTTTTAAATGGGGTAGGTATGGGTTAAAGATTAGAGATGGGCATGGTAACAGACAGGTGTTGGTACAATGTCCAAGACTGGCATCCATTGAACATGCCCACTGCTTGGGTGTATGTGCTCACCACCTTGAACTGTTCTTGAGTGTTTTCACTATCATAGATGGAGTTAAATTCTGTATTATTGGAGGCAGTGATATAAACACAGAGCAGAACTGACTCAGAGTTTAGTTCACTTTCATTATTATGTATGATATGAGCACTTCCGGCTTCAGAACTAGTGCTTCGTCCACCAGGCTGGGTTTTCTTTTGGTTTCTGAGAAGCGCTGAGGAACTAAGTCTAAGCATCATTTCCTGTCTGATTAGCAGAACTGCTAAGCCTTTTGCTCACCACAGCTCAGTGCTGAAAGTCCACTGCTTCACTTAGCATAAATATGTAGAGTGACCTATGGAGAGTGACCTCTGACCCTTAAAGACCATCTAACAGGATGATGCTGAGTCATTATAGGTCTGACAGGTGGAATCTACACGATTTGAACCTCTGCCCTAACTTTCTGTAACTCTGTAACAGTAAAGCAATACCACATATAGACCACGGTGTGTGTGTGTGTGTGTGTGTTTGTGTGTGTGTGTGTGTGTGTGTGTATGCATGTGCGTGCATGCGTGCCTGTCTGAGAGGTGCACATATGACCAAGAATAGGCATATAGAAATGACTGTAACAATACCCCAAAGTGTTTGATTCATAAGAAAAGAAACTGCTGAAGCAGAACCGCATATCTCCAAAAAAACAATTATTTTTAATCAACTTTTAATAGAAGTCAGTGTAAAAAATTCATGTTATTTTTGTCATTTTGTCACATCCTTGCCCTGTTTCCCTGTTGTTCCCCCTGTTGTTTCGCTTCCTGCGTTTTTCTTTGTTAGTTTACCTTTTCCTCCGCCATCCCTGTCATTTCTCCACATGGCACTGTGTGTTCCTCCCATGTCTTTATATTAAATGTTTTTACTTGTGTTCATTTGTAGCTCCGCCCTCTCATTATCAGTCCCCAGGTGTTACTTGTTTCCTTTCCTGCCTTGTGTGTGTATATATGTTACCTTGTTGGTTCTTGTACGTTGTTTGTGTCTGTGATGATGCCAGGTGGGTTCTATGCACGTTTCAATTGCTTCAATGAGCCATTTGGATGGATCCCTTACTGTGACACCACAATAAGGAAACCTGCATAAAATCATATTGTATGTTTAGCTGGATGCCATTGACCTTCCATTAATGTGTGTGTTTGCAGTGGAGAAAGTGGAGCAGGGAAGACGGTGGCAGCTAAATACATCATGGGCTACATTTCCAAAGTGTCTGGTGGTGGACCCAAAGTTCAGGTATTTAAAAAACTCAAAAAGCTCCAGAATGATCTGATCAGGTTTACAGGGAGCTAGAACAACAAGAAAAGCAAATTATGGACCCTATTTTAGTGATCTATAGCGCTCTGTTGAAGTGTGTATCGTGCAGTTGGATTTAGGGCATGTCGGTGTGTCTTTGGTATCAAGAAAACACAAAAAATACACCTTGTGCAGCTCAAAATACGTACAAAAGACATGCATTATTCTCTTAATTATGGGTGTGTTCTGGGCGTAACGTAAAATAAACCAATAAATCAGTGTGTCAGTAGTCATTCCCTCTAAGAGCCAGGTGAGCTCTGACTTTGGCATGTTAATATCTTAACAGCGTGACGTTTTGTGCATCTCAGTAAAGGATACTGACCTGTGCATTTACACTGTGAGCAGTGAAGGTACACCATAGCTCACCATAGCTCATTTAAGGGAATAGCAATGTTGTAACTTTATTCTTTATTCTGTTTATTGTTGAGTTAAAAGTTGATTTTGCGCTCTGCAGTGCGTCCGTGTGTGTGAAGGTGTACACAGCGCGCTGAGAGCACGTATAGGAATGTACTCTGACGATTAACTGTTGTCAGGGTTTTAAGAAATTGACCTGAACACACCTCACTTCCAGACCACCACACCCATCAGTGTAGATTTATTACAACGAAGCTACTTTAAAGGCTTGGGTACATGGCATGAAAATAGACTGTTGGTGGGGTGTAACATAGCAATGAGCATCGTGACACGCTTTACGCAGGGTATAATGTTGGGTCCTATGAGTATTGGCAAATTTGCTGTGTAGTGTTACACATTCAAGCATTACACTAACTGAGATACTACATAGAAGGTGAGACATTTAAATAATTGAATGAACCGCCACTAATCAGTATCACATCAAGTTCAAACAGTGCTAGACTCAAATGTGTTTTCTTGTTTTTTTTCAGCATGTGAAAGACATCATCCTGCAGTCTAACCCTCTGCTGGAGGCCTTTGGCAACGCCAAGACTGTCCGTAACAACAACTCCAGCCGATTTGTAAGCTTCTAATTCATAACTGTCAAATTTTTACCATTTTCTAATTGTCTCAAATGTAATCAGTCAGTCAGTAAGACATCTTGATCTTGGTTCACTTCTTTAACATTGCACTGAAGCTACAAGGCTAATGTAGTGTTGGTACAAGGCTAATTAAATAGCATGGCTCTCAACAGCACAGAGAGATCTGGCTTTACTAATAGACATGTTAATGTGGTTTCTGCCACAGTTTGACTTTATCTATCTATTAATATCTATAAACATGCACTTCTGTAGAAACATCTGACTGTTAGCCACTAGCAGTACACAGATTCGTACATAGATATGTAAGGCCTGATATGCCAGTGTACGTTATTCAGTAGGTATAACACAATGCCGCTGACTCTCATACCGTAGAAGCGTATTGCTGCCAAATACAATAAAGCTAAATATCATTCATCATATTATTATTACGACATACTTCAGAAATATGAATAAACATAATGAGAACAATTATGAGAAATTCTCGTAATTATGGAAATGTATCTAATTATTTGTTTTTCCTGAAAACAAGATATCATGGCATATAATTAGATCTAATGTTGTAATTATTAAATGAACATCTCATTCTTATGAGATATTGTGTCATAAAACACGATCTTATGTTGTGATACTAAAATGAACATCTCATAATTATATGATATTGTGTCATAAAACAAGGTCTTATGTTCTATTTATGAAAAAACACCTCTAAATAAAGAGATTGTGCCATAAAACAAGATCTTATGTTGTTATAAAATAAACACCTCGCAATTATGATATATATATATATGTATATATATATACATATACACTCTAAAAAACAGAGGTACGATATGAGTACTTTTTTGTACTGAAGGGTACATTCTTCATAATTGTACCCTCAAAGGTACAATATTGGTCTTTACAGGGTCAGATTTGTTCCCTCTGAAGTACAAAGTCATTCCGAACAGCAATAAGTACAAAATTGTACCATTTATTCGGCCAAAAGGTACATTCAGTATTCTGTATCACTGCACTAATACACAATATATATTTTAATTGCACATTTTTTATTTAAAAACCAGACAATTTTGGATCATCAAGTTCTCGACACATATTTAGTTGATGATAATGTTTATAATTTTTATAATCTTTATTGGCACAAAAACCATGGGTACAAAAAAGGACTTTCACTGAAAGGTACTTTTTTGTACCTCAATATAAGGTACAGCCCCAGCGACAAGCTTTGTACTCTTTTAAGTACAAATCTGTACTTATATTTCTTAGAGTGTATATATATATATATATCATAAAGTGAAATCCTATGTGGTAGTTAAATAAAGAAAAATAGTTAAATAAAGACCTGGTTATAATGATATAATGAGTCATAAAACAACGATCGTATGTTGTAATTATAAAACTATGCCATAAAATAAGATCTTATGCTGTAATTATAAACAAACATCTTGTAATTATGATTATGATATTATTATGTCATAAAATCAAATCCTATGTGATAATTACAAAAAACATTTCCTAATTTTGAGAAAGTATCTCCTAATAATGACATCATAAAAACAAAATATGTTGAAATTTTTCATAATGCTTATGCTTATGAAAAACTTTGTGTTTCATTTTTACAACATAATATTTTTATGATAAGGTGTCTATTGCACATTTAAAGCAGACATGCTGAATATTTTTGGATTATACCTGGTGTAAAGAAAGAATACTAACTAAAATATATCCATATGGATACCTGATAAATGCATACATGTCATATATGTATATATATATATATATGGACAAAAGGAGCCCTACTCATTCACTGTCTGAAATAAAGGGTATTTAAATAAGTTTATTCTGCTTTTGTTGGAGTATCAGTCTCCACTGTTTTCACAAGGCTTTCTATTAGGTTTGAAGCAGCCTTTGTTGTTAGAATTTGATTGCATTCAGCAACAAGTGACAAGTTAGTGATTGTGACAAAGGTTGTTGGATGATCACCACTAAGAAACCTTAACATCCACAACTCCCCAACTCATCCAAACTGTGCTGGATGGAGCTATGTCATTCTAGAGAACACAGTTTGTACCCCTCTACGCCTGGCATTAGATTAAGCATTGTACCATATCTTTATATTTATCTTTTAGCGAGAGTTTATCTTTCTGTTCTATTGGCAACAGTTCTCTACAGGCACTGGACAAGCTGTGTGTATCAGAAATAAGAGCAACTTGCATTCATTCAATTAGCCAAATGCATGTATGTGGACATTATTACTGCAAGTATTTGCTTGGTTTCAACAGTCTGGTGTTCATTAACAGGGAAAATACTTTGAGATCCAGTTCAGCCGAGGAGGAGAACCTGACGGAGGCAAAATTTCCAACTTCCTGCTGGAGAAATCTCGAGTCGTGAGCCAGAACGAGAACGAGAGGAACTTCCACGTTTTCTACCAGGTCAGAGAGAGACTCAGAGTTATAGTTAGAACAGAAAAAAGAGAGTAAAGTTAAACGGGGTTTTCACACTGGACTAAAATAAACCCACAGCTTGTGAAGAGTTCGTAGCAGGATGTGAGCAGTGGACCAGCTCTTCACTCTGATGCCTGCAGATCAAACAGACTGACAGCATCTCACAGTAGAAGACAAGTAAAAAAAGAGAGAAAGAGAGAGTCTTCTGAAAGTGTTCGTGGCTTTCAGTCACACCTTTACCAACTGATGTTTTGTAGTTGTCTTTATGCTCACAGTATTTCACACTATAGTAGAGCACCTACCTGCCGGCCTGCTTTCATCCAGAACACTTTTATTCATAACTATCTGCTCCCAAAAGTATTTAGTGGTCTTTATTTGCACATTAGAAATATTGAACATATCACTGGTTCGAATCCCGTTAATGTAGCTTGGCTTAGCCATCGGCTGCCAGAGCCCTAAGAGAGCACAACTGGCCTTGCTCTCTCTGTGTGGGTAGATGGGTGATGTTGATCAGCACAAGGCACCTGTGAGCTAATGTATTGGAACCTCTGAGCACGCTGTGATGTTAATCCGCAATGCTGCATCAACAAGAGGCGGCATGTGCTAGTCCTCACCCTCTAGGTAAACCATCCTAGAACAGGGTCAATAAGGTAAAGAACGAGGGAGGTACAGCTGTCTAGAACAGTCAGGAATTAGGTAAAGTATTGTAGAAAATTGTAAATGAGATTTACCAGTCTAGAACAGTGTGCCTGAGGAAGCGCATTCTAGAACACTATGAAATAAGTAAAGCTCAAAAACCATGTGAATGAGGTAGAGGATCCTAGAACAGTGTGAAGGAAATCGATCATTCTAGAATGGTGTATATGAGGTAGAACAATCAAGAACAGTTTGAATGAGACAAAGTGAAGTAGAGCTTTCTAGAACAGTCAGAAATGAGGTAAAGCATTGTAAAGATTGTGAATGAGGTAGACCAGTTTAGAGTATTCTAGAACAGTTTGAATGAGGTACAGAACTCTAGAAGGGTGTTATGGAGATAAACCTTTCTAGAAAAGTGCTAATTGTGTGACTAGAACATTGTGAAAGAGTTATACCATTCTAGAGCAGTGTAAATGAAGTAGATCATTCTAGAATGGTGTGAATGATGTACACCATTCTCGAAAAGTGCGAAAAACCATTCTAGAATGGCGTGAATGAGATATATCATTCTACAATGGTGTGTATGAGGTAGACCGTTCTAGAATGGTGTCAACAGATCATTCTAGAACAGTGTGAAGTAGAATGGTGTGAATGTTTTAGAACAGTGTAAATGAAATAGACCATTCTAGAAGAGTGTAGACGAGATAGATCAGTCTAGAACAATGTGATTGAGGTACATAATTCTAGAACAGTGTTAACGAGATAAAGCATAGTAGAATTGTGTGACTAATGTAACGCATTCTAGAGCACTGTGAAAGAAGTAAAGCTCAACAATCGTGTGAATAAGGTAGAGGATCTTAGAATAGCGTAAATGAGGTTGACCACTCTAGAACAGTGTGACTGAGGTAAAACATTCTTGAATGGTGTGCATTAAAGCAGACCCTTCTAGAATTGTGTGAATAAGGTAGCCCATTCTAGAACATTGTAAATGAGATGAGAGGCTGTTCTAGAAAGGTGCGAATGATGTAACCCATTCTGGAATGATGTGTATGATGAAGACCATTCTAGAATGGTGTGAATATACCATTCTAGAACAGTGTAAATGAAGCAGACTCTTCTAAAATTATGTAAATGAGGTAGACCATTCTAGAATTGTGTGAATTGACCATTCTAATACATTGTGAATGAGATAGAATGGTGTGTATGAGGGAGAACATTCTAGAATGGTATAAATGAGATTAACTATTCTAGAATGGTGTGTATAAGGGAGACATTCTAGAACGGTGTGAATAAGGCAGACCATTCTACAATGGTGTGAATTAAGTAGACCATTCTAGAACAATGTGAATAAGGCAGAACATTCTAGACCAGTGTGGCTGAGATAGAACATTCTAGAACAGTATAAATGTGGAAATCTTTGTAGAATAATATGAGATAGTGGAAAACATTGCAGAACATTGTACATTTTTAGAGCATTTTCTGATTTAAGGACCATTTTCTAGAACTCTGGCTGAGTACGGTAATTAATTACGGTCTTCTGCTCTTGGTCACAGGTGATCGAGGGCTCATCGGCTCAGCAGAAAGAAGCTCTGGGGATCATGACTCCTGACTACTACAACTTCTTGAACCAGTCAGGCACCTACAAAGTGGACGGCACCAATGACAGCAAAGATTTTCAGGAGACGATGGTACGAATCGCCTTGGTTTTTTGTGGTTTATCTTGATTACTGAAGTGGGAAATTCCTCACTGAGGCTTTGTATTACAGGAAGCCATGCAGGTGATCGGCATTCCAGGAGACTGTCAGACGCAGGGCCTGCAGATAGTGGCGGGAATTTTACACCTGGGCAACATCAGCTTCATTGAGGCTGGCAACTACAGCCAAGTGGAAAGCACAGACTGTGAGTGTGGAAATCCAGTGATAATACTGGTTGAATGTCCTTGTGTCTTATTGGGTGGTTGTTTTCAACAGTCTGCTCAAGGTAGAGCATTCTAGAACAATGAAGCAATTCTAGGGGTATCTAGACACGCCTTGTTCTTTATGGTTGACCAACCTGGTCTTACTAGTCATCCTGGCCAAAACCAACCAGTTTGGTGCTACTGGTCATGGCCAGCTTAGTTTTGCTGGAAGACAATTTTGTTGGTCACGTTGGTCAACCATATTATACACCAGCCAAACCATCATACTCAAGTGGAAGCTGAGTTGTTCAGCTTGCCCACTTTAAGCTAGTCATGCCGTGTTTTTAGCAGGGTAGAATTTGTTGTGGTCACAGGATGTCAGAAGTTCTAGAAATACTCAAACCAGCTGCCCTCAAACCCACCATCACACCAGGTACATGAGTGAGGTACCAGGTAAATTTTACAGAAACAGCAATGTTACTTTTTTTTGTATTCATATGTTTTTATGCATAGCTAAGAAAAGTCTGGAAGGCGGTTGACAGTTGTCGTGGTTTAAATCAGTTAGTGGTGCACCTATTGTTTCTGCAGCCAAGATCAGCAATACACCATATATTTCACTTTCACCTCATTTCCATTAACATTATTGTTCTATTCTATAAACTGCAGACAACATTTCTCCCAAATTCCAAATGGAAATATTGTTTTAGAGCATTTATTTGCAGAAAATGAGAAATGGCCGAAATAACAAAAAAGATGCTAAGCTCTCAGGCCCTGGATAATGCAAAGAAAACAAGTTCATATTCATAAAGTTTTATAGTGGAGCAATCAATATTTGCTGGATTAACCCTGGTTTTTAATTACAGTAATTACAGTTTTCATGCATCGTGGCATCATGTTCTTCTCCGCCAGTCTTACACACTGCTTTTGGATAACTTTATGCTTTTACTCCTGGTGCAAAAATTCAAGCAGTTCGGCTTGATTATATCCCAGAGGTTTCCAATTTGGTAAAATCAAAGAAACGCAACTCTTATTTTTTTCCAGAGTCGTATATCGCTAACCTCTGTCACTACCGACATGACAATAGACAAGTCTAATTTCAAGTTTCTTTCTAGAGCTTCTGCAGGACTGTGATTTTTTTAACACATGCAAACCAAAGTTTTCTACCCTTGGTGCTACACAGACATGCATTACATAGACTCTGCAGTATATCCTGTCAATACCTTTATCTCTTATTTAATTACATGGAACTCATTTAACTCATTTGTTGCTTTGCGAACGCAGCATTTCCTTCAGGAAGTGTGTATCTAGCTGTTGTGTGAAAACCGCAGAAGCAGATTGAATGAGGTCATTTCCATCAGCCTAACCTCCCACTCACCCCTTCCATCAAATAGCATCATTACTTTTTAGACTGGAGCCACTGCCGCATGCTAATCATTTATTTTGCATACATCTAATTATTGAATTATATAATATTGATTATATCAGTTGTTAAATTGAGCAGTGTTTGCAGCCAGTTAGCTAGGACTGATAACAGAAAGCTAAGCTAAGGTCTAGCCTGTAGCTGGCTAGCTAGTGTGTTCCAATGTACAGCCAAACAGTTCCCTGGGCTGGTTATGATAGGGTTGCATCACTTAAATTCACGTTCTTCATCTGAAAAATCATATTAACTCTACTTTAATCTAACTCCAAATTACTAATTCTCAACCAGTGTCCCTGTTTGGACACACCTCTTTTTCAATGCATTTTCTTTATTTTCATGACTATTTACATTGTAGATTCTCACTGAAGCATCAAAACTATGAATGAACACATGTGGAGTTATGTACTTTAAAAAATGTTATATTCTAGTTTCTTCAAAATAGCCACCCTTTGCTCTGATTACTGCTTTGCACACTCTTGGCATCTTTCTCTCAATGAGCTTCAAGAAGTGGTCACCTGAAATTAAAAGTTTTCCAACAGTCTTGAAGGAAGGAAGGAGTTCCCAGAGGTGTTTATTAGCACTTGTTGCTCTTTTGCCTTCTTCACTCTGTGCTCCAGCTCACCTCAAACCATCTGGATTGGGTTCAGGTCTGGTGACTGTGGAGGTTCAGCTCATTTTTCGTTAAGTGCATAAAACTCCACATGTGTTCATTCATAGTTTTGATGCCTTCAGTGAGAATAATCTACAATGTAAATAGTCCTGAACATAAAGAAAACACATTGAATGAGAAGGAGTGGAAGTATAAGACATTAGGGGTTTCTAATAAAGTGGCCAGTGAGTGGAAGTATAAGACAGTAGGGGTTTCTAATAAAGTGGCCAGTGAGTGGAAGTATAAGATAATAGGGGTTTCTAATAAAGTGGCCAGTGAGTGGAAGTATAAGACAGTAGGGGTTTCTAATATAGAGGCCAGTAAGTGTAAGTATAAGACAGTAGGGGTTTCTAATAAAGTGGCCAGTGAGTGGAAGTATAAGACAGTAGGGGTTTCTAATAAAGTGGCCAGTGAGTGGAATTATAAGATAATAGGTGAATATTTAGCATTAATCTCTGTTCTCTTGCTGTTGGTCAGTGTTGGCTTTTCCTGCGTACCTGCTGGGTATCGATCAGAGCCGACTCCAGGAGAAGCTGACCAGCCGGAAGATGGACTCCAAGTGGGGCGGCAAGTCCGAGTCCATCAACGTGACCCTGAACCAGGAGCAGGCCTGCTACACCCGCGACGCCCTGGCCAAGGCCCTCTACGCCCGACTCTTCGACTACCTGGTGGAGGTGAGGGTGTGATTAATGACTGTTATTACTGTGCATTTCCTGTGGAACTGTATTCAAATTTTAAATAATGACCATTTTTTCCTTTTTTACAGGCCATAAATAAAGCCATGCAGAAGCCTATTGAGGAATTCAGCATTGGAGTGCTAGATATTTATGGATTTGAGATTTTTCAGGTAAGCTGATTGATTTATTACTTTTGGAAGTACTTATCGTAATTGTTTTATATTGAAAACATCCTAAAATAATCACCTAGCTATAATTTTTTTCCACACAAAAACATATGACAGTTGTTATGAATATTTAAAAATTTATGTATCATACAGTCAAGCAGTAATTTAATTTAATTTAACATTTTGAAAATATTGATTGAACAGACAAAAAAACCATTACATTTTAACATTTTAATAGTCACAAATTGTAGATCATTTCTAGCTAGCTTTATGGACTTAGCTAAAGGACTAAAATACTCAATAATTATAATAATAATAACTCAATAATGAGACTAAACAATTATGCAATTATGCAAAGTCTTTATTAATAAAAAGTAAACTTAAACTATAGTAAAATCTCATCACTTACCGATTGGGCACAAGCCCTAAATGGTGGAAATTAGTTCAGTGAAAGTAGTCGTCATCTTGGAAAGATAATAAAGAGTAACTAAACCCCCTGATTTTAGCTGACTCCACACTCATCTCAGATTTGAAAAATGGGAGGGGTACTGGGTGATGTATGGGTTTAGGGGTGGGGCAGAAGGGAGAGCTGATTGGGCTGAGCAGTGTGCCTCTGATAGCAGTGAGATGCATGCATGACTATAGCACAGTTGAACCTGAGAGGGTGCTGCAGAGGCAGAAATAAATGCAATAAAAACGTTTTTTAACGGTTAGGAAGTGTGAAGTCACACTCTTGATATACTAAAGGGGTAGAATCAAATGATCTGATCAGCTGAGGGTGCTGGCGATGTTACCACAGGTGGCCAAGCAGCATCAGGACAAGATGATTTAGGATCTTATTTAAGATAGGATGACATTCAAGTGATCCTGACTGGTGCTATGTGCCTCTCTCTTTCTCTCTTCAGAGGAATGGCTTTGAGCAGTTCTGTATAAACTTTGTAAATGAAAAGCTGCAGCAGATCTTTATCGAGCTGACTCTAAAGGCAGAGCAGGTAAGAAATATTGATGTGATTTCTATTATTATGTAACAGACAGTTCAATCAAAAAATGAGCTAATGAGATTTTCTCATATAAGCAAATAATGGCTACAGGCAACTGGATGCTGTAAATATCAGATATTTCCCATGTATTTACCTAACAGTTAAGTAAGTGAACGTTTAGGGTTTCTGATTGTCTAAGGTGAGTGTTTCTAATAAAGTGGCCAGTGAGTGAAAGTATAAGGCAGGAATTTCTGATTAAGTGTCCAGAGAGTAGAAGCTTAAGGTCAGTGTTTCTAATAAAGTGGCCAAGGTAGGTATTTCTAAAGTGGCCAGCTGAGTGGCAGCTTAAGGTAGGTGCAAATAAAGTGAACCTTAAGAATTTATGTCATCATTAGTGCTGCCGCATGCTGATGTAAAGGAAGTGTCGAAATATACAATATACATATTTATTATTCTATTTCTATATGTTACACTAAAGATTGGTTTCCTGGATAAGGATTAAGTCTAGTACTATGCTATATTCACTTTTCAATGTGAAATCTCTGTTCAAAATGTTGTTTAGTATAAGATTAGGCTTGATCCCTGTCTGGAAAACAGAATGTGCCTATATATATCTCAATATTAATTAATAACTTAGCATTTTAACAGACTAGTTAACCTAAACCTAACAGTGCACTTCAGTGTTTCATTTAGGTCTTGTTGTTTATTATTTTTATAGCACTTTTGGTCATGCTAAAGTCTCTGTGTATTTCTAACAGGAAGAATATGTTCAGGAGGGGATCAAGTGGACGCCTATCGAATACTTCAATAATAAAATAGTGTGTGACCTCATTGAAAATAAACTGGTAAGCTCACACATTGCTCATTGCTTTACTCTCCTGTCCATCAAAGCATCATTTGAGGATTTAGATTACTCAAACGCTCACACATCAGACACTACGTTCTCAGTCTCAGTGCAGGTTTTTAAACAGATCACAGGAAGTAGAGCAAAAATCGTCTCATAACTTTGACCCATTTTCTCTCTTCCTTCCCCAGAACCCTCCAGGTATAATGAGTGTGCTGGATGACGTTTGTGCCACCATGCACGCCACGAGTGACGGGGCAGACGATAAACTACTGCAGAAGCTGCAGGCGGCAGTGGGAACTCATGAACACTTCAACAGCTGGAACTCAGGCTTTGTTATCCATCACTATGCAGGCAAGGTGGGGCATTTAAACATGGCCGATCTTTTTAACTTCAAAGAAAGTAGTATGTGAACCCTTTGGGATTACTTGGATTTCTGCATAAATTGGTCATTAAATGTGTTCTAATGTTGATCTAAGGCTTGATCATCTTGTAAAGATGACTGCAAGAGCACAGCGCAGAATGATCAATGAGGTGAGGAAGAATCCTAGAATGTCAGCTAAAGACTTAAATAAATCTCTGGTACATGCTTACATTTTTGTTGACAAATCTACAACAAGGAAAACATTAAACAAGAATGGAGTTCATGGGAGGACACCATGGAATAAACCACTGCTGTCCAAAAAAAACACAGCTGCACGTTTAAAGTTTGCATTTGCAAAAGAGCACCTGTATGTTCCACAGCAGTACTGGCTAAATATGCTGAGGACAGATGAAACCAAAATAGAGTTAATTGGAAGGAACACACAACGCTATGTTTAAAGAAAAACAGGCACAGCTCACCATAAATAAAACCTCATCCAAACTGTGAAATATGGTGGAGGGTGCATCATGGTTTAGGGCCGCTTTGTTGCCTCAGGGTCTGGACGTATTTTACTGTCCTTAAAAGGAAAAATGAATTCCCAAGATAACTAAGACATTTTGCAGGAAAACTTAAGACCTTCTGTCCGCCAATGTTGTGTACCAAATAAAACCATGCAAACATATATATTTTTGTGTGTTATTAGTTTCAGCAGACTGTGTTTGTCTATTGTTGTGACTTAGATGAAAATCAGAACACATTTAAAGATTAATTTGTGCAGAAATCAAAGTAATCCCAAAGGGTTCAGATACTTTTTCTTGCAATTGTAGTTAAACCCTTGGCGTATGCATACACAGGAAGCCACTAGGAAGGTGTTTCAGTCTTCAGTATTGGAAATATTTTGAGTAAAAGGTGTTAGTGAAATTATTACCTGTGGTTTTCCTTCTCGCCCCAAATTAGGTCTCATATGACATCAATGGCTTTTGTGAAAGAAACCGAGACGTTCTTTTTCCTGACCTCATTGAGCTGATGCAGAGCAGCGAGCAGTGAGTATTCTTCTTCATTTAACCCACACCCAGACCTCACATTCTTTTAGGTACTGTACCTTCTCTAAACTACAGCAGACAGACCATCACTGATTGGTGGAAACTTCACACTAGACCTCAAGCAGTTTGGACTGTGTTTCTCCACTCTTCCTCCAGACTCTGATCCCTTAATTTATAAATGAAATGTAAAATTTACTGATGATCAGTGATGGTTTGGAGAGACATGTCTCAACATCTGCTGGTGTTGATCCACTGTGTTTTATTATCAAGTCTAAAGTCAGTGCAGTTTTGTTTTCCCACACAATCTTACAGCAGTTAATGCTTCCCTCTGCTACTGACAACTTTTATGGAGATGCGGATTTCATTTTCCAGCAGGACACTGGCACTCTGCCCAAGTACCAAAGTACCAATTGGTATTATATAATATTATAATTTTCTGAGACAATGATTTTTGGGTTTTCATTGTCTGTGAGCCATAATCATCAACAATAAAAATAAATAAACACTTAAAATAGATCACTCTGTGGTGTGCAATACATCTATATATTATATAATAGTTTCACATTTTGAACTAAATTACTGAAATAAAGTAACTTTTCAATGATATTCTATTTTTTTGAGATGCACTGGTACTCTAGTGCACTATTCCAACAGGACAATGCTCGTCCACAGACTTCTCAAGAACTTGCCTTGAAGACACAGATACTATGCCATGGATACACTCATCAGCAGACCTCTCCCTGATTGAAAATGTGTGGAATGCTATTGGTAATATTGATAATTGTCAAGCTGCATAGGATGGATTATAACAGGACACCATTAGGAAGATCTGGAACTCCATTTAGAGATGTCTGGAATGTGTCGTTACACAAACGTTACACACTACTTGTGTGTGTATGTGGAGTTCAATAAATAATTATTGCCCATATCAGTCTAAATGTTGAATTATTTAATCGTTTTTCATGGTAACTTCCTTTTGAATAACATTGCTATCCAACACTTCCTTCACTGGGTGTAACTTAAGTTTATAAAAAATGAAAAATGAAAGAAAGAAAAATATTTTTCACACAATATCATAACCGACACACAATAATATGAACGTATATTAAAATCAAAGGCATTTCTAATGAACCGTTACTCTAAAACACTTACTCTAAAAAAAATGCCACTTTCTGATTACAGGTAGGCCTACGACTTTTTTATCAGATTCGTGTGGTTTACAACTGGCTTTATATAGTGCAAAAATAAAACCTCACCCTTCCATTGAGGTACAAAAACCCAACAGTTCTATCGAAGATCTGTACAAAAGTCTCAGTGATGCATCTTTTCTCTTTCTAGTTCCTTCATCCGCAGCCTCTTCCCTGAAAACCTCAACACTGACAAGAAAGGAAGACCCACCACAGCTGGAAGTAAGATCAAAGTAAGTCAACCAATTGTAGGGATTATTCTGATCTGTTTTGTCATTTTCTGTTTTCACCTACACTTATTTTTACAAATAAGGTGCTTTGGGTTCTTGAGTGGTTTTGCAAACTAAGTTGCTAAAACAATGGCCCAAGGATCTAAGGAAGCATGCCCTTGTCCTCAGTGACTTAATGTTGGAAACTGGTGGGTGGGTTCATTGTCTGAGCTAAATCTGGGAGAAATTTGGGTAAAAAGAAAAATGGATGGATGGATGGATGATAGATAGATACTCTATTTATCCCGAAGGAAATTTAGGCATCCAGCAGCAACAACACAATACAATAAGAAACATATTCAGTAACAGTAACAGTCAAAAGTTGGACAAACATCAAATTGAGCGGTGTTATTTAGAAAACAAAAATGGCTTTCAGTTAGCGCTGCGGTTAGTGGCTAATGCTAATGCTGCTGCACCCAGCCTTAATGCTGGAGAAACTTCACTGAAAAATCTAAGCTTACTGTAGGTAAATGGAAGTGCTTTACTCGCCCAAATAAACAGTTTTAGGAGAGAAATCTGTGTAGATCAACATCCAGGAAAGCAGGCATGAGTTATTCCACAGATTTACTGACCCAGTTGCTCTACTCCGCAGAGGCAGGCTAATGAACTGGTGGACACACTGATGAAATGTACTCCTCACTATATCCGCTGCATCAAACCCAACGAGACCAAGAGACCCAGAGACTGGGAGGAGAGCCGGTGAGTTACAGCCAACCCTGCTTCAAAACCCACTTTCTCTTACTGTTCAACGTCTAATGATCATGCTATTGAAATATATAAGGTCTGGACTCTGTGGTGACCAATCAATCTATGAACATGATGCTCATGCTTCCTGAACCCTCTGCACTTTTTCACAATCTGAGCCCCATGAATCCTGGCATTGTCATCTTGGAATATGGACGTCCCATTAGGAAAGAAAAAATCCATTGATGGAATAACCTGGTCTATATTCAGTATATTCAGGTAGTCAACTGACCTCATTCTTTCAGCACATACTGTTGCTGAACCTAAACCTGCAGACCAACTGCAGCATCAACCAACCCCACATCATAGAACTGCTCCCACAGACTTGTACAATAGGCAGTTGGTATGATGGATGCATGGATGCATCACTTCAACCGCCTCCCTTCTTACCCTGATGTGCCTATAACTCTGGAACAGGGTAGTCCAAAATTTATGCTCCCTACCAATTTGAGGCAGTTTTTGCTGTTTAACCTCACTTATTAGTGGTTTTCCTAAGGCTACAAAGCTGTTTAATCACAATCACTTAAGTTCCTTTTACATTGTGCATGTGGAAATGCTCTTACTTTCACTATTAACCATATCCCTGAGTTCTAGAGTTTTTTTTTTAGATCCTAGTAATCACAGATCACGATCATTCAAGTTTTTTTTTCAGACCAAATTCCTCTCACATTCCTAACATCTTTTCCACAATGCAGGACGTGTCTTTCCAAATGGTTGTTTAACAAATTAGAAGCTACTCACTGCATCAGTTAGGGTTAAAAAACTGTGTTGCCAGCTAAAATATAATCACCTGTGCCATGCAGTAATCATCCAATGGGATATATATCTTATCTGTTTGCTTAGTTAAATCGAGGTGGTGACCTTTGGATAAGTAGTGTATAAAAAATTGGATAACAGGACAGTTATCCCATATCATTGCTTTTTGATACAGGGCGAAACATCAGGTGGAATATTTGGGTCTAAAGGAGAACATCCGAGTACGCCGTGCCGGCTTCGCCTTCCGCAGGATTTTCCAGAAGTTTCTACAGAGGTGAGTAAAACTGAGAGGAGGAGACTTAAATTTACCTGCCTCCTCCTCAGGTAAATTAAATGCAGGTGCTTTTCTCAGGTACGCCATCCTGACTCCAGAAACGTACCCATACTGGCGCGGACAGGAACAGCAGGGGGTCCTGCATCTCCTGCGCTCTGTGAACATGGACACGGACCAGTACCAGTTGGGCCGAACCAAAGTCTTTGTGAAGAACCCAGAGTCGGTAAGACCACACTTTTCACACATTAAGAAACATAAGCACAAATTTGTACTAAAAATAGTATAAAGCTTGTCGCTGTGGCTGTACCTTATTTTGAGGTACAACAGAGTACCTTTCAGACCTTTCAGTCTGTTTTTTCTCATGTTTTTGTACCAGTAAAGATTATAAATATTATAAACAGTATTATCAACTGGATATGTGTCATGAACATTATGATATAATTAGAATATATATTCTTTATTAGTACAGTGATACAGAATTCTAATGGACCTTTTGGCTGGTTAAATGGTACAAATCTGTTCTTCCTTCTGTTAGCAAAGACAAGTATGAAAAATGTACTTTCAAGTACAGAAAAAAAGTACTTATATCGTACCTCTGTTTTTTAATGTGTGTCAAAATATTTTTTGTGGAAATCTGTGGAAAATTAAACTCGTACTGCTCATAAAAGATGCATTTATTTAAAGGGACAACGTCATGGCTAACTGAACCTAATAATATTCAAAATGACCATTTACATGTTCATGCATCCATGGAAACTAAGATTTAAAATAGCTCATTTTACAGCCAGTTTGTGTGATGTCACAACAAACCTAACACATTTGCATGTATCTACTTATTCTATATTTCATCTATATGTCCATTCCCTTTTTTTTGGACAAATTAAGCTTAATTAGTGTTATTCATTAGTGTTAATACAGAGTTATATTTTTTTGTGGTCATTGTACATATATTAGAGATATAATAATATAAGCAAAATAACAAGCAAAAAAGGGGGGAGAAAAAAACCCTTTAAAAAAAACAAAGGGAATACCAAAATAGGCTGGAGGAAAAAAAAGACAAAATAAAAAAAGACAAACAGTTAGGAACAACAACAAAGAGAGCAGAAAAGCTACAAAAAAAGAAAAGAGACATTAATAAATATTTTTTGTGCCTTCTATATGGAGTTAAATAGAGAGAAAAGCGAGAAAATGGATAGAAAAAGAGAGGGAATAAAGATAAGTATCTGCCCAATCTGTGTGAGGCCTGCGAGGTATTTTAGAAATAGAATGAAAGTTGGCCCGCTGTTAAGCAGGTTTTTATAATGTGAGATTCAAAGTTTAAACGCTAGGTGTCAGAAACGGGCCAAAGAGTCTAAAAGTGGCGAGCGTTAAGTTCCAGCGCAGAAAAACGGGCCAAAGAGTCCAAAAGCAGAGAGGGTGCGCATTTCTAGCTCAGAAAAACGGGCCAAAGAGTCTAAAAGTGGCAAGAGTGTTAATTTGTAGCGCAGAAAAACGGACCAAAGAGTCTAAAAGCGGAGAGTGTGCAGTTATAGCACAGAAAAACAGGCCAAAGAGTCTAAAAGTTGCCGTAAGTAAGGAGTTTAATACTAAGAGACATCATGAAATGAAACATCAATTTGAAAAATCTTAGTTTATACAACACTGTCAAATTAGATAAAGACGGTGAGTCAAGTAAAATGGTGTGTACATAAAAATAATCAAGAAAAAGTATTATTTAAAGTAGTAAATTTCATTATTTGTTTTATTAAAGAGTCTGTGGCCCCTGACTTCAAAAATATTTCTCCTTCTGGCCCCCAACAAAAAATGTTTGGACACCCCTGTGCTAGGTGTATGGGATATTACCAGTATAATGGTTGTGTTAGTGCCCTGCCTTTTCCTGTTTGAAGGCATGTTTAGTAGAATTGGACCATGCAACATGACAACAAGTCAAAAGACTGGATCCTAATCCTGTTGGCTGACTGTATGGTTCTAACTATTCTAGCCTAACTTCCACTCACTCTCTCATTTGCAGCTGTTTCTGCTGGAGGAGATGAGGGAGAGAAAGTTCGACACGTTTGCTAGAACCATTCAGAAGGCCTGGAGGAAGTACATCGCCAGGAGGAAGTACGAACAGATGAGAGAGGAGGGTAAGAGAGCTTGCTTGTGCATTATAGATAGAGAGAGCATCAGAGAACTGATACTGTATTTAAGAGCATCATTAAAGATCATGACTAATAACAGACAACACAGTGCACAGTTACTTCCCCAGGACATACCTCATTTGCATACTGCAGAGGTGCAGGTTTGGGGGTCTCAGTGGTATCAGTTTGCCACAGTTCAGTGCTGCTCAGACCTATTTATATCATTACTGAAAGCTTCGAGAGTTAGTCAGGAATCATGGCCCCCAGCAGTGACACTGTGGTGTTCAAAAACTCCAGCAGCACTTCTGTACCTGATTCACTCATACCAGCACATATCATACCATACCATACACAATAATATTGCCAACATTTTTGAATATCATGAACGATATAATACCCTGCCATATGACCCACCCCAAATTATCACATCAGGGTACCAATTTTTTGCTGTTTTAGTAAAAGAAAACTTCACACTGTTCTCATTTCTCATTATATATCTACTAGAGACAGATTATATATGCCCAGTATCATTTATTTTACTTTCATCCTTTATACAGCTCTGGAAAAAAGAATAGACCACTTCAGTTTCTGAATCAGTTTCTCTGATTTTGTTATTTATAGGTTTATGTTTGAGTAAAATTAACATGGTTCTTTTATTCTATAAACTACAGACAAAATGTATCCCAAATTCCAAATAAAAATATTGTCATTTATTTGCAGAAAATGAGAAATAGCAGAGATAACAAAAAAGATTCAGAGCTTTCAGACCTCAAATAATGCAAAGACAATTTCATACTCATAACGTTTTAAGAGTACAGAAATCAATATTTGGTGGAATAACCCTGGTTTTTAATCACAGTTTTCATGCACCTTGGCATCATGTTCTCCTCCACCAGTCTTACACACTGCTTTTGGATCATTTTATGCTGCTTTACTCCTGGTGCAAAAATTCAAGCAGTTCAGTTTGGTTTGATGGCTTGTGATCCATCCATCTTCCTCTTGATTATATTCCAGACGTTTTCAATTTGGTAAAATCAAAGAAACTCTTCAATTTTATGTGGTCTCTTATTTTTTTCCAGAGCTACAAACAACATTTTACTCATTTTACTCAAACATGAACATATAAATAGCAAAATCAGAGAAACTGAAACTGAAGTGGTATCTTATTTTTTTCCAGAGCTGTATGATTACAGACTGAATAACCATAATCTGTTTTTATTTTTTCTAACTGTCTTTCTGTGTTTTTTATTCCAGCCTCGGATATTCTCTACAACTCTAAGGAGCGGCGCAGGAACAGCATTAATAGGAACTTTGTTGGTGATTATCTGGGAATGGAGGAACGACCTGAACTGCGTCAGTTTCTGGCCAAGAGAGAGCGAGTGGATTTTGCAGACTCTGTCAACAAGTACGACCGCAGGTTTAAGGTACAGTCTTCTTATAGCGAGCTAAACTGTGCAGCCTATTGGAAAAGCAGATAGGCCTTATGTGTTTCACCATGATTACACAATAACCGCTTTTAAAAGATTTGAGAATTAATGAGGGTTTATTCCACCAAATGTTGATTCTGAACTCTTAAAACTTTATGAATATGAACTTTTTTTATATTATTATTTGAGGTCTGAAAGCTCTGCATCTTTAGTTTTTAGAATAAAACAACAATGTTCATTTTATTTAAACATATAATTAAAAATAGCAAAATAAAACAAAAATGTTTTTTTGAGCATTTTTTAACATGCACAGACTAAGAAATCCCAGACTAATTAATTAACAGTATACATGCACTAAGAAATACCATTTCTGAGCTAAAATCCAGCTCTCTGATCTAAAATAAATTTTAGAGAGTGCTGTCAATTAAATAATCTGGTAACTTTGACTGCAACAGGGTAAGCACACTCATTATTAGCATTGTTCCATGTTAGCATTATGCAGCATTTTGTACATCCAAACAGTTTAGAAACATGCCTACAGATAGAAGTTGGACAGTACTACGAGTATGACTGACTCAATGAGACACAAACAGATAGAAATGCTAACAGTGTATTTTTTACATTATAAGGCACACTCAAAATTCTTTATTTTTATAAAAATCGACAGTAATATAATCTAATGCTTACAATTATGTATGGATTATTACCAGTCAGGTTATAAGGACAGTAAAGCCACTCCGCTGAAGCACAGCATCATACAGGAGTTTCAGTTTTAGCATTAGCTGCTAACCACAGCGCTAGTTCTTTCGCTGTTCAGAGGTGAATATATCAGACTTTAGTCTTTAGTGTTTACCGTATTTAAACAAGATACGTGGGACAAACCGCTAGCTAATAGCACCCTAGCTTACCAGAACACTCAGGGTTCCTCAGTGTAGTGCTGTCAGACGGCATTTACTAGCGCTAAGCGCAGCTGCTAACCACTAAAATAACCAAGCTAAAATACTGAAAATGTATGCTTACTGTAAGTCAATGGAAGGAAAAGCTTTAATCACAAAAATAAACAGTTTTCAGGAGAGAAATCTGTGTAGATTAACATCCAGCACTCGTTTGAGTTTAAAATATATATTTTTAAGAATTACTGTTTTGTTTACTTAAGTGCCCCCAGCAGCAAGACCTGCTGAATTAGAAAAAAATCATGATAACACCATTGTTCCTTACTATTGTCGCTTAAAATGCGCCTTATAATCCAATGTGCCTTATGTATTAAAATAGAACAGAAAATAGACGTTTATTGATAGTGCGTCTTATAGTATGGTGTGCCTTATAGTCCGTAAAATATGGTAAACTGTACAAGACAACTGCTTCTGATGACTACTGTTGATGAGTGGGGCAGCCATTTTGGATTTTGAACCGACTTGTGGAGAGTGTTCCAATTTGAATTGTCTATTCGATCTTTGAAATTGAGTATTCAAACGAATTTTCTTCACTGTGGTCCTTTTATATAATGCAAATATTTGCTAATATTAATGTATTTACATGTATTGCTTAGGGTTTTTTTTTTACTAAGCCTCAATTTATAGATAAAACCAGGAAAGATGAGGTCCATGTTCTTCCTTTCTTTTCACAGTCAATCAAGAGGGATCTGATCCTGACGCCCAAAGGCATCTACCTGATTGGTCGTGAGAAGATAAAGAAGGGTCCAGAAAAAGGACAGATCAAAGAAGTGCTGAAGAGAAAGCTGGACATCGGGAGCATACGCTCGGTTTCGCTGAGGTTAGGCACTTCCTGTATTAATATGTCAAGCTTACTCATTTCTTCACACTCCCACCATCAGTGCCTGGCCACATCAGCAACCACTTGGTGGGCTTGCAGGCAGGGTAAGCGTGTGAGAATTGATGCAGTACATGGTACTCATAACAGGAACTTGGTTAGATGATCTGCAGCGCTGCTGACTAACATGCACACGCTCTGGCTTGTCTGGTTCCTGTAAAAAAGTATTGCCAATAGCCAATAGACTTCCTGAAACACACAAACTAACTAACATGAGTCTACTGGCATCGTGTCTAATACCAGGTATGTGCAAGAGCAGTATAAAAAAGCCCCCTGAGCAGTGTATAGTGAAAGAACTGCTTTCTCTGGAATGATGGAGCTCCATTCAAAACTTTTGGATGGTATGAGTTGGGGAGTTGAGAAGTTGGGAATAATAAGGTGGGGTGGTCATCACACCAATGCTCCAGAATCTAATAAAACCCTTACATGGACACTAGAGACAGTTACTCCAATAAGTTAACTGTAAACTGCACTGTGTTGAGATTAAGTTAAGTCCATTTTTGAATCAATACTGTAGTACTGAAGATTACTGGCCTAAGACCAAGTCTATCTCTTTCTCCTCTCCCTGCAGCACAAGACAAGACGACTTCTTCGTCCTCCACGAGGCTCAATACGACAGCCTGCTGGAGTCCATGTTTAAGACGGAGTTCCTGAGTCTGCTGTGTAAACGCTTTGAAGAGCAGACCAAGAGCAAGCTACCCCTGAGCTTCAATGACAGGTACTCACAGACACAGAGCTAAAACAAAGTCTTAAAGAGTCTTAAAGGAGACATCTGGTGTGAAATGGACTTGGGTTGTAGTGAAACATGATAATGGGTATAAACTTTTGTCCAAAATCTCACCTTTATTCTCCCTTAGCATTCTGAAATACAGAGCTTCAAGCGGATGCTCTCAACAGACTTACAATGCTAGTGATTGGGGCATAGCATTGCCCATTTAAAGAAATCCCTATTTTACCCCATTATCAAGCTCAAAGTAGCTCCACGCTTAAGTGGTAGAATTGTGAGAACTCTGACATTTAAAACACTTGGGGCACTGAGAGTGCAAAAGTAGGTTTTTAAAAAACACTGTTTACACACACAGTACATTCAGTTAGATCTCTAGATGCCGCCATCTTGAAATTACATAGGTAGAATAGGGGAACAGATTGAAATGAATTCCAGCTTTTGCTGAAAATATCTTTATAATATTTATTCAGTTGCCACTTTATTAGAAACACTTACTGTATGCTTCCACTCAATAGTCACCTTATTAGCAAATCCTACTATCTTATACTTCTTCTCACTGGTCATTTTATTAGAAATCCTTACCGTATACTTCCAGTCACTGGCCGTTTTAATAGAAACACCTATATCTTATATTTCCACTCATTGGCCACTTTATTAGAAACACCTACTATTTTAAACTTCCACTCACTGGCCACTCACCAGTTTAATAGAAGCACCTGTATTATACCATTATATACTGGCCACTTTATTAGAAACACTTTACTACCTTACTTCAGTTTCTTGCGCTGTTCTGAATATTAATGCATTTTTGCTACAGGCTGGAGTTCCGTCTAAAGAAGGAAGGTTGGGGTGGTGGAGGAACACGGACACTGATGTTCCAGAGGGGACAGGGAGACACGGTCCAGGTCAAACCCGGAGGGAAGACCCTCACCATCTCTATAGGAGACGGAATGCCGAAGACCTCCAGTGGGTGTTCATAGATAAAGACATGTTCCTGAAGACACAATTAATATCACAATTAATCAGAATTTTCCTTTTTCTTAACATATTTAATAGTGAATATTTAAATACAAACAAAGGAAGCAATATTACATTGGCTAAATGAAATGATATTGATATTAGTGATGCCAATTTCTTTACAAATAATTGGAATTGTTGATCACAATATCTTTCTGTGATCAAACATGATAACAATTATGATTAAAAGATGTTCTCTGGCACATGTGAAGTTAGACTCCACCTCTTTTCCAACTGCTGCTGATGCAGCATTGCCGAGCGCAGTGACTCGGTTCTGATACATCAGCTCACAGACGTAGCCTTGTGCTGATCCACATCACCCTAGGAGTGATGAAGAGAAAGAGCACCATCTACTGTACCTACCCAGAGAGAGCAATGCCAATTGTGCTCTCTCAGGGCTCTTGCAGCTGAAGGCAAGCTGCATGACTGGGATTCAAACTAGCAATCCCGATCATAGTGCCAGCGCTTTAGCCCCTTTTTTTTAACTCGGCGGCCAAAGAAGAAGAAATTACTTTCAATCATAAGTTGTAAAATGTAATAAACAAAAATGTTTATTTCTTGTAGGCAAACTGTTATGACACCTTCCCATTTATTACTATTACTAAAATACTAAATACTAAAATGTATTATTATTACCCATCTGGTTTCCTGTTATATGTTTTTTTTTTTGGAAACTTGCAATTAGAGTTACGTCAGCCAATTGGGTGCCCTAACCTTTTTCTAGACTAAATTAATATTTCTGTATATAACATTTTACAACTGTTTAAAAGTATGTTTTCAGTTTTATTTGTTCAGTTATATTAAACAATATTGTTTTAAAAAAGCACAAATGTCCATATATTTTTTAAAAGATTAAGTTTTTATGGATTTTATTTTTTTATTTTTTTTATTTGTCATTATTGCTTAAAATGTATTCATATGCTCTGCTCCTTTCAGAACCATCCAGAAAGAGTGCTCAGCCAACCCAAGGAGGCAGAAGTCAGGCTCCCAATAGAGGTATGGTATATTTGTATGTCCCTTTTTTATATTTTGCTCTTTGTGGGAAGCACATTGGGTATGAAGTGATATTATTACTAAGATCCACTAATGCACAGAATAACTAAGCGGAGTATACATTTTTTAACAAGGTTACCAGAACGGAGCGGCCCAGTTCTCCCGTGGACCCTCTCGACCGCAGGAGCAGATGTATTCAACCCCAGAAAAGCGCACACGGCCGCCCAGCGCCGCCCTGCCCAAACTGGGCTCGCAAAAGGGCCGGAGGGGTGGACCTGCACCCCAAACACAAACACAGACCTCTAACCTGGACTTCCTCAACGTACCTGAACAGGGCATGTCAGGGTGAGACATACATACACAGCATACACACAACATATACAAACATATACGATCTAAAAATAGGTTTTAAGCTCATCCAGGATTGTAGATTGTTCTGATATTTGTTGTTTCTCATAGCAAAACAGTTTTAACAGAGATACCAACACCATTCCAGCTTTGGCTTTTTAATCAGAATTTGTATTATATTGTTCACACAATAAATACAATGCTTGTGTACCTTTCTTATGTCTTGATAATGCATGTCACCACAGTTGTACCCTTGTGATCTATATACATAACCAATTAAAGGTTTGAACATACCTTATTATTCAGTATTTTTTTTTTTACTGAACATTAAAATTAAGTAAATAATATTGAAGTGAACCAGATATGAAGGAACACATAAGGAATAAGGTAGTAACTTAAAAGTGTTAAACAAACAAAAATACTATCGCAGTCCTGATGAGAGCCAGTTTCATCGTAACGCTTTTAATGCCACTGCGCTTGAGGATATTTTTAGTATATTTTTTAGTTAAGAAGTTCTTCTCATAATATGAATTAGAACATTACTCAAATAGAGCTATTTACTGTATACCTGTAACTCTACCTCTTTGAAAACTTTACAACTGATGCTCTCAAACACATTAAGAGGCAAGAAATTAAAAATGCCAAAATGTGCAAAGCTGTTATGTAAATAAAGATATTTTGAGACTGTTAGAAAACCTTTTAGAAATCATCATCATTTTACTACAGTTACAGGTCAAAAAAAACTTTTCACTCTACCAAAGAACCTCTCAGCACTATAATATGTTAATTATTTATTTAAAGAGTCTAACTGTGGGGCGCCGAGTGGTCCAGCGTTCTAAAGCGCTGCCACTATGAGCGGGAGGTCGCGAGTTGAACCCCCGCTCATGCAGCTTTGCCATCAAGCTGCCGGCGCTCAGAGGGAGCAAAATTGGCCCTGCTCCCTCCGGGTGGGTAGATGGCGCTCTCTCCCCACATCACTCTTGGGTGATGTCCACAGCACAGGGCGTCTGTGAGCTGATGTATCAGAACCGAGCCGCTGCGCTTTCCTCCGAGCTCGCTGGCTGCTCTGCAATGCTGCATCAGCAGCAGCTCAAAAAGAAGCGGAGTCTGACTTCACATGTATCAGAGGAAGCATGTGTTAGTCTTCACCCTCCTGGTGTTTTTGGGCATCACTAGTGATAGGGGGAGTCCTAATGAGTGGGTTGGGTAATTGGCCGTGTAAATTGAAAAAAAAAAAGTCTAATTGTACTCCAACATTGTGGAGCTTCACAAAATCAAAGGTGTTTCTAATAAACTGGTCAGTGAGTATGTATTTATTTAGTGTGCCTCACTCTTCTATTTTCTTATTAACATCATTTTCTATTTGTCTTTTAAGAATGCAGAGGAAGAGGAGCATCAGCCAGCGTCCCCCGCCGGCCCCCAGCAGCCGGCCCAAAGCTCAGCCTCGCTCTCAGGGCCCTCGCTGCCGGTCACTGTATCAGTACGTGGGCCAGGATGTGGATGAGCTCAGTTTCGAGGCCAATGAGGTCATAGATCTGATTAAAGAAGGTGAGTTATGAATACCAGGCAAAAATAACTGGATTGGTCTGCATTTTTTTTCTTACGTTTAGTCCACTTTTAGTCCACTTTAAGAGAGAGTTTCCTGCAATTAAGACTTCAATTTAAATAAATCATATATAAATAAATCATTTTTTCTGATTAGGTTACTTGTCATTCAGAGCACTGTGAATAGAAGATTAGTGTGTATGTGGGTTAATTGGCTAATTTGCTAAACTAGTGAGAAATTTGGATTAAAAAAATAGTGATAGGAAAAAGGGGTGTGCCATTTCATATTGTTCTACTTTTTTGCTGTTTTAGCAAAAAGTTAAAATAAAATTCACACATTTTCCTTATTTCCCATTATATCTATATCTACTAGAGACAGATTATATCTGTCCAGTATCATTTATTTTACTTTAATCCTGGATATATGGAGATATTTGGAGTGCATTATTGTTATTGGTAGTATCATGACATTCTGGATCGTTGACTTTTGTTACAAATCTGATATTTATTTATTTTATTTATTTTTAATATCTCAGTTAGGGGTGTGCCACATCATATTGTATGCGATAATTAAAAATTATATTCTTTCGTTGCAGTAGTGTATTCTAGAAATATATATATATTTTAAAATTCAGTGTTTTGTCATATCGCCAAGCGTATAGTTTTCGCACAAATAGCGGAAAAAAGTGATATTATTTTAGGAGAAATATGATAGGAGAAATATGATTTGTTACCTTAATTCAAGCTAATTTCAAGTCTAATTTAAAGACAATACAGGACTAGAACTGTACTGAATAGCACCAAATTGGGATGTTATTGCTTGTTTCAAGAAATGGCCTCCTCTTATGGTATTTTACTTTATTTAAAAAATTATAATAATAAAAACAGCACAATTCTCAGAATCAGAGAATTTGAATGGTAATGTTTTTGGTTTTGTTTTCCTTTAGATCCGTCCGGATGGTGGACGGGCCGACTGCGTGGGAAAGAGGGTTTATTCCCAGGGAATTACGTGGAGAAAATCTGAGACACTTTCTCTTCCTGCTCTAAAGTAGATCTCCGCAGCTCTGAATGCTCTGAATGTGACCTTTTGACCTCTAAACCTCTCAGGACACCCACATGGACGGTAATGATGAGTCAAAGGGGTCATTCAGGGCCAAAGACAATATCTAAAGGGGAAGAGTTATTGACGGTGAAATTGTAACATATGTAGAGTTCATTTTCTCAACACACAAGCATTTTTACAGTTTTTTTTTTTTTTTTACACAAATAACGATGGGGTGCACAACAGTTTATCAGTATTATGAACAGTTTATCAGTATTATGAACAGTTTATCAGTATTATGAACAGTTTATCAGTATTATGGCTGGCAGTCTGGGTTAAACCCTAAACCCTGCAGAGATGCTGAACTAACACACAACAACCACACGATGGCACTGTTCTCATTACAGGTTACATTACAGTATTTTTTTGCACAGCAGACGTTATGCACAGTTATGCAGTCTTGAGTGAATGAAAGGGTAAATGTTTGTGTTTGTAAGTTGAAATAATATCCTCATAATTTCCTCTGAAATATATTTAGTTAATGAGTTTTTATTTTTAATCTAATGAAGCCGGTGCAGGTGTGTACCTCTGTTCTGTCTATGTGTGCACAAAAAACTGCAGCTGATTGATTGATTGATAGATTTGATTTATATATACACGGCATGCCTTTGAAAGTATTAACTAACAGTTTTGAGGTAGGTGGCTGCACATGTCTAATGCTTTTGCCTTAAAAGTGTACGGACTGGAAGTGTACACGATCAAGGCTTATTTTTGAGTAAATATGTGAATAAAAGTGATTCCTCCCCCAAATCATGCTTGTTTTTCAGTTAAATATTGTATCTGTAAATTTCATGTCATAAAAAAAACTTCTTACATAAGCGGTGTAGTTCATAGACTGCAAGCGTAGGGTGGAGTGAACTAAAATGGATTATCATGCAAGATAGGTCAAAAAGAGGATTGGAGCATCATAGCTCTTTAAAAATAAAAGATAAAAAAATATTGTTGCAACAACACAACTTGATGTAACAATAATTAAGATTATTTTGAAGTTGCTAATTTTGGAATTTTAAAAATGCTTTGATTTTTGTTAAAATATCTTTTTAGGTTCTGGCCTGGAAAAAAAACTGTTGTTACTCGAACTCATAAATCCAAAACAATTATACCTTTTTTTTTTTTTTACAATGTCTAAACAAATATACATTTAAGAGTCCCATGTCAATTTATACAAATATCATTCGATCTCATGCAAAGCTTAAAAGTGGCCCATTTTAGCTGACTCCACCCTACAGATAATTCATAATTTTCAGTTTCCCACTACAGACAACCATTTTAAGCATCATTTCAGATTAGTAGGCCTACAAACAACAAACAACAATTGATTGATCATTTCATTCTAAAATATTATCTTCAGAATCATATTAGACTCCATTGCCTATAATGTGGGAGTTAATGGCGTCCTATTTGTTTTGGAATACTGCGACTGCACTATGTAACTTTGGTGGATCTGCACAAGAACTCTCTCCAGAACTGTGCAACGCTGCATAACAGGAGCCATATTAGTGTAAACTCCTTTAATATTACTCTACCAGCTTCAGATGCTGTTTCATGCCTCTCACCTGCACATGTACAGCTGTCCATTAGAGGGCTCTTAAAGCACAATTTGTATTTGCAGATTTTTTATTTATTTTATAATAAATACAACATACTATTGTTACTTGTGCAATTTTACACCCATTTCATGATAATGTACCCTAAATTAAGCTTTCATGCAAAATACTTACTTTTTCTTACATAATATGATTCTGACCATTGGTTTCTAGATTGGGTGAAAATTTCATGATGACTAAACAAATAGAAATGTTATAAAATTACTTTTAAAATAAACTCTTTTTACATTCATTTACTTTAAGTTAAGGATTTTTTATTCTCCTGTAAATTTGACATTTGGGAAATGCAAGATTTCATGCAATTAAACTGTGCTCTCTTAAATAATGGTGCTTACAATGGTATATCTCCATATAGTTTTGGTTCTTAGGAAGAGGTGAAGTGGAAGAACTATTATTATCACCTAATAGTGTGTAATCAAATCATCTTTAAGACTAAATTTCAAATAAAAAATCTAGTGTAAAGCCCAGTATATAAGAGGTTGTCACCGGGGCAAAGATTAAGACTAGTCATAGACTATATTTTTCTTTGAATTTAATTCTTCTATTTTAAAATGTTGAGCATAAGGCTAAGCTTAATCCCTGTTTAGGTGCCTGCAAACATTTGGACAGTTCAAGCCTACATTAGAGAACCAATCTGATCGAGCTTAAAGCTGCACGTGTAGTTATATAGTAAGTAACCAAACAAAATATTATGAATTAGAAAACATAAAATACCAGTTCCACCACATAAAACCTGGATGAATCATCTATAACTAGAAACTGATAAAGTATTTGAATATGTCTATTAATAAAAATATGTGGACTAGAGATAACTGTAGCATTCATCTCAATCCTGCATGTCCAGCTGGTTTACAATGGGTTGCCTAGCAGGTAAATCTGCTCCACTCATTGTTAGCCAAAGGTAAGAAACGGATTTCCTCAGAGCCCAAAGCTGAATTTCCAGCATGATGCTCTACCAGCATTAAAGCCGTACAGGGTGGACAGGTCCAGCAGGTGCGGTACCTCTAACTGAAACTGCATTTTCCAACAGAAGTGAGAGAAAACCTTTGATTCATTACACATGCACAACAATGCAAATGCCTAACAACCCTGTGCGCCCTGTGAGTCAACATACAGATTTAATGTTGGTCTGCTAGTTTGCATTAAAGGCGTAAAGCATTTTCCTACTGTAGGCAAGGTTCTCTAGGAAAGTGTGTTTTCATTTTAACTACGTTTCTCTCTTTTTTATCATATATTATGTTTATAAGGCCTCAAGCTCTTTGGCTAATCTGGCATAAAACACCACACCAAGCTAGGCCTATCTGTAGCTGGGAAAAAGGCCCTGTCTACCACTATTCAGATCATCTACCATCTCTATTATCTACACTTTAGGAAGGTTATGAAATAATATACAGTATTATATGTCCATACAGTGTAAACGTTTATAAGCACACATACATTTCAATAGGTTTTATGCATAGTCATGCTTATAAACCAGATATGTGATATAAAATAAAATTTAAAAATTCTACTGGGAAATATCAGAATGCTGTTAAGTGATTAAAATGTGTAACAAAGGAAAGCCAAATGATTAATCAACATAATTTTATTGTAGAATTATGTAAAATGACTCTTTTGAAAAAAAAAAAAAAATAGAAATATGTATCCACAAACTGTTCGTCACACTTTATTTGTCATTATAATGTGTAGAGAACTGTCTGAAATGCATTGTGTTGTATTGTATTTGGTTATAAACAGAATGCTAATGCTAAAGTAGCTAACAGCTAATTATCTCTAGTTAAGTAGTAGCAATTTAGGCCTTGTTTGTTTTTTGTTCTTTCTTACTTTATTTAAGCAATATTTTCATTTCTAAGGTACTAAAATACTCTAAAATACAATGCTAATGCTAATATATCTAAGACCAACTGTTAGCTAGCTTAGTTAACATTTTTGAAGGCTTTTTTCGCATATTATTTTTTTATTGAATGTGTAAAATCCAATCTTACAGTCTTTTAGCAACCTTTAGTTTCTTGTGTATAATTTCTTTTATCAATGAGATAAAAAAAAGCTTCTTTGACCAGGTTTGTTAGGCTAATAGCTAGGTTCGCTAATGCTATCATTGGGAAAATATTAGTTTACGGTTACGGCTCTTGAAATAAGTGTTTAATGCCAAATGCCAAAATTAGCATTTAGCAAAATTGAGGTTTGGTAATAGCAGTAGCACTAGCTGGAGCTTGTGCTACTGTTATCGTTAGCCAAGTTTTGGGGGCATTTATGCCTATTTTGTTTTTATTAAATAGGTAAAATTATTTACATTAACATCAGATATACAGCTATAGCTACCAAGCTCCATCTAAGATTTGCCAACAACCCCAAATGCTAAAATAAAGTAATTCAATATAAAAAAATTAAATGCTAAAGCTAAAAACAACTGTTAATGCATATTTTATTTTTGTTTGATTTTCCAAAATGTATAAAATTTGCATCATCATTAATATTGCAATTAATATCTTAATTATTTTTTTTATCAGAAACCTGACATTTACTAGCTTTGATGGACTTGAAATCACCTTTAATAATAAAAGAAAGCCCAATAAAACTTGTGTGAAGAACTATGTACATGGCCCCAAATGGTAAAATAAAGTTATTTAATATAAATAATATGGCTAAAAATAGCTGCTAATGCATCCATTTCCTTTTTGTTTTATTTATAAAAAAATGTTCATTAAAATTGCAATTAATTGTACTAGCTTTGTGGCACGTGAATTTTTTTTTAAATATTAAAAATGCCCAAATTAAGCTTTCTGAAGAAATATGTGCAATTTTGTGCAATATGTGTACTGAGTACAGTTTATTTAGCATACAGAGAACTGTCTCAAACGCTGAAATGACAAAATATAAAAAAATATAGAAAAAAATAATTCATTAAAATATTTAATTACAAAAAAAAATCTAAAGTTAAAGATAGCAGAACTGGAGCTTAATATGTTTAAATAGAATAAAAAAATTAGTCAGACTCCCAGCAGCCTCGCGGTCTACCTGCTCTACTGGCGCTACAGGCTCGGGGACATTTCAGCTACTTAAGCCTCTGAAGCTCCACACCTCCAGCAGCAGCAGCAGCAGCAGATGATCAGAGCTACCGGCAGCATGGAGACTCTCCTGAGAGGTAAGAATAGCAGGAGAGCTGAGGGCTTCAGCCAGGCTTTACTCTCACTCTCAGCTCAGACTCCGGGGGGCGAGATCAATTAATACTAATTAACAATCCGGATCCGGATCACTTTCACCTCGGGGATCAGATACAGAGAGCAGGTTGCCAAGTTAACGAGCTGCAGTTTAGTTTTACAGCTGAAGTGTGGAGGAGTGCACCGGTCATTCTCTCTCATGCTGTTAATGTTGTGTTTATACTGTGTTTATACTAAACTAAATCTAATCCGAACTGATCCAAATCTGTGATCATGTGTGAATAGCTAGAGAGCTGCTACATTTTATTATTCTATTTTTGTTTCTGTATATCTCCCAATTTACCCCCAAGTTTCTATGTTCTTACTTTGATTCATTCATTCAGTTGTTCATTCATTCGTTCTCTCTTTCCTGTATTTTTGTCTCTCTCTCTTCTGCATCGTACTCATCTTCTTTTCTATTTTTCTACTCTTCTCTCTCTCCCTTTCATTCATTCATTCATTCATTCATTAATGTATTCATTATTTTCTCTTTTTCATATCTATCTATGTATCTATCTGTCTGTCTGTCTGTCTGTCATTCTGTTTGTATTTCTGTCTTTTAATTTTAATTTCTGTCTTTCTGCTGATTTCTTTCTCTTATTCTACTTATTCCCTTCTCTCTGTCTCTTTCTCTCTCCCTCTCTCTCTCATCATTGCTGTCTATCTCTCACTTTACCCCTTCTGTTATTTTTTTCATGAATTAATACATTCATTCATTGTTTTACTTATACACTCTCTCTGTCTCTTTATTTTACCTATTCTGTTTTTCATTAATTAATTTATCAATCCATTTATCCTTCCTGTTTTATTCATTCTACTTATTCTATCCCTGCCTTCCTCCCTCTGTCTCTCTATTCAGCTTATTCACTGACTCTCTCTCTCTCTCTCTCTTTCTCTCTCTCTGTTATCATTTTTTCTCTCTGTCACTTTGTCTTATCCTACTTTCCCCATTACTCGTTCTCGTTCTCTTTCTCTCCCTTACTCCCCTCTATCTTTCATCTTGCCTGGTCTCTGTTTCTTTCATTCTCTCTCTCTCTTCTCTCTGGGGCAGTGGTGTCTCGTGGTTAGAGCACTGGGTTATTGATGGCCGGGTCAGGGGTTTGATACCTGGCTGCCAGTGTTGGGCTGCTGAGCAAGGCCCTTAACTCGGTCTGCTCCACAGGCACCACAGCAGAGAGACTGCCCACTGCCAGGGTTCACTGTCCACTGTGTGTGTGGCCACTGCATTGTTGTGTTGTGTTGTAATTTGTGGTTGTGTTTAAAAGCTCTCTCTCTCTTTTTTTCTCTCTCTTTCTCTCAGGTATCCCATCCTTTGAGAGAATGGCAGGTGCATTTTCTTACGAGAGCTCTGATGTGGACTGGTGTGAGGATAACTACAAACATTCAGACAATGTTGTGGAGTACTTCAACACAGTAAGAAAACAACACACACAAAGGCACACAGTTACACTTACATTGATGTCCAAAACTCATTGGACAGGAACTGGTATTGTGTCCCCTGACTTTTACTAGCTTTGTGGCAAAAAAAGCCCAAAAAAGCTTATGTGAAGAACTATGTTGGACTACTATGGCCAGATAATGCTGGCCACTCATTGCACTGTCCACTGAGAGTAGTAATGCCTTGGTATTCTGTGTTCTTGGTACACATGTGACTTTGTGGATCGAGGAAAAGCTTTTCTGAGTGGAGAAGGAATAAAATATTGTGTTTAATAGTACCCGCCTTTTGTGGGAGTTCTTCTTCTGGCTTTACGCACTTATGTCTCACGTACAGCCTCTAAAAAAGAAGGATCCAGCTCAGTTTTACTAAACGCGAGCGGCTGGTGGAGCAATGGAGACTTCAGAAGGGGAAACTCCGAGCTCAGTAGCTCATTTACCCATAGTAAAACCAGAGTGTGTAGTTGAAGTTGACTGAACATGACCTGGAATCGGATTCATTTGCTCTGAAGGGAGACTGCATCACCCCCACCCAGTTTGAAAGGATTCTTTCGCATACTCTGTCCAATTACTCATTTTCACTAGAGAGGGCCCTAAATCCCAAAGCTTTAAATGTCCACACAACCTCAGAAATGGAATGGGCCTCGTTCCAACTCCCATGCTGCCTTGCCATGAGCATGCTGGCCTGTGTTTTATTATCCTAAATCAGAAAAAAAAAACTCACAACCAAACCAGTCCATCAGTTCTCATTACAATAGTATTGCTAATTCATTGTCTTTGTCTGAATGGAAGTTTCCAGAACATGAATCCCTGCAGTTATCATGACCACTCACTGTCCTTCGCACTAGAGCACAGAGGGCACATACATGATCTGTTTAACACAACAACACACTTATTTATCATCAGGACATCACCATGGCCCTGCTCGTCTGACTGGTTCCAGTGGGTGTGGGCCAAATCAATCAATAATAACTAGGTTCTATTTCTCTATGTTTATTGAAAGCAGTGTCTCAGGCAGAGTTGGAGACACATCACAAATAAGTCTGTTAGGCTAAAAGTGGCCCAATTTTTTTTTTTTTTAGTTTTGGCTGTTCACACATAATAAATATTTTTAATGCAGTACATATGCTTAATAAGTGGCATGCATGGCAATGCTGTACATGAATTTCTGTTTCAGTGTGGCAAGTCCTGCTGGAAAATGAAATCCACATTTCTATAAAAGTTGTCAGCAGAGGAACAAATGAAGATTTTTTTCTGGGAAAAAAACACTTAAGACTTGATAAAACAGTAGACCAACACCAGCAGATGACATGGCTCTCCAAACCATCACTGATCATCAGTAAATTTGGCATTTCAATAATGTCTGTCTTTCTTCCTTCCAGATGAGTAGCTTCGTTTTCTTCGTCTTTGCACCCATAATGCTGTACCTGCTACACCCATACGCCAAGGAACGGAACCTGGCGGTCCACCTGGTCTGGCTCATGATGATCTTTGTAGGTGAGTGTCCACATGTGTTAACCAGTGCTACATCACACTCACTAACCTAATAACACCTACAGTAAGCCTATTTATCATCCATTCCTACACAGCCTTACTGTCCAGTTATGCATACTATATCTGCACTATACGTCCAGATATTTGTGGACACCACTTCTAATAAATGCATTATTCAGCAACTATAGGTTTCACCCATTGCTGACACTAATAAATCAATACTCATATAACTCATTTGTTAATATCTCAGAATTGGCTACCCTTAAAGCAAAAGTGTCTGATCATTTGAGTCCTTGATTGGTATTAAGTAATACCTTGATCTTTAAAGAAACAATGAATGAGCAGGTGTCCCAATACTTTTGTCCATAACACATAATGTATTATCAGTTCAAGGCAAATATAAAGGTTTTGCTTTTTGACATTTTCTATTATATATATATATATATATATATATATATATATATATATATATATATATATATATATATATATATATATATATATATATATATATAATCAAGAAATTGCAGTAACACTGGCATATATTTAAATTCTCTGCATGAGTTCATAGGTTCATCACACCATGGTTTACAGTGTTGCCAAAACATTGAACTCTGCTTATCCCTCATCATTTCAGTAATCCTCCTATACACACATACACACACACAGGCACACACAGGTAAAATGCAGTGCTGTGCAGAGGTTTTAGACACCAAACCACATTAAAATAACTGCTTCTCTCAGCAGTAAGAGATTTTATACTGTACAAAAATCCAGATGCCATTAGAACAGATAAAGCTAAACACAAATACAGTACAAAGAAGGTAAATGTGTTCAATTCCATCAGCAGCACACCTGATGTACTCTCATTAAACTCTGATTAAACAGCCAGAGACCGTTTTTCTGCTAGTAGCTGATCTTTGATGATCAAGGTTAATAAAAAAATGTAGTCATCTAGATGTAAAAAATAAATTTAGGTTTCACTTTTTACTTTTCTTTTTTTTTGAGAAAGCCACTTTTAATTTGTTAGAGAGCTTCACATCAAATGCACATGAATGAATAAGCTATTTTCGCCTGTATTGCCTAGACACAGAGCAGAGTCAGACACGCCATATCTATGAAATACTGTCCTTGTTTGGAGATTAAAATAAAAAAAAATTAATATTGCAGTATGCTTCAATGTAAGACACATTTAAAATCCTTTAATTTTCCCAAAAATCGTCAGTGTGTCATATAATCCTGTGCATCTTATGTATGAATTCTACCAATCAGGTATTAAGGAGCTGTAAAGCCACTTCTGCTGAAGTACACCATTATAAGTTTTATATAGTTTTTTAGTGAAGTTAAGGCTGGGTGCAGCAGCTTTAGCAGTAGCCGCTAACCACAGCGCCAGACTGTAGTCTGCATGTTTGCTGTGTTAAAACAAGCTACGTGGGACAAAAGCTCCCCCGGTTACCAAAACCCTCAGGGTTCCTCAGTATAGCACTGTCGAGCGGCATTTACATCCTGCTAGCACTGTGGTCAGCAGGTAATGCTTCTCCAGCCTTAGTGCTGGAGAAACTTCACTGAAAACTCACCCTTAGACAAAATATTGGAAATCTAAGCTTACTGTAAGTAAACAGTAGCGCTTTTCTCACCCAAATAAATGGTTCTCAGGAGAGAAATCTGTGTAGATTAATATCCAGCGTTTTTTTTTTTTTAAGAATTACAATTTTATTTACTTAGGCGCTTCCCTCAGCTTCCCCATTAGAAGGGGTGCTGGCCTGCCGGGGGGGTGGGCTGCTCGCTTCCTTTGGCTCTCTGGACTCTTGCTCTTTGCCATGGGGGCTTCGTCTGGAGTCTCCCCCGTCCTCATCTGGGGTGTGCGCATGGTTACCATCGGGATGTGTGGCCGCGGGTCTTCTGGGCTCCTAATGGGCTGTGGATGGTCTGGGTCCACTGGGTTCTTCCCTATCTGCCTCTGGATCGCAGGGGCATGGTGGCGGTTTCTTGCCTCCATTGTGGTAGGCATTTCATGACATAATCCGTAACACATGACATATTTTTGCAAAAAACAATAGAATAGAAGTAACTGTGCGTGTGTGTGTATGTATTTATGTGTATGTATTAATATGTATGTATATTTATGTATGTGTGTATATGTATAAGCATATGTATAGTTAGATATGTGAGTATGTGTATGTATGTATGTTTGTTTATTTTATGTTTATTTTATTTTATTATTATTTTTTTTTGTTTGTTTGTTTGTTTTTTGTTTAGTTTGTTTTTTTTCTTTTCTTTTTCTTCTTCTTGTACCCCCCTCCTGTACCTCACACTCCGATCCTTCCAACCCTGAACTCCCACAACTATATCCACACAAAATATATATATATAAAAAAAATATATAATAATAATAATAATAAAATATATATTAAAAAAAAAAAAAAAAAAATAATAATAATAATAATAATAATAATAATAAAAAATAAAATAAATAAATAAAAATAAAGTATTAATTGTCCTCCGAAGAGGTGGTTGGGCCAAAAAAAAAAAATGGCGACACCCTTGCTCACTTCAGTGCAGGCGTCCTTACTATTGTTGCTTAATGTGCTTTATGATCAGGTAGATCTTATGTATAAAAAAAGACCAGAAAATAGACGTTTATTGAGAGTGCACTTTATAATCTGGTGCGCCTTATAGTCCAAAAAATATGGTACAACCTTAAGTCATAGTAGTAGTATTATATTAGTAATTGGCCAAACTGCTTATTCTCTCTCTCTCTCTCTCTCTTTCTCTCTCTTTCTCAGGCCTCTTCTCCATGTATTTCCACATGACCCTCAGCTTCATGGGGCAGATGCTGGATGAGCTGTCCATCCTGTGGGTGCTGGCCCTCGGCTACTCGCTCTGGTTTCCTCGCATGTACTTCCCATCTTTCGTTAAAGACAGGTAACTCCTCACTGCACCTCACCTTTCCTAACCACACCCTTCTGCACACTGAGCACTGGGCAGGAACCCGGCAGTTGGTGGGATAAGGCCATGTGTGATCGACTGTTGGGAGTATCTGTAATATTCTCTCCAGTTCACGCTGGTTCGTTTGCACGCTTATCAGTTCTTTTTATTCCCGAATCATTTGTCATCTTTGACGGATCAGTGTTTGGTCAGTGGTGAAAGGCTCGTATGCAAATATATTCACAATGGAAAGAAAAACACACCTTACAGCTCCCATAGGGTGTTGCCTATAGAGCTGCAGAAGTGCTGTACTATAACTACAGTGCTGTAAGGCTAATATTTGCACATATAGCACATGTATGCGATCCCGGTCATTGCCAAGGAAGGTTTCTTTATTTATTAATTCATTTATTAGTTGATCTGTATATTGTAGTGCAGGGGTTCTGACCTGGTCTCAGCCCGGGACCCACATTTTCTTATCTCGCAACCCACTTTTATACCCATTTAAACATACATATGCATGAAAAGTGAATTTTTAAGAGCATTATTTAAGAAACTGAGGAGGAACATGACAACTACATGTATAAAAGATACTACAATAAAATTTAATATTAAAACTGCACAAAATAGATATGGCCACAAACTTAGATATTTCACTGCATTCAGAGTAAGTTATAAGAATCTCTCTCTGTCTAATTTTTTTTTTTTTTTACAAGCTGTCTGCGACCCACCCAGAAAGCGTCCGTGACACACTTTTTGGTCCTGACCCTCCAGTTGAGAATCACTACTCTAGTGTACCATCGCTTCGTCGAGTGGCATTTACTAGAAATCCGTGTAGAGTAACATCCAGTGCTTGTTTGACTTTGACAGAAATGATTATAATTATTTTTTTTATTACAGTTTTATTTACTTAGGTGCTTCCCTCAGCTTCCCCATTAGAAGGGAACCATGGCAACACCCTTGCTCACTTCAATGCTTATATTTTAGTTGCTTATATATGCTTATATATTACAGTTTTGTTTATTTATTTATTTATTTAATTCAGCAAGATCTGCTGAATTAGAAGGGGAAAATGGTGGCACCCTTGTTCCTTACTATTGTCACTTAAAATGTGCCTTATAATCCGGTGCAACATGTGTATGAAAATAGACCAGAAAATAGACGTTTATTGATAGAGCACCTTATAATCCAATAAAAAAAAAAAAAAAAAAAAAAAAACACTAATTCTGGCCCCTGACACAAATCACAGTATGGCTTCACTGTTTTTAGTAGATTTCTTTAGCTATGAGTGAGGTTTTTTTTATTGCCTTGTATTGATTACAGACCTTTTGGTTTATTAAAAAAATCAATAAGCTCCTTTTATTGTTGAACATTCCCATTCATTTCTCAACCACTGACCTCTCTCCTCCTCTAATATCGTCTCTGTTATCAGTCACGGCTCTTGGGAGGGACTAAATAAACAGAACTGATATCGTTTGATTGTAGACCGAAGGAAGCTACAGGTGCTAGACTTCTGTTTTTGGGTCATTAAGTGTAAAATCAAAGGTTAAAGCTTGAGATTGACATTTTCCTCTGCAAATACCAAAGTGCATCTTGTGAAAAAAAATAATATATATATATATATTTTAACTTAACAATAGTTTACTTGATTAGTTTTTTTTCTCTTTTATACTTAATTTTTTACCTATGTAATCTTTACTACGTATCATGATAAAACTATGCTTTTACAAAATGCATTAAATTGAGGGTTTTTTTTTCTTCTTCGAGAATGTAACCATTATGAAGATGATTATTTTTGTGTGACAACAAAAAATATATTAGTCTAAATAATAATTATTTTTAATTAAAAGTATAAGTATAAGTATCTAAAGCACTGCCATTATGATCGGGAGATTGCTGGTTCGAATCCCGGTTATGCAGCTTGCCATCAGCTGCCAGAGCCCTGAGAGAGCACAATTGGCCTTGCTCTCTCTGGGTAAGTAGATGGCACTCTTTCCCCTCATCACTCCTGGGGTGATGTAGATCAGCACAAGGCTGCATCTGTGAGCTGATGTATCGGAACCGAGTTGCTGCGCTTTCCTCAGAGTGCGCTGTGATGCTACTCGGCAATGCTGTATCAGCAGCATTTGGAAAAGAGGCGGTTATTGGCTTCACACCTATTGGAGGAGGCTTGAGCTTGTCTTCGCCCTCCTTGTGTTAAGGCATCACTAGTGAGTGAAAAATGAGAGAAAATTTGAAATAAAAAAAATAATAAAATTGGCAGTATATGACTAAAATGCCAAAATCTTTAAATACACCTAGTGCAGTTAAAGGACACTGTCATACATTCTCAAGCTTATAAATTAGTATACAAAAACCTTATGGTAAATATGTAATACATGTTTGACTAGTATAAATATATAAAGATACTACTTATATGCTGTGACTACATAATATACAAGATATTATATACTAGTATATGTATTAAAATAATACTTTAAACACGTTTTAATGAGGTTTTAGTATTTAAATGGGCAGCTCACACTAAACATATTTAAAATGTATTTTAAAAGTGTGGCAAAAGCAACACATGACCTCTTTAACAAATATATATTAAGTGTAGAAGTGATTTGTTGAAAATAGTGTTCTGAACATATACATCTTATACATTTACATTTATTAATATTGACGCTATATATTGTGATGCTAGAAATGCTAACAGGCTAAAAGCTAGTGTGTGTCGGGATTCTTTAACCCTGTGTGTAACAGTAACCTGCCGTAGCTCTGAGCTCGGTGTGAGAGAAGACCTCCAGGACTTTGTCAATGAGGCCTCACCAGATACCACATTAATATTTAAGAGTAGAATGGGAAAGGGTGAAATATTAATGAGAACGCCTGCACCGAAGCCCTGTAAAGACAGTATGGGTGTTTTACAAGACCCTGCAGGCCAGAACCAGCCTCTGCTGTTAAAAGGGTCAATGGAAAGTTTGGCACGCATCACTTTCATCCCTGTCAAAGAGTATCAGATGATTAATCCAGGACTCATGCATGTCTACTAATAGACACATTACAAAGATTCTAGTACGGCTGTTAGAAACAAAAAAATATTGTTTTTTTTATTGTTGAACACATTGTGAATAACCGACAACTCAAATTGTTTTATCCGCATGAAGCAACAGAAGGAGCTCTTCACACTATAGACCAGGGGTGTCCAAACTTTTTTTGTTGGGGGCCAGAAGGAGAAATATATTTGAAGTCACGGGCCACAGACTCTGTAATAAAACAAATCATGAAATATACCACTTTAAATAATACTTTTTTCCTGATTATTTCATTTACACACTTTACTTGACATACTATCTTTATCTTTGACAGTTTTGTGTAAACTGAGATTTTTCAAATTGATGTTTAATTTCATGATGTCTCTTAATATTAAACTCTAGACGCTAGAAATGCGCACCCTCTCCGCTTTTCGACAGTTTAGCCTGTTTTTCTGTGCTAGAAATGTGCACCCTCTCCGCTTTTAGACTCTTTGGCCCGTTTCTAACACCTAGCGTTCAAACTTTGAATCTCACATTATAAAAACCTGCTTAACAGCGGGACAACTTTCATTCTATTTCTAAAATACCTCACGTAGTTTGGACACCCCTGCTATAGACTGTGCTAACATATGCTAATTTGACCTAAGCGGGTTAAAGGAGAACTCTGGTGTAAAATGTTCTTTTGTTGTAGTAAAACATGATAAAAAGTACTTAGCTTTGATGAATAGCACACCTCCGTTCTCCCACAGCGTTCTGAGATCCAGAAATTTTAACAGTTTGTCCAAAAACCCTTCAGACTTGGTGATACAGGGCATAATTTCCATAGATAAATCACCTTTTCCACAGTTTTCCAGGCTCAAAGTAGCTCCACACCTCCTTGCTAGAATCCGGAGATCCCTGACATTTAAAACAAGGCATTAATAACTTTTTTAACTTTTTAAAAATTAATAAACGTGGCATTAAAGTGCACAAGAAGCTTATTAAAACCACTGAATACATCCCATAAAGCTAGCTTACCTCTGAGTGCCGCCATCACTGAACTGATAATAACATAGACATTTAAATACATAGACTCCGCATAGCGTAGCAGCGATAAATTAAATGTTAACCAAGCGGGTACATTCATATGGAGCTAAATTAGTGCGCAAATAAAACTATGCAAATAAAGAAAATGTATTCTGTAAATATTATACTACTTGCAAACAAACACAATATGTTAAAGAAAAAATAAAAATGGTAAAAAAAAATATTCTTTGATTATTTTTAACTGAAAACCTCTGGAATCTAATCTACAATTCTTTGCATTATTTGAGGTCTAATGCAAAGGTCTAATAGCTTTGCATGTTTTTTTGTTATTTCAGCCAATTCTCGATTTCTGCAAATAAATGCTATTAATGACAATATTTCTGTCTTTTTTTAAGAGTAGTATTTCAGCATATTGTCATTAAGAGCATTTATTTGCAGAAATTTGCAGCGTTAAGTTAAATATTAACCAAGCTGGTACATTCATATGGATGTAAAACATTCAGGCTGGGTTAGGTTTTGTTGTCCTGTTGGCTATGATGTTGTTTGCTAAGCTAAAAACACTAGAATTCTTGTTTTTAAACACTAAGGAACCCATAAAGTTTGGAAAAGCAGAATGTAAGAATGTCTGTTGTGGATTTGGATACTCCCGACTGAACGTAAAATGTACATTTTAAAGCAGATATTTTTCAGGTTGTGTGAATTAATTTTCTCTCTTTTTCCCCTGTAGGAGATCTTTCGCTCGCATGGTGCTGGTCATCACCGTCATAACCACAGTATCTTCGTTTGTCAAACCCACGGCTAACGCTTACGCCCTCAACTGCTTCGGCCTGCATGTCCTCTACTCCCTCTATTTAGAGCTGAAGAGGTACAGAGCACATCTCACATGTTAACTTATATATCTTGCTCCTGGGCTCCACCTACAGTTTAGAAGCAGAATTTGTGCTTAGAGCTACTCATAACTGACACTTTTTACACGTACATTTATAGACAAGCCGAGAGATCCAGAAGCATCACCTTGAATTGGAATAATATTACCAAAAAGGCTTCACTGCCTCACTAAAGTTACAGTGTGCAGTTTGCATCAGACTGAGCCCAAAGTGGAAATAACCTAGACATTATTCTACCCATTTCAAGTCAATAGAGCATCACAATACAAATAATTTTGTGTAAATAATGTCATTTATACTAAAAATGCTATGTAATTGTGCTTAATTGTTGATTTAACTGGTGCTCTCTTGACCTCTTTTTTGCAGCTGTACAGATAAGCGAGTGCTACGTCTGGCCTGGGCCTCCACTGGTCTTTGGGTGCTGGCCATTTCCTGCTGGATCAGCGATCGCTTTGGCTGCAGCTTCTGGCAAAAGCTCAACTTCTGCTATTTGCACGGCATCTGGTGAGAACAACCATGATAATACAAATGATATCTGCAATTATATATACATTTATATATATAATTACAAATTAATTCGATTTTCTGCCTTTGTTTAATGTGTTGAGTGCATACACACAACACCCAATAGCACAAATGCACACATGCAGCTTGTTTAGTCCCTGTATAGAAATATTGCAGATAAATAATGAGGCATTTACTCCAACAAAAGCAGGATAAACTTTTTTATTTTTCCCTTGATTTTGAAAGAAACCTATAATGTATGTAATAGAGAGGCCGGAGATATGTTAGCTGTTGTGACTGTGATTCTACATATAGAGTGATAGTGCTGAAATCCAGCAGAGACTTACCGTATTTTTTGGACTATAAGGCGCACTTAATATTATTTCATTTTCCCAAAAAATTTCAGTGCGCATTATAATCCGGTGCGCCTTATGTATAAATTCTACCAGTCAGGTATTAAGGAGCAGTTAAGCCACTTATTAGCATTATTAGCATTAGCCGCTAATCATGCTAATCGCTAGCTCTTTCGCCGTTTAGAGGTCTTTTTTTTTTTTTTTTTTTTAAGTATTACAATTTGTTTACTGTGCTTATCTTTACTTAATTTAGTTACCTCCCCACCACCACCCAGTGGTGAAACCAGGCGAAACATGGCAACATCCCTGTTCCTTACTAGTGTCTCATGATGTGCCTTATAATCTGGTGCAATTTATGTATGAAAATAGACCACAATATAGACATTCATTGATAATGCGCCTTATAATCCGGTGCATAAAAGTCTAAGGTATTAGACTTTGGGAAGATATTTATAAGAAATACATTGTACATTATATCAGAGGAAACACGAGGAGCCAATTTAACCTAAAAGGAAATTAACCTCACCTGTCTCTAAATAAAAATGATGTACAATTAAGTCTCAACTCAGCTCCATCATGTGAAGATGATTCTGATCACTTTCCTGACCTGCTTGTCTCTTTTCTCTCTGAAGGCACATCCTGATTGTGGTGGCCACGGCTTATGGCAGCACTCTGATCGCTTACCTGGACGCCAGCCGAGAGATTCCCTACTCGCTTCCTGACCTGCAGTACTGGCCTCGGGACAACTGGGCCTTGGGCCTGCCCTACATAGTCCTCAAGGGTTCTGCCAAGACACATAAGCGATGCTAGAGAATTGGATGGGACTGGATTTGGTCGGGAAGAAATATCTTCATCAGGATCCGTGCACTGTTTTGCACTGAACAGTTATCCTGCTCTAACCCATGCACTCAGTATAGGAGCAAGGAAAATGCTAAACATATGTGGGATATGGAGGATTTCATAAAATAGGGTTTCTTTATGAAAAAAAATGGACAGTTTAAGCCCAAAAATGAGGATTTCCCTATTGAAATGATAATATAGTACATTCTAGTGGACTGGTTTGACAGGCTCATGTGTAGCTGTACACATAACTCATATAAAGCTAAGATCTCATGTCTACTTATAATTGTCTCCTAGAGAGAAGCGTAAAGCCCTCAGCGTTGTTCTAAAGAGCAATGATCCAACATCTAATGTAAATCCTTCCCAGTAGAGTAGAGGCTGTTCTGAAGCTAAAGGAGGACAAACCTACTATTAATAATCTTCATTTCAGAAGAGAAGCATGAGAAAAACAGGTGTCCCAATACTTTTGGCCATAGTGTATCTGGCTAACTAAGAAGAGTGATAAACAGAGATGTAAAGATGGGGTCTTTGCAACCCCAGACAGACAGATACTTAATACAGATACTAATCTTAATATAATTCTTAATCCTGAGGAAACTTGACCTTTATAATACATTCAATTATTATATTCAATCCATAATTCCACTCAGGATTGTGTGTTTTTTTTTATGTATACAATATATCAGCAATAACATTAAATCCACTTACTGGTTAAGTGAATAACATTTAATGATCTGGCTTCAGTAGCTCCAGTCTAGCCTAATCTAGTCAGTTTTTGAAGTTGATGATGTCATAGTGACGTCTAGACGACTGGGTCCGAACATCTCCAGAACTTTAGGCAGGTTTGGTAGGGTGTTCCTGGTATGCAGCGCTCAGTGCCTACCAAAAGTGCCTCAGTTTGTGTTTTATACATATTTGTATTTAACATATATTTATGTATGTACACAGGATTGTGAGGATTGTTTTTGGTCAATTTACCTCTTATAAAAATGTATTTTACAGAAATATTTAAGAATTGGGAGCCTTATTGCGCCCCAATTGCTGAATCACTCAAATAGGAATGTGTGTGTGTGTGTGTGTGTGTGTGTGTGTGTGTGTGTGTGTGTGTGTGTGTGTGTGTGTGTGTGTGTATGTGTGTGTGTATGTGTGTGTGTATGTGTGTGTGTATGTGTGTGTGTATGTGTATGTGTATGTGTATGTGTATGTGTATGTGTATGTGTGTATGTGTATGTGTATGTGTATGTGTATGTGTATGTGTATGTGTATGTGTATGTGTGTGTGTGTGTGTGTGTGTGTGTGTGTGTGTGTATGTGTGTGTGTATGTGTGTGTGTATGTGTGTGTGTATGTGTGTGTGTATGTGTGTGTGTATGTGTGTGTGTATGTGTGTGTGTATGTGTGTTTGTGTGTGTGTGTGTGTGTGTGTGTGTGTGTGTGTGAATTAAGCCTAGTCTTGGACTATACAGTCTTTGAATGAAAAATAGACTTAATTCCTCTCTAGGAAACTGACCCATTGTTTATTGGGACTACTGTAATTTTTACAGTGTATTTTATGCAATGAAATAAATATCTATATTTTTAACTAAATTATTATTACATATGCAATAATTACGTATTAAATTGAAAGGTCCATGATTTTAACTGTGTACTGGTACTGTATACTTTACTGTAAGGACAATCCTTGATCGTGTTTGATACTTTTTCCCCTGATAACAGCACCACCTAGTGTAGTTGTGTGGTGTTGCATCACTTTTTGTATACTGTTTATTAATAAAGAAAAGCACAGATTTGTCCACTTTTTATGTATTTCCAGTTACTTTGTATGGCTTTAAAATGTGTTTAGGCACATGTAAGTTTATTTATAAATAGATACTCATATTATATAGATGTATTACACACAGAGTGATGTATTTTAAGTGTTTATTTGTTTTGTCCACAACTTTTGTGGAGATGCGGATTTCATTTTCCAGCAGGACTTGGCACACTGCCCACACTGCCGAAAGTACCAATTGGTCTTATATAATATTCAAATTTTCTGGGACACTGATTTTTAGGTTTTCATTGGCTGTAAGCCAAAATCATCAACAATAATAGAAATAAATGCATAAAATAAAATCACTCTGTGTGCAATACATCTCTATAATGAGTTTTACATTTTTAATTTAATTGCTGAAATAAAGTAACTTTTTAATGATTTAAACTTTTAAACTTTTGACTGGTACTGTATATACAATATAATCTGTACATATTGCCTGTGGAGTCATGGGCATGCTGGGAATAAAGGGGTTATTAAACACAACAGTGGGAATCAAACCAGCAGGAGAGAAAGAGAGAGAGAGAGAGAGCCAAACCCCTCTTCACTCTGTCCTCCTGTCACAGAGAGGAGATCTGCTGCTAATCACACACCATCTTCCACAGAATACACACACACACACACACACTCATACTCACACAGTGAATACAGACAGACTCCAGCAGTGACAGGAACCTCCGAGCCGCCCTGCTTGAACCCGCTGCTGCAGACAGGCTGTGAGGAGCAGGCCACGGGCCTAAGCGGATTTCTCGCCCGCAGGACTCGAGGCATTGTGTGCATTCAGACAGCTTTGATTTGGGTGCCAGGGGTCAGAGTGTGGGTCCAGTGCTCCATCTGCTCCAGCCTGAAGCCTCTGCGGCTCTTTTAATTTTACTCTCATTTAACAACAAGCATTTCAATAACAATAGCAGCTTTCCCTTCTCTCTTTAAACTAAGCCTGTTTTACAATGTTACAGCTAATCATGGGGAATAATAATTAATTACATTAAAGACACAGTATATGTGATTACAGATCTCGTCACACAGGAACTATCCAAAATCCAATACACCAATTTTACAGAAAGAGGAAATTTTAATGTAATCACATAAAACAAATATATTGTATATACCATACAAGTCCAAGATTTGGAACCCTTAAATTAGTGTTTTTTTTTTTCATTATTTTAAAACTTTCTGCATTGCTGAATAATACTAGTCATTCAAACTATGAAGAAAAACATATGCAAGTAGTAATTTAGTAAACAAAATAAACAAGATTTTGTGAAGTAGCACCTCTACTTAGATTTGAACATCTTGGCTGGATTTTCTTAGTCAGCTTTATGAGGTAGTGTCACTTAGAATTCAGGCTTTTCTGCCTCTTAATGTGTTTAAGAGTATCAGTTGTTGTAAAGTAATGAAGAGGTAGAGTTACAAGTATACAGTGAATAGCTCTATTTGAGTAACATTCTAATCCATATTATGAAAAGTAAGAACTACTCAACTAAGTAAAGAAAAGAATTACCGTAATATCAAATAAATATCAAAATAAAATCTGAAAAATTTCAAGGACTTTGAAAGTATCCTAAAGTGCAGTCACACAGACTGACATTATGATGAAACTGGCTCGCTTTAAAAAACTAGGCAGAACACAACTACACTACACTAACACATCTTTTCAAGCTGTGAAACATAAGCTTACAGAAAAAAATCAAACAGATAAATTAAAAAACATACATTAATGCATCTCATAACAAAAGTTAGTTGGATAATACTATTGCAAAATGAAAAAAAACTAGAAAATTGAGAGATGTTTTAACGTTTTTTTTTCTGACATTAAAATTTGATTAAAATATTTTTAAATGGAAAAAAAAATAATAATAACGTTTTACACCCAATTTTCTTATTTCAAATTTTAAAGATGAAAAAATGAACAAAGTAAAGTTTTTTCCCCCTTAATTGTGAAAAGTGGAAGAAAATCCTATTCTTCTTCAATATACTAGGTTTTACATCCATTTTCAAATGACAACAATAGAATGAATATTGAGTAAATATTTTTCATTTTTCTATTAAATGTTGAAAAACATAAGTTTAAATGTTTTACTATACCAAAAGGGAAAATGCAATAATGAAGCTTATAGACAACTGAATTGAAAAAAAAGTAAACATCTGATAGTGATATATGTTACACACTGACCCCCTAAAGCTACATTCCGGACTGTTCCTCTGATCCCACAGAAATCACCACCACCCGTGGGAAGTCCCGCCCCTCTAGCGCTGTGATTGGCAAACCGGAAGTAGGATTTCCCCCTCGGCGATCTCTGATTGGCTGAGTGAGGTGCCCGTCTCGGTTCGTGCCAGCGGTCTGGAAGGGGAGGGGCGGCGCCTGGGTTTCCGGTGTTACACCGTTTTCTGTGACCGTCGGGTTTTGTGACCACAGAGGGCGCTACTTCACAGTTTCTGTTCACGGGCACGAGCGCGCTGCGTAGACTGCGTAAGCTACGCGGACTCGCTTTATTTTCTCTTTCTGCTGCTGTCGAACGATGAAAAAAGGGTGTTTACATTTTTATGTTGTCTATAAATAAAATAAATGATCTTGAACATGAACGTTTCATTATTAATTCTCTGCATTTTCACGTCGTATGAAGAAAGTAGGGGGGGGGGGGGGTGCACTGCAAAATACAAGCTTTTTCCCTAAACAAACCAAAACGTCAGAACCAGTAAAATATTAGATAAAACAGAAAACTGAGTAACACTAAGAAAATGTTTACTTTTATCCAATTACTTTTATGTTGAGTAGTATTGCAAAACAGAAGAAAATAGATTATCTCATACTTTACACCTGTTCTATTATGCTAAACATACATTAGATAATGTGTATCATATTTAAACTGATCTAAAAATTATTCAAATGGTAGTTATAATGCCCTATCCGATGTTAAAAGATTCCATTTTAATTCCATTTATTAAAAGGGTTAGGTTATTTTTTCATTGTTTTCTGTTATTTTGGAGACAAAATGGGCTGATACTTGATTCAACTGTAAAAATGTGCCTTTGTCAGGTCCTATCTTAAACATGAGTTATAAAGTTTTTTTTGTGAGAGTGAGGCAATCACTGGCCTTTACTCAAACTCTGACATCTGACATCAGAATATGTGACACTATTCATCTCCGTGTAAAACCAACCAAATCTTCACTCACTATTCCTTCACATTTTCAGCTTTACAAAACATTTATTACTGGACTTGATCGTAATGCTTTAGAATAGGGGTCATACTTTCTGACAGCTGGTATCAAAATATGTGACCCTATACCATCTTTATTAAATATAGTTTAAAACTTACCACATTTTCTCAGATTACTCACCATTCCTTCACCTTTTCAGCTACACAAAACATTAGTTACTGGACTTGACCATAATGCCTTAGAATAGGGGTCACACTTTCTGACAGCTGGTATCAGAATATGTGACCCTATACCATCTCTATTAAATATAGTGCAAAACCAACCAAATACTGTCAGATTACTCACTATTACTTCACCTTTTCAGCTATACAAAATATTTATTACTGGACTTGACCATAATGATTTAGAATAGGGGTCACACTTTCTGACAGCTGGTATCAGAATATGTGACCCTATACCATCTCCACATACAATAGTGTAAAACCAATAAAATCTTCTCAGATTACTCACTATTACTTCACCTTTTCAGCTATACAAAACATTTATTACTGGACTTGACCATAATGCTTTAGAATAGGGGTCACACTTTCTGACAGCTGGTATCAGAATATGTGACCCTATACCATCTCCACATACAATAGTGTAAAACCAATAAAATCTTCTCAGATTACTCACTATTACTTCACCTTTTCAGCTATACAAAACATTTATTACTGGAATTGACCATAATGCTTTAGAATAGGGGTCACACTTTCTGACAGCTGGTATCAAAATATGTGACCCTATGCCATCTTTATTAAATATAGTGTAAAACTAACCAAATCTTCTCAGATTACTCACTATTCCTTCACCTTTTCAGCTACACAAAACATTTATTACTGGACTTGACCATAATGATTTAGAATAGGGGTCACACTTTCTGACAGCTGGTATCAGAATATGTGACCCTATACCATCTCTATTAAATATAGTGCAAAACCAACCAAATACTGTCAGATTACTCACTATTACTTCACCTTTTCAGCTATACAAAATATTTATTACTGGACTTGACCATAATGATTTAGAATAGGGGTCACACTTTCTGACAGCTGGTATCAGAATATGTGACCCTATACCATCTCTATTAAATATAGTGCAAAACCAACCAAATACTGTCAGATTACTCACTATTACTTCACCTTTTCAGCTACACAAAACATTTATTACTGGACTTGACCATAATGCTTTAGAATAGGGGTCACACTTTCTGACAGCTGGTATCAGAATATGTGACCCTATACCATCTCCACATACAATAGTGTAAAACCAACCAAATACTGTCAGATTACTCACTATTACTTCACCTTTTCAGCTACACAAAACATTTATTACTGGACTTGACCATAATGATTTAGAATAGGGGTCACACTTTCTGACAGCTGGTATCAGAATATGTGACCCTATACCATCTCTATTAAATATAGTGCAAAACCAACCAAATACTGTCAGATTACTCACTATTACTTCACCTTTTCAGCTACACAAAACATTTATTACTGGACTTGACCATAATGCTTTAGAATAGGGGTCACACTTTCTGACAGCTGGTATCAAAATATGTGACCCTATACCATCTCTATTAAATATAGTGCAAAACCAACCAAATACTGTCAGATTACTCACTATTACTTCACCTTTTCAGCTATACAAAATATTTATTACTGGACTTGACCATAATGATTTAGAATAGGGGTCACACTTTCTGACAGCTGGTATCAGAATATGTGACCCTATACCATCTCTATTAAATATAGTGCAAAACCAACCAAATACTGTCAGATTACTCACTATTACTTCACCTTTTCAGCTACACAAAACATTTATTACTGGACTTGACCATAATGCTTTAGAATAGGGGTCACACTTTCTGACAGCTGGTATCAAAATATGTGACCCTATACCATCTCCACATACAATAGTGTAAAACCAACCAAATACTGTCAGATTACTCACTATTACTTCACCTTTTCAGCTACACAAAACATTTATTACTGGACTTGACCATAATGATTTAGAATAGGGGTCACACTTTCTGACAGCTGGTATCAGAATATGTGACCCTATACCATCTCTATTAAATATAGTGCAAAACCAACCAAATACTGTCAGATTACTCACTATTACTTCACCTTTTCAGCTACACAAAACATTTATTACTGGACTTGACCATAATGCTTTAGAATAGGGGTCACACTTTCTGACAGCTGGTATCAAAATATGTGACCCTATGCCATCTTTATTAAATATAGTGTAAAACTAACCAAATCTTCTCAGATTACTCACTATTCCTTCACCTTTTCAGCTACACAAAACATTTATTACTGGACTTGACCATAATGATTTAGAATAGGGGTCACACTTTCTGACAGCTGGTATCAGAATATGTGACCCTATACCATCTCTATTAAATATAGTGCAAAACCAACCAAATACTGTCAGATTACTCACTATTACTTCACCTTTTCAGCTATACAAAATATTTATTACTGGACTTGACCATAATGATTTAGAATAGGGGTCACACTTTCTGACAGCTGGTATCAGAATATGTGACCCTATACCATCTCTATTTAAAACTGTGTAAAGCTAACCACATTTTCTCAGATTACTCACTATTCCTTAACCTTTTCAGCTTCACAAAATATTTATTACTGGACTTGACCATAATGATTTAGAATAGGGGTCACACTTTCTGACAGCTGGTATCAGAATATGTGACCCTATACCATCTCTATTAAATATAGTGCAAAACCAACCAAATACTGTCAGATTACTCACCATTCCTTCACCTTTTCTGCTACACAAAACATTTATTACTGGACTTGACCATAATGATTTAGAATAGGGGTCACTGATTCTGACAGCTGGTATCAGAATTTGTGACTCTATTCAAAAATCAAATCTTCTCAGATTACTCACTATTCCTTTACCTTTTCAGTAAAGCAATAATTATTGCAAAGGAGTGTATTCAGGCTAGGCACATATATTTTAATTCAAAAAGTGAGGCACTGTTGAAAATACTTATTTATTGCAAAGTCTACATAATAATCAAGCTCAAATAATGGGAAAACATGCAAAAGATACATACACATAAACACAAACCTTTCTGTCAAAACAAAACATAGTGATGGCCTCCGAGTGGTCCAGCAGGCTTTGCACTGCCTCTATGACCAGGAGCTCGCCGGTTCAAATCCTGTTTATGTAGTTGCCATTAGCTACCGGAACCCTCAGGCAGCAAAATTGGCCTTGCTCTCTCTGGGTGGGTACATGGCACTCTTTCCCCTCATCACTCCAAAGGATGATTTCGATCAGCACAAGGCGTCTGTGAGCTGATGATGCTACTTGGCAATGCTGCATCAGCAGCTGTTCAAAAATAGGCAGAGTCTGACTTCACCTGTCAGAGAAAGGGGGGGGTTGGTCTTCATCCTCCTGGTGTGTTGGGGCATCACTAGTATTAGGGGGAGTCCTAATGAGTGGGTTGGGTAACTGACCGTGTAAAATTGGGAGAAAATGGGAAAAAAAATGGAAATAAAATTATATATATATATAAAAAAAAAAAATAGTGATCTCTTTGTAAGATAGCTCTCTTGCTATTGGCATGCAGCACAGCTGTAGCTCTCATTTATGTTGGGTTTCCCCACACAATTTAGGTGAAACCACCTAGTGCAGTCATCACACTGGATCTGTAATCAATCACATGCATATTTTTATATATTATATATTAATTGGATTTTCCATACTATACTATACTACTGTATACTATATTAAATTATGCTATACTATACCTATATATTGTTTAATTTTATTTTTATTAATGAAAAACATCTTACCCAGACAGTATTGCATGCTTGCCCTTTCTTTTTTTTCCCACGTTTGCTTTTTTCTGTTTCTCCACTTTTTTCTCCACAGTAGTGGCACACATCTTCGAGATTATCTGATTAAAATACAATAGTAATTGCAGATTGTGATGATCAGATTTTCATTACACATACTTACTTTATCAAAAATAGAATTATTGGTCAACACAAGAATTTTACCTGTCTCCTTGAGCAAAGTCATTGCCACCTCCCATCTGTAAGTCTGAACAGCTGATTTTGAATTAGTAAATGTCAGTGGCTCCTCTGCCAGAATATTCTCACCGTACTAAGGAATGAAGAAATTAAAATCAACTGCCATATAAAAACACTTTCATATATAACTGTTAATTCATAGCGCTTGAAATGTTCTAAAACTGAATTTGGAACCCAACAATTCTTATGTCCAAAAATATCCCAAAACATCTATTTTGAATCTATGGTGTATATATTCAAATATGTATAATCTTTACAGTTATTGACTGGGCCATACATATATTTTTTTACTAAACAATTTAGCTTTATGAAAAACATCAAACAGTTCTTCAGTTCAAAATGGACACTTAAATCAACTTACTTTCAGCACAAACACTCCACATGACACAGCATCTGTCTGTAATGCATGAGGAACCGTTTCTGTTGTCCATGTGGACACCTCACACCCTCGCTTTCTCATGAATGCTCTAAAAAGAAACAAAGATTATTGTATATATTGTTCCTTGGCCTTCATAATAGACCATTTTTCATTATCATGAAAAGAGTACCTTGCTGTCCTTTCACATGTGACTAATTTTGTGGAGGCGTTTCCAAGAGAATCAAGCACCAAACTCCTTTTTTGTTGTGGAAAAAATGCCTATATAGGTGTAGAAATATTTGTATATCAGTCACATATAGTCACAGCAAAAAACACATAATATTACAGATACATTACAGTATCATTACAATTTACAAAATATCGTATTCTTACTGTCAGTATCCAGTGGTTTGGCTCGTTTACAGCTCCCAGAATCACTTGAAAGTTATTGGGGTCACACTTAAAAAAGGTTCAAAAATTATAAAATTATAACAAGACTTTAGAAAATCCATATAATACAGCATTATTAAAATGCAAAACAGTAATTTGCCTACCTTCAGTTTTGTGTTCTTCCCCTGCCACATACCAGTCATTTCAAAAGAATCAATGTATAGTGCCTGTTTGCCTCCATGTTCTTGATTTTTCTTGTGAACAATATGCTTCAGATAAGCATTGATCACCTATGAGGAAGAAAATAATGTAAATATCAATTCATATACATCACTTATGATGTTCTGTGATGTCACAGGTTGATAAAACGTAACGTAAAACGTAAAATATGTATCTTACCTCACTTTCAACCTGTTGATTGGGTGCTAGGTTGGCGATGTCCCAATAAAACAATTTGTATGGTCCAATTTTTGACAGAAGGACATGAACATTTTTTCCTTCCCAAGCCTCTTTCACACCTAAAGAAACAATTAATACAAATTGTAGAAAGGTCTTTCAATAAAGTGTAAAAAATCTGCAGCATATTGTGTTTTCTTGTTGCAATTTTCAAAATAACACACAGCTATTAATGTCTAAACTGTTGGCACCAAAATTAGATTCCTGTAGCAACCTGTGAAGCTCTAGTAAACTCCATGCCCAAGAGGGTTAAGACAGGGCTAGATAATAATTGTGGTCACAAAAAATATTGCCACTTTCCGCACAATTTGGCCATTTTCACTTAGGGGTGTACTCACTTGCCAGCAGTTCAGACATTAATGTGTGTTGAGTTGTATGAAGGCACAGCTAATTTTCTTTGTTATACAAGCTGTACACTGATTATATTACATTGTATTAAAGTGTCATATCTTCAGTGTTCAGATGAAAAGATATTTAAAAAAATATGTGAGGTGTGTACCTACTTTTGTGAGACAGTGTAATGAAGCTTTGTTGAAAGTGTTAAATGCCAACTGAAAATTTGTACTCAAAGAAACAAATGTAGTTTCTTGTGTATTTCTGGTGTATGTACTATACTGATGGTTTAATTTAATCTGCTCATGTATACATACATTTTTCTAAGGAGGAGACAGATGTTTGAGCAAAGATGGTTCCAGAAGGTGGAGAGGAGATGACAGGAGGTGGAGAGGATGTGACTGGAACTGGTAGAGAAGAGGTGGAAGTAGGTGGGGAGGTGGTAACAGCAGGTTGAACAGCAGGTTGAACAGTGGATAATGGAGAAGAGATGACAGAAGGGTGGAGGTTGGCAGTGGCTGGTGGAGAGGAGATGACAGTGGCTGGTGGAGAGGAGATGACAGTGGCTGGTGGAGAGGAGATGACAGTGGCTGGTGGAGAGGAGATGACAGTGGCTGGTGGAGAGGAGATGACAGTGGCTGGTGGAGAGGAGATGACAGTGGCTGGTGGAGAGGAAGTGACAGTGGCTGGTGGAGAGGAGATGACAGTGGCTGGTGGAGAGGAAGTGACTGAGGGAGGAGCGATACTGAATACATCATGATGCCCTTTTAACTTTTGTGGTATCCTCGGGGTCTGTTCATTGTACAGTTTTAAATGATCAATGTTAACCTTGTGGATGGCTTTTCCATTGGAGTCAACAAGGTCAATGCTTTTTCCTGCTACTTTGGTGATAGTAAAGGGGCCGAGGAATTCTGGGTCAAGCTTTCCTCCTTTTCGTTGCTGGCTGCGGATATTCTTTCTCAGAACTACATCCCCCACCTGAAGATTTTGCTGAGGGAGTTTTGACTGCAGCCTTTTTCTTGTTCTCTCCTGAACTCCTTCCACATTCTCCTGGACAATGTTCAGGATTCTGTCATGCCTCTCAATGTCAATTGCCACCAATTCTTCAGAAAGCACATTCTCAACAGTAGCATCAACCTGTAACAATGTATGGCAATAAACAAATAAAAATGTGTACTTACAGTACAGTACAACATCTGTTGGCTACATCAAGAGAAAATAACTGAACTAATATAAATAATGTGTGATCAAATAATGCAGACCTCATACAGCAAGCACACTCTTTGTCCTGCACAGATTTTATCTGCTAGATAATACATACTTTTATCTTTATTCATTGGTTAGTTACTATGCATTAAATGTTGTTTCTATGCATTTATGTTATTTCTGGTATAATGCAGTAATGTAGTTTTTGTCCTTTCACAGTAAAACAAAAAGGTCAGTTCAACCTTGAAAGTATTTGACGTGGTATTTATTTTATTAATTTCATTCATTTTAACTAGTTTTTAATCAGATTACTCAAAACTAAAAGCCAACACAGTAATACCAATAACTTACTTAAAACAAAAATGAGCAAATTTCTCTTTTCTACCTTATAATGTATTGTACAACAGTTATTGTTCATTAACTTGAACATAATTTAAATACTTCTTTAAAAAGTTACATAAAATATACATGAAACAAGGAGCCATAGTCTGAATACACCAGTTAGCAATGTCATTAATACGCCACCCATTTCACAACCCTCATGGCAGATTACCAGAAAAACTAGGCCTCTATGTGGAAAAACATATTCTACAGATAGAAGCCATTCCTCATTCTACAAGGAAGGAAAAAACTTGAGATATATATACTTAGTATCTCAATAAGAGCAATTTCTTAATCTTGCATTAATAATTTCTGTATAGACACAACAAAATCTTTATTGGGAACAACTTATTTCTACACTCACTGTCTCCTCTGATCATATAGGTCACTTTGTAGTTTATAATGCATATATAATACAGTAATTCCTGACTGTAGTCCTGTATCTGTTTCTCTGCATATAATTATCCTCCTTTCACCCTATTCTACAATCTGGATCAGGATCACTACTGGAGAGACCACCACAGAGCAGCTATTATTATTTGCGTGATGGGTGGTTATCCTCAGCATTGCAGTGATTAGCACTGATTAGCATGGTGGTGTATGAGGTGTTAGTGTGTGTTTTGCTGGTACAAGTGGATCAGATACAGCAGTACTGCTGGAGTTTTTAAACGTTCACTCATTGTCTATCACTCTACTAGTCACTCCTATCTACAGCTGCTCCACCTTGTAAAAGAGACATAAGCTCTGAATCTTTTGCAGCACTGTTTGTGTTGGTCACCTCTAGTCCTTTATCAGTGCTTACAGGATGCTACCAACAAGACAATGCCCAAAATAATGTTGCCCACAGGACGCCACCCATAAGATGCTTTTGGTGGACTATTTTTAGTCCAGCAAGGACACTGCAGCTCAACACATGCAAAAACACCATCACCATGTCAGTGTCACTGCAATGCTGAGAATGTCCCATCACCCAAATAATAGCTGCTCATTGTATGTGTATCCTCTTAAAAGAACACATTTTACTTAACCTGATAGTCCTCTGGCACCTCAGCAGGATAACGTGCTTCTCTCCCGAACATCAAAAAGAATGGGGAGAACCGTGTGGTTAACTGCTTTTTTGTGCGCAGTCCAAACATTACTGCATCCAGGTACAGATCCCAGTTGTTAGGTTTCTCATCCACCATCTTGCCAAGAGCTCTAAACATGACAAACACATACACAATTTGACATATACATACACAAGTAGCCATAATATTTATAAACATCATTATCTAAATCATTATATGAAAAGCAACACTTTTTAGTAGCTTAACGAAGAATGTAATGACAGCCTTAACAGTCTTTGTTTTACCTTTGTATAGTTCCGTTCAGTCTCTCCACCAACCCATTAGTTTGAGGATGATATGGGGCACAGAGACTTCTTCTAATGCCAAGTACTTCACACACTTGTGAGTTAATCTACAGAATAAGAAAAAAATAATAAAACATATTGGAAATATATGTGTATTGACATAGACTTTTGCTTTACCCCAAGAAACAGTAGATATTTTTTCCATTCATAAAGGTAAACATGAAAAGCAATTATATTGTAAAGAAACATTCTATTTAAAATGTGAGTATGATTCACTGAAGTACAACCCCAATTCAAGTTGGGATGTTGTGTAAAAAAAGAATATGATGATGTGCAAATGCTTTTCAAGCTATATTTAATTGAATACACTAAAAGGACAAGATATTTAATGTTCAAACGGATAAACTTTATTGTTTTTTTTTGCAAATATTCACTCACTTTGAATTTGATGCAACACGTTCCAAAAAAGTTGGGACAGGGGCAACAAAAGAGTGGTGAAGTTTAGGAATGCTCAAGAAAACACTTGTTTGGAACATCCCACAGATGAACAGGTTAATTGGAAACAGGTAAGGGTCATGACTGTTGTCGGGAAAGGCCGCACTACCCCTTACAGCGCCGTTTCCAGTGCGTTTCCCCCTGAGTTCTTTTAAATGGTTGAGATGAGTAGAGAAGTCAAGAAGAGTCAGGATACCAAAGTCTTCAGCTAATTTAACAGTTTATTTCAGAAGATCTTCCGGGAACAATGCTCCGCTCAGAGAGTCGAGGAGAATGTTCGAAAACCAAAAGACATACACAAGATTATATAGATCATCCCACTATGGTGTGAGTGAAGAAGGTTGAACAGCCCCCCCCTTTGGTCCCATAAACTGTATCCTATCTTGACATGACCCCGTGCCTGCCTGACACCTACGTCTTCAGTATAATAAATCTATTGTCCTCCCGCCTGGTTCTGACAACATAAATAATAAAAAATAAATAATAAAATAAAGTTTATCTGTTGGAACATTAACTATCTTGTATTGTGTTAATGAATATCGGTTGAAAAGGATTTACAACACACATTAGACAGATTGGCAGACAGAACTATCAGAGCACTGCGCTTTGTCAGTTTAAGGCCATCCTTTAATTGGCCTTTGCCAATGTAGGGCCAGGATTGATCATATGTGGCCCTTATTTTATCTGAAACATACCAAAAAAATTTCCTTCATTGCTAAAAGGCACAATTCTACTAATATTTATCCAAAATATCTAATAGAAATGTATAAAATCGGATTCTCAGGTCTGGACAACTGCTTTAACTAATTTGAATTTAAGGAGATATGAAGTGAACTAATGGCTAGATGTTTAGGATGGAGGGGTAGGACAGTCCAGCACAGTAAAGTATAATATATTGCGATCTACATGACAGCAGACAGCTGTACAAAATCATTTGCAATTGCACTCCAAAGCATTTGCTGTTTCTGTAAAATTATGACAAATGGTTTCTGTGATGAGCACAATTGATTAGATGATGTGAAAATTAATTAATATTTTTGAGAAATTAAATGTTAATCTGCTCTAAAGGGACAGAGAAAAACTGTAAAATAATCATAAAGGAATAAAAATACTCACAGCATTGACAAATTCTCTACCTTGGTCAGTCAGAATCCGTTTTGGCACTTCAAATTGGTAGACAAATTTCAAAATGCTCTGTGTGACCTCTTCTGCAGACTTTGATTTTAGTGCATATGCCTGAGTCCACCTAGTACAATAGTCAATTATGACACATATGTACTGGTGGTTTTGCTCTGTCTTCACAAGCTTGCCGATGAGATCCATTCCCACCAATTCAAATGGAACTTTGGTCTGTCAAAAAAGGCAAAAACATACATATATACATTTATAATATTCATTGTAGGAAAAGAACAGAAACTAGTAAAAACCTGACCATAATAATACATACAAACATACATACAGATTTAAATTCCAGCATTGATTATTGAATCAATCAGGAATAAGAACAAATATTTAGCATTTTTGATAGTGACAAAATTGATTTATTTAACAATCAATAGATTTATGAAACCTACAGTCAGTATGGTATCTTTTTAGTAAGTATAAACATCAGTATATGTATCAGTATATATATCTTTGGTAATTGTGTGCAGACTCTTTTACAACCTATGATTAATAATAATAAAAAAATGTCACAAGTGATTTGCAAAAATTGTATTTTACAACACAATGCCAATGCTTCACATGTCAGGGTGAAGACAATTTAAGTAATGTGAGGAGCATATTTCGTAAATTTGTACAGTCCTGACCCTGATATGTAGCCAACAATTGTAGAAAAATCTCCTACTTCATTATGACTACTGTTACTGTATACTAGAACAAATAAAAGAGAAAAAAAAAACACATCAGAGGACTTGAGTAAATAATTTGGCTCCTTTCGTGACTGCTCAATCAGTGTCTAAATCTAACTTGACAATATAATTTAAAAAGGTATTATAGTATAGGTAGTATACTGTCACATTTGTTCATTTTATTTACTTGAAAATATATGGGCCAGAAGACTCAGTCACAACTGGGCCAAAACAAAGGCAAGGATGAGGCCCACAAGTGTGCCAGATAAAAAAGGGGTATTTTAAGTACTCACAAGGATTAAATATGCAAGTGTTATTTAGCAACTGATGTAAGTGTATACCTTGATCGGCTTGTATTCCGTGCTGGCCTTTATATCTCTCTTGTTTTTCTGGCAAACTGTGCACTGTGACACCTATTTCAAAATATGAATAGATAAACATAATACGATCCCACAGTTGATTTGCTAAAGTAAGAAGTAATTGCAACTCAACATGATTAAATATATAAACATACCCATTTCTCAATATCCCCAGACATGCCAGGCCAGTAGAATCTTTGAGAGATTGCATCCCTTGTCTTTATTTGCCCACAGTGAGCTCCGATTCCACTACTGTGAAACTCGACAAAGAGAGCATCAGCCTCTGCCGCACTACACACCACCTTCACCTTGCACTCTTTTTCGGTTCCCCTGTGTCTTATGTAGTACAGTTCGTTGTCTAAAGAAGTCAACAGAAATCATCATGACTGACGTTTCTACAACATATGCAGGCACATATTACAGACAATAATTAGTATCACTAACAAAATAACCATTTTGAAGTATGTTAATGGCCTGTATCCTTACCAGTGATGCAGAAATTGGATGCCCTCCGTCTCAGTATGTACCTCTGATGCTTATCAAAAACATCAGGGTATTTGCCAGTGAGAAGAAATTCTCTGATTTCTTTGGCAGTTTTGGAGTCCATAATAAAATCAATCCATGTACCGTATACCGTAATCCGAAACTAGCTAACTTGACCACAACTAAAAAAAAACATCAGTTACAGAGCATGATGGGGGAAAACAGCCCCTCCCCCAACCCTACGTTTAATGTCCATGCACTGCAAGTGTAAACAATCAATATATTACACATTTTCTTCTTAAATATTAGTGTTCTCACACACTTAAAAATTATTATTATTATTATTATTATTATTATTATTATTATTATTTTAATGCCTAAGAAACAGATTGAAAGGACTAAGTGAAGGAATGCTGAGTAAACTGATTTGAAAAGATTTGAAAAGATTTAATTGGTTTCACACAATTTTAAATGAAGATGGAATAGGGTCACATATTCTGATGCCCGCTGTCAGAAAGTGTGACCCCTATTCTAAATCATTATGGTCAAGTCCAGTAATAAATGTTTTGTATAGCTGAAAAGGTGAAGTAATAGTGAGTAATCTGACAGTATTTGGTTGGTTTTACACTATTGTATGTGGAGATGGTATAGGGTCACATATTCTGATACCAGCTGTCAGAAAGTGTGACCCCTATTCTAAATCATTATGGTCAAGTCCAGTAATAAATATTTTGTATAGCTGAAAAGGTGAAGTAATAGTGAGTAATCTGACAGTATTTGGTTGGTTTTGCACTATATTTAATAGAGATGGTATAGGGTCACATATTCTGATACCAGCTGTCAGAAAGTGTGACCCCTATTCTAAATCATTATGGTCAAGTCCAGTAATAAATGTTTTGTGTAGCTGAAAAGGTGAAGGAATAGTGAGTAATCTGAGAAGATTTGGTTAGTTTTACACTATATTTAATAAAGATGGCATAGGGTCACATATTTTGATACCAGCTGTCAGAAAGTGTGACCCCTATTCTAAAGCATTATGGTCAAGTCCAGTAATAAATGTTTTGTGTAGCTGAAAAGGTGAAGTAATAGTGAGTAATCTGACAGTATTTGGTTGGTTTTGCACTATATTTAATAGAGATGGTATAGGGTCACATATTCTGATACCAGCTGTCAGAAAGTGTGACCCCTATTCTAAATCATTATGGTCAAGTCCAGTAATAAATATTTTGTATAGCTGAAAAGGTGAAGTAATAGTGAGTAATCTGACAGTATTTGGTTGGTTTTGCACTATATTTAATAGAGATGGTATAGGGTCACATATTCTGATACCAGCTGTCAGAAAGTGTGACCCCTATTCTAAATCATTATGGTCAAGTCCAGTAATAAATGTTTTGTGTAGCTGAAAAGGTGAAGGAATAGTGAGTAATCTGAGAAGATTTGGTTAGTTTTACACTATATTTAATAAAGATGGCATAGGGTCACATATTTTGATACCAGCTGTCAGAAAGTGTGACCCCTATTCTAAAGCATTATGGTCAATTCCAGTAATAAATGTTTTGTATAGCTGAAAAGGTGAAGTAATAGTGAGTAATCTGAGAAGATTTTATTGGTTTTACACTATTGTATGTGGAGATGGTATAGGGTCACATATTCTGATACCAGCTGTCAGAAAGTGTGACCCCTATTCTAAAGCATTATGGTCAAGTCCAGTAATAAATGTTTTGTATAGCTGAAAAGGTGAAGTAATAGTGAGTAATCTGAGAAGATTTTATTGGTTTTACACTATTGTATGTGGAGATGGTATAGGGTCACATATTCTGATACCAGCTGTCAGAAAGTGTGACCCCTATTCTAAATCATTATGGTCAAGTCCAGTAATAAATATTTTGTATAGCTGAAAAGGTGAAGTAATAGTGAGTAATCTGACAGTATTTGGTTGGTTTTGCACTATATTTAATAGAGATGGTATAGGGTCACATATTCTGATACCAGCTGTCAGAAAGTGTGACCCCTATTCTAAGGCATTATGGTCAAGTCCAGTAACTAATGTTTTGTGTAGCTGAAAAGGTGAAGGAATGGTGAGTAATCTGAGAAAATGTGGTAAGTTTTAAACTATATTTAATAAAGATGGTATAGGGTCACATATTTTGATACCAGCTGTCAGAAAGTATGACCCCTATTCTAAAGCATTACGATCAAGTCCAGTAATAAATGTTTTGTAAAGCTGAAAATGTGAAGGAATAGTGAGTGAAGATTTGGTTGGTTTTACACGGAGATGAATAGTGTCACATATTCTGATGTCAGATGTCAGAGTTTGAGTAAAGGCCAGTGATTGCCTCACTCTCACAAAAAAAACTTTATAACTCATGTTTAAGATAGGACCTGACAAAGGCACATTTTTACAGTTGAATCAAGTATCAGCCCATTTTGTCTCCAAAATAACAGAAAACAATGAAAAAATAACCTAACCCTTTTAATAAATGGAATTAAAATGGAATCTTTTAACATCGGATAGGGCATTATAACTACCATTTGAATAATTTTTAGATCAGTTTAAATATGATACACATTATCTAATGTATGTTTAGCATAATAGAACAGGTGTAAAGTATGAGATAATCTATTTTCTTCTGTTTTGCAATACTACTCAACATAAAAGTAATTGGATAAAAGTAAACATTTTCTTAGTGTTACTCAGTTTTCTGTTTTATCTAATATTTTACTGGTTCTGACGTTTTGGTTTGTTTAGGGAAAAAGCTTGTATTTTGCAGTGCACCCCCCCCCCCCCCCCCCTACTTTCTTCATACGACGTGAAAATGCAGAGAATTAATAATGAAACGTTCATGTTCAAGATCATTTATTTTATTTATAGACAACATAAAAATGTAAACACCCTTTTTTCATCGTTCGACAGCAGCAGAAAGAGAAAATAAAGCGAGTCCGCGTAGCTTACGCAGTCTACGCAGCGCGCTCGTGCCCGTGAACAGAAACTGTGAAGTAGCGCCCTCTGTGGTCACAAAACCCGACGGTCACAGAAAACGGTGTAACACCGGTACTCGGCCGAAAGTGCCACACAATGAGCGGGGCAGGTCCGGAACAAACCCGCCGGTGAACGGACAGAGTGCCGCCGGGACCCGGAGCACCATGGAGGACCAGGTACCGTTAACCCGGCCGTGTTTACCCGCCGGTTCGACAGTGGCCGGAGCGCGCGCGGGATTGGGCAGAGCGCCACCACGTCGGCATTCCAGCGCGAGCTGGGGCTAATCTGAGGCTAATGCTAATGCTAACAGCACATTACACAAAGGAGCCGGGACTAGTTTCCCTTTAATTTATTAGCTTTATTAATAACCAGCCCGCTCGCGCCGGATCCGTACACACACACAGCGCGCGGGAGTGTGTAACGACCAAACGTTACGTGTTGTTTTTTGAATGTTTGTGTGTGTGTGTGTGTGTGTGCGCGCGTGAGTGTATGTATGTGTGTGTGGGCGAGCGAGCGAACGAGTGCGCGCGTGCGTGGTTAGTCTGCAAACCTATAGCAATAGCCTGCTGTGTGTTAAAGGGGTTATGTTATGTTTCGCGCGCTCTGTCTCTGTCTGCGTGTATATTTGTGTGTGCATTTGTGCACGCGCCTGCGCACGGGAGGGTGCAGGGTTTGTTGACCAGGCGTGCACGAGCGGTTGTAGTAACGGCGCCGGTTTGAGGGGTTGCACGATCAGGCGGAGAGAGGGGGTGAGTAGGAGGGAGGGGTCCTGAGCAGGAATCCGTCTCCATACAAGGCAAAAAAATTAAATGCATTTTTTGCAGCACGGTTGCATCACTGCTTCGTAGGACTGCAACGATTAATCGACGTGAACGAGAGAAAAAAGCTACAAATTTCAGTGTTGATTAATCGTAAAATTTGTTTTATTTGAAATCCGTTGCATTAGATGCTGGGTAGAGTAACACAGTAGGGAAGGTGTACGGACAGTTTGTTCTGTTCACACTCAAATAGGGCTGCAACTAATGATTATTTTGGTAGATGACTAATCTGTTGAGTATTTTTCCGATTAGTCAACTATTCCTCCTGTTCTAATGCACGTGTGCCGCACCTGTCACCCTGTTGTTCAGTCTCTGCTTTTTCCATCACTTCAAAAACGACAAAAACACACAACGTTTAGGTTAAATGTTATTTTACATGCCCAGAAGTGCAACATTTAGTGTGCAACATGCTGACATTTAGTGAGTAAATATGTAATCTGTTATGTTTGGACATATTTGAGTGTGGAATAGGATGAACAACCCTTACCCTCTCCACTACATGTAGCAATGCATTACTGTACTATGTAGGTGTCTAAACTCTGGCTTTGGGGCCAAACATTTTATTGGCTCTTGGCTTTATAAGGGGCTCACTGGCACATTGCTATGTTTTCTTTCAGCTGACAGTGGCAGCAGTATGCCCATGAATTTAGTAATGAATACAGAGTTGCATCTCTGTGTTGTGGAACTTAACTAGCTAAACTTTCTCAAGGCATTAATTTCTCGATTCAGTAAATTTCTCACTAGACCTTCTAATTAATTAACAGACTTAAGAAGACTTGTGTAGACAGATCTTCTCTGTTATGAACTTCACAACTACAGCTGTCAAACAAGACCTAATGCATACAGTGCAAATGAGGTCAACACCAACCATACACTAGTTTATACTGGTCTGTAAAAAAAAAAAGAAAACAAAATATTCACTCTACATAATATGCTGTGATATTTTTTCAGTTATTGCACAAATTCGTGTTTAAATAATTTAATTCTTAATTGTTCTGTTTGTTTGTTTGTTTGTTACTTTTCATATTTTAATACTAAGTTTAAACCAGCCCTTCTACAGGCATTTTGCTTTAGTCCAATCTAGCCCCCTTTATAAAAAAGTGCTCTACTAGATCCAAAGGTCCAAAAGAATCCGGACCTCCCTTATAGTGTTTTAGGCCCATTAACTGCTGACACATGCATACATCTGGAAGAGAGTCTTAAGGTCAGAGTATAACCTACCCCAACCCCCCAGCTTTGAGTATTAGGCAGCTCCAGCCAGTACCTTTGGGAGTCGTTAGAGTGGCAGAACTAATCATCCAGCATCAGTGCAGTGCCTGACCATGCTGATGCTCTCTCTAATGGCTGATCCTCCTCATCCTCCTCCTCCTCCTCACAGCAATGCTCCTATATATCTAGTGTAAAGACTAGAGGGCCGGGGTTGAACTTTGCTAATACCCTTGATATCATATAAGAAGCATATAAGTAGATCTGTATGACGCTTTAAACCTGTATAGGCTGTATAATCCAGGCATGGATTATGTTATTTATACTCACCAACAATAATAGGCTACATTTACATTAGCAGGCAGAAGTGAATCAGATCTGATTTATTGCTTTAATGTGACTCAGCTAGGATTGTTACACAGCAGAGCAAGCATTTTAAATATCCCTTTGATGTTGACTCACTGCCACTGTTGTATATGATCCTAGATTGGTTACTTATCTGATTCATGGGTATGCAACTAGGGCTGCAACGATTAGTCGATAGTAGGGGTGGGCGGTATGGCCCTAAAATAATATCACGATATTTTATGGTATTTTTGTGATAACGATACGCTTGGCGATATGACAAAACTCTTTTTAAAAAAACAATTTCAGAAATACACTATACACTGCAAGAAAAAAAAATATTTTTATTTACATACAATATAATACTGCACACCCCTTAGTGAGATATTAAAAAATACAAGAATTTTATCAGATTTGTAACAGATATATAATGGGAAATGGGATGGGTGATACGGCACGATATTTTAGGGTATAGTATCGTTCACAATATTTAAATTTATTTTACAATATTATTGTGTACGATACGATATGGCACATCCCTAGTCGATGTAAACAATAATGTTGATTATTTAAATTTGTCAACTACAAATTTCATTGTGGACTAATCGTTAATTTGTATCTGTACCACATTACACAAGTGCTAGGGACAGAATCACAGTGGGAGATGGTTAAATGGCTCACTCACACAGTTTACACTCAACTCAAAAAGTGCCCAGACATAACAGATTAAATATTTACTCACAAAATATCAGTACTTTCCACATTTAAACGACATCTAGACATTTAAATGGCTTTTAAATCGTATGTTCAGCTGTTTTTATCATTTTTAAAGATGGAGAATGTGGCAGAAATAATCGCTGACTAATCGACTTATTCGAAAAAATAAATAAAATCATCAGGTTAGTCGACTTCCAAAAGAATCATTAGTTGCATGAATGTGAAAGCCTGTTTCAGTCTTTTTGCCAGTACACATGCAACAGATTTGAACTCCTCACCATAATCCGACATAATTCTTTTGTGTGCATGTGTGTAATGCAGTTATAAATACTACAGTTCCTTGTGATTTATGTCGCTTGAATCTTACCTTAAATCTTCCCTATAAGATTTCCTTCTCGACAAACAATATGATGAGTGTCAAATTTTGAAAGGGGATTGGCAGGGCTTATGATGACTGCACTTAGCACAGGTGTACAGGCAAAAAAAAAACAAGCATATGAAATCTGACATGACTATTCACATTCATGTTGCATCTTATATGAGGCTAAATAACCTGTAAAATGTTTATTTAACAATTAACATGTCTAGCATTCAAGCAGACAGCAAAGCACAGTATAACATGTGGAAGAATAATTATTACTATTATAATTAATAGTAGTATTATATGGACATTTCATTCTGTTTATTCTACATCAGTGTGGCAGCAACTGTCAATGACAGCTGCATCATCAAGACTCCAAAGTCCGATTCATCGTTACAGTATAAGTATGTGGTTATTCGTGGCTGTGATCCAGTTGACCCTGCCACTGCTTCTACCAGGTCCAGTCCTCTCATGAACATGACTGTGAGTGCTGGTTAAAGATCAGCAGAAGCTTGTTTCTTCTTTAGTTTATTCATAGCTGTCTTTTTGTATAGTCAGGAACTGTATCATATGCAAGCATTTCTGAGTGGGCATTGGTTGTTAGTCACACTTTTGGGAAGGCGACAGTCAGTCATGTGTAGAGTTCAGTGCCATCATGACATCAGTCTCTCCAAAACAAATTCAACAACCCAAAATCACAGTATTTACTTATTCTACCCCACAAAGCAATTAGAATAACCAAAAACATGTTTGGATGTCGAATGTGCATGTGATGCATGGTTATTGCAGCGTGCACATGTGTGATAGTTTCTATGCAATGTTTTTTAATTTTTTACTGCTTGACACACAGCCTTAGATACACATACTGTGTTGTTATTAGGGTAAGAGGTCAACAATATTGCCCTGAAATAAAATCACAATATTTTAGGGTATTTTTGCGATAAGGACATGACATCACATTGATTAAAAAAAAAAAAAAATCTCAAGAATATATCACTGCAGCTAAATAAATACTACAGTTTTATTTAACAAAGATGTAGGTGTTTTATACATTCAGCAGTAATTTAGTGCATGCATATAAACGGCAAAGAAACAAATAATAGTAAATATAGTTTTTTATTAATGTGCGTACAATATGATTTGGCATATCTCTAGTTGGGATGCACTAAATATTCGACAACCAAAAATATTTATGTGAAAATGGCAGTAAAACAACCCTTTTGTGTTTGGTGGATTGTATATAAGGTTACAGAAACAACACTTCAGACAATTTATTTTTCAGACAATTTATTTTAATGTTTTAAGTATAATGTAATGATATATCACTTCATAACCGCTTGTTATATCTGGGGGAAATCCCTGTATTTTTTGCTATCCCAGTATACATCGCAAAATAACGAAATATCACAATGTAAGATTTATAAGAATATTTTTTAGCTCTAGTTCAAACTTTAATGACTAGACGACTGGGTCAGGACGTCATGAAAACATCAGGCAGGTCCAGTGGGTTAAATCAGTACAGACCGTCTCTTTGCTCTCTCGCTTTTGTTGTTGTTGCTCCTGTTTTGTGAAAGCCTGCATTCTCGTGTCCGTAATGACAGTGCTTTAAGGGGTTTGTGTCGTTGGTATTTGTTTGATCTTCTCCCTTTTAATCTCATCTCCTGCACAGGAGACGCTGTGATCTTTTCTTTTTATCCTCTTCATGAGGATTACGCCTGTGTTGATGTTGGAATGCAGGTGTCGCGTGGACACGACAGCAACTTGTTGATCTGTTTGGGTTTCCGTGCATGTGATGGGCTTTGTGCTGGCTGTGTTCTTGTCTGGCACTTCTCTTCAGGCCTGTGATTAAAGTGATAGTCTGTAGGTTTTGGCGGGTTAGAGACCCCTCTGGTGGGATTGTGTAATTGCAGAGTGGAAGAGTACTTTTAAAATGTGCTTTGTGTTGTGGTGCCGTCTTCTGTCACAGTGGATGAATCTGGTGATTTTAGCGAAGACTCTGTAACGCTTTCTTTTTGAAGACTGATCTTGTCATACCGATATCTCTATGTTTCAGTAGCTCTTGTACCAGCATCATTAGCAGTGCTGTGGCTGCTCTGGTAATTGGGAAAAGCTGTCATGGCCAGAAAAACTCCTGTGGAAACCTACCAGACCACTCTGATTTTCAAATGAATATATTTGATGTTGCAGGGATGGAAGCAAAAGCACACTGATGTCATTCATTGAAATACAGCTCTGGAAAAAAATAAGAGACCACTTCAGTTTCTGAATCAGTTTCTTTGATTTTGCTATTTCTAGGTTTATGTTTGGGTAAAATTAACATTCTATAAACTACAGACAACATTTCTCCCAAATTCCAAATAAAATAGTGTCACATAGGGCATTTTATTTGCAGAAAATGAGAAATGGCTGAAATAACAAAAAAGATGCAGAGCATGGTGGAATAACCCGTGTTTTTAATCACAGTTTTTTATCTTGGCATCATGTTCTCCTCCACCAGTCTTACACAATGCTTTTGGATAACTTTTTGATTATATTCCAGTGGTTTTCAATTTGATAAAATCAAAGAAACTCATCATTTTTTGAGTGGTCTTTTATTTTTTTTCCAGAGCTTATTTTCCCCCCTCCCCTCTCAGGAATATGAATTTACAGGAAGTTAAGGCAAAGCAAACCAGAAGAAAAAGGTGTTGTGCTGAAACTTGACTCCCCTCGACTTGAAGTTGCATCGTGCAGCAGGACACAAATAAAATTATATGACCACTGCAGTACACCACAGCACTGCGTGTTGCTGGTGTAAATCCTAACATTGTAAAATGAAAACAATATAAACAATGATATCAATAACCGAAATATAACCAAAAGTTAATTTTCGTCATCATTGCGATGTGCGCACGCGCAATAGTCACGTAGCAATGGTCACTTAAGCCAGTTAAATCAAAAACATTGTCATGCAATGTTTTGATTCTTGATGGAAGAAGTAGATACACAGCACTGTCTCTGTGTCTGTGTGAGTGACAGGCTGCTGCTGCCTGAAAAGCGTGAGGGGGGTGGCAGGAGTAAACAGGTGGTAACCACACGGCCTCCGTTTAACGCACGTGTCGACAGCTGTGCAGCTCAGTACAGCACAGTTTTGTGCAGATATTTCCAGTTACAGCTGAAGTCACGCTTTTAATCCAAGAAAACGCTCTTATTTACAGCCATTTAAATGCCTGGTTAAAGGGCAGATTTCTGTAGTTTTGCTGACTCTGCTCTTGATCCGATTAACTCATTCCCACGCCTTAACAAGTCGTGGCCACGGCTTATTGATCTTATTCCCATGCCTTAATTATCTTGTTCACAAACATTAGTATCTTGTTCCAACGCCTTAACTGTCTCGTTCCCATGCATAAGTATCTCGTTCCCATGCCTTAATGATCTTGTTCCCACACCTTAGAATCTCGTTCCCACGCATTTTTTTTTTTTGTACATGATCAATAACTGAAATATAAATATAATATATATATATATATATATATATATATATATATATATATATATATATATATATATATATATATATATATATATATTAGGGGCTCTGTAGTAAATCATTCTGATTCATGCCTGAATTCAGATTGAAACGTGGTGTAGTTTGAGAGTTAACGATGCAGTGAAGTGAATTGATTCCTAATGGTATTAAATCATAACAGTATTAAATCGCTGTGTCTTGGATTTACATCTCTGCCTGCAGGTGTAGAATAGGGCTTGTACTGGATACTTTGGTGCCAGACAGTGGGAGCTGAGCGTGAGTGGGCTCCAGTGTGTCTGTGTGTCTGAAGGGTGGGTGTGGTGGAGAGTGTCTGAGGCTTTAAGGGCATTACAGAGACCGAGTGGATAGGACTGAAGCCACTGAGAGGATTTCTCTCTCTCTCTCTCTCTCTCTCTCTCTCTCTCCTCCTGTAATCCTGTTGTTGTCTCCCTCTCTCTGGCTCAGTGTGGAGTAAAGAAAGGCTAAAGAAGCTGCTGGACAGGGACGAGCTTGTCTGAGGCTTGTCTGACACCTCCCTTCCTCATGTTCACTCACTCCTCAACTCTGTTATTTCTGGCTTTATATTTCTTGTAGGCATGTCACGATAGCACTATTTTTTTTAAACAATACATTGTCCCTAAACTTACTGTAATAAGCTACATTATTGTCATTTTAAGACCATATTATGTCACTTATACAGCCCTGGAACAAATAGAGATCAGTTTCTCTGATTTTGCTTTTATTTTGTTTATAGGTTTATGTTTGAGTAAAATGAACATTGTTGTTTTATTCTATAAACTACGAACAATTTCTCCCAAATTCCAAATACAAGTACTATCATTTAGAGCATTTATTTACAGAAAATAAGAAATGAGAACTTTCATACCTCAAATAATGCAAAACAATCAAGTTCATATTCATAAAGATTTAAGAGTTTAGAAATCAATATTTGGTGGAATAACCCTGGTTTTGAATCACAGTTTTTTATGCATCTTGGCATCATGTTCTCCTCCACCAGTCTTACACACTGTTTTTGGATAACTTTATGCTGCTTTACTCCTGGTGCATAAAATCCAAGCAGTTCAGTTTGGTTTGGTAGCTTGAGATCATCCATCTTCCTCTTGAGGTTTTCAGTTTGGTAGAATCCAAAAACCTCATAATTTTTAAGTGGTCTTTTTTCCAGAGCTGTATATTAAAAAATATTTAATGCAATTTTACTCCATTTAAAGAACAATTAACTTTTAATGATTAAGAACATACATTCACTGACATTGGAAAATGAACATTTTTGAAAATTCTAGATAAATAACACTTAGAGATAAGAGTTTTGTTGTTTATTTTGTCTTGACTGATTTTCAGAAGTTTTTTTTTTCAGATTCTAAAGATTCAGCCTGTTAAACAGTCCTTTCTCTCTCTCTCTCAGTGCACGGTGCAGGTGAAGTTGGAGCTGGGCCACCGCGCTCAGCTGCGGAAAAAGGTCACGTCCGAGGGCTTCACTCACGACTGGATGGTGTTCGTGCGAGGGCCGGAGAACAGCGACATCCAGCACTTTGTGGATAAAGTCATCTTCCGCCTGCACGACAGCTTTCCCAAGCCCAAAAGAGGTACATCTAATACTGTCATTTTATGGACAAAATAGAAATAATGAAATAATGGCAACAAATGTTATTGTTATTTATTACCACTGATATAATGCTGCTGTAATAGCAGAGTAATGCAATTACACTTTTTAAAGGAGCAGAAAAGGTGTAACTATTAGAAGTACATTGAAACTAGAATATATTAAATGTTTTGGGCAAAACAATGGTTAGTATCAAAGTTAGCGAAAATTCTATAGGGTCATGTTCATAGAGGCCTGGGCAACACGGTAATAGCAAAATAAAATGATATTTAAAACTTTTTGGGCTGCAACTAACGTGTTTATAAATGGCTACAATGAAAAGTAAATTAGGTCTCACTAAATTAAGTGTTTTTCTTGAAGTAGGCTACTGTGTTGATTCTCACAACCCTGTTGGCTACCTAGCCATATGTTAATTCTGTAAATACAAATGAATAAATATAAATAAATATGCTAAATTCTGAAATAAATAAAGTTGTGTGTGTTAATGCTGTATTGTCTTTTGCAGTGTGTAAGGAGCCGCCGTACAAGGTGGAAGAATCGGGCTATGCTGGATTTCTAATGCCCATAGAGGTCTACTTTAAAAACAAGGTGAGTGCACCTGATCTAGTTCTCTGTCTCTCTCTCTCTCTCTCTTTCTCTCTATCTCTCAAATACAACATATAACATACAATTAACCTCTGAGACCCCTCTTTACATGTTAACTAATAATAAATATTATGAATTAAAATATTTTTTTTAATCAGTTGAGTATTGGAAAGCAAAATATTGTGATACGATAATGATACTGGCTCACACTGCTATGATTTAGTGGTTTAAAGCTCTCCCTCTCTCTCTCCCTTCCTTTTTTTCTTTCTCCCTCTCTTTCCCTCTCCTGTAGCGCTCACTCTCCTTCTTTTCTCTCATTTTTGGCTTTCTCCATTTCTTTCTCTCTCCTTTCTAGCGCTCTCACTCTCTCCTCTCTAGTGCTCTCACTCTCTCCTCTCTAGCTCTTTTCCTCTCTCACTCTCTCCTCTCTAGCGCTCTCTCTCTCCTCTCTAGTGCTCTCTCTCTCTCCTCTCTAGCGCTCTCACTCTCTCCTCTCTAGTGCTCTCACTCTCTCCTCTCTAGTGCTCTCACTCTCTCCTCTCTAGTGCTCTCACTCTCTCCTCTCTAGCGCTCTCTCTCTCTCTCCTCTCTAGTGCTCTCTCTCTCTCCTCTCTAGCTTTCTAGCGCTCTCACTCTCTCCTCTCTAGCGCTCTCACTCTCTCCTCTCTAGCGCTCTCTCTCTCTCTCCTCTCTAGTGCTCTCTCTCTCTCCTCTCTAGCTTTCTAGCGCTCTCACTCTCTCCTCTCTAGCGCTCTCTCTCTCTCTCCTCTCTAGCGCTCTCTCTCTCTGCTCTCTAGCGCTCTCACTCTCTCCTCTCTAGCGCTCTCACTCTCTCCTCTCTAGCGCTCTCACTCTCTCCTCTCTAGTGCTCTCACTCTCTCCTCTCTAGCGCTCTCACTCTCTCCTCTCTAGCGCTCTCTCTCTCCTCTCTAGCTCTCTAGCACTCTCACTCTCTCCTCTCTAGTGCTCTCTCCTCTCTAGCTCTCTAGCGCTCTCACTCTCTCCTCTCTAGCGCTCTCACTCTCTCCTCTCTAGTGCTCTCACTCTCTCCTCTCTAGTGCTCTCACTCTCTCCTCTCTAGTGCTCTCACTCTCTCCTCTCTAGTGCTCTCTCTCTCTCCTCTCTAGTGCTCTCTCTCTCCTCTCTAGCTCTCTAGCACTCTCACTCTCTCCTCTCTAGCTCTCTCACTCTCTCCTCTTTAGCTCTCTCACTCTTTCCTCTCTAGCGCTCTCACTCTCTCCTCTCTAGTGCTCTCTCTCTCCTCTCTAGCGCTCTCACTCTCTCCTCTCTAGTGCTCTCACTCTCTCCTCTCTAGTGCTCTCTCTCTCTCTCCTCTCTAGTGCTCTCTCCTCTCTAGCTCTCTAGCGCTCTCACTCTCTCCTCTCTAGCGCTCTCACTCTCTCCTCTCTAGCGCTCTCACTCTCTCCTCTCTAGCGCTCTCACTCTCTCCTCTCTAGCGCTCTCACTCTCTCCTCTCTAGTGCTCTCACTCTCTCCTCTCTAGCGCTCTCACTCTCTCCTTTCTAGCTCTCTTCCTCTCACTCTCTCCTCTCTAGCTCCCTTGTTCTCCATCTCTAACTCTCTCCTCTCTAGCTCTTCCTCTCTCTCCCCCTCCCTTTCTTTCTCTCACTCGCTCACTCGCTCGCTCACTCACTCACTCACTCATGCTGCAGTAGCTTTAGTTTAGTGGTGTGTATGTGGAGGACTCCTATAGATGTAACACACAGACATCCATTCATAGTGTGCTGCATAGCTGGAGGCTACTTGTGTATGTAGGCAGATGGCACTGGCTGATAAACTGGGTGTACTGGGTGGTCTAAAACAAGCCCTCCGCTCTGTTTCAACATGCCACTCCGTTTCCCCCAGCATACCTTATCTGCTGTGTAGCGGTATCGGTTACGCTTGGTTTAAAAAGAAAGTTCCGGCAGCCCTGATCTGCTTTAACAGCCTACAGATCTTCGCAGATACATCCATTTGGTTATTCTAGACTTACCATTTCCACGCCTTATCTAATATGCATCTTTCTTTTCCTATGCTTTGCTGCTTTATGATTTTCTTTAACTAGTTCACAGTTTTATCTGATCAATAAATATATAATGAATAATTAGCAAAGTTAACAAGATCCTTTTACATGAGTGCTGTTATTCGCTGAGAAAAGAATACCTTACATCCTGCTTTTCACAATATGGATTTGTCCAGTCATTTTTAAGAAAGATGCCACTTTTACTACAGTAAATATACATTTACTCTGGTTACTGTACACACTTTGGTGTAAAGCGTGTTTTTTTTTTTACTGCATTTTACTGTGTTGACTCAACATGAACATGAATCTCTGCAGGAGGAACCGAAGAAGGTACTCTTTAACTACGACCTTTTCCTGAATCTGGAGGGAAACCCACCTGTCAATCACCTGCGCTGCGAAAAACTCACCTTCAACAACCCCACCAGAGACTTCCGTCGCAAACTGGTCAAAGCTGGCGGGGTGAGTGAAAAAAACTCCAGTCCCCACAATCCCTCAGAGATGAAATATGGCAACAGAGTAACAGCTCAGCTCAATTCTATCTTATGAATAGAAACTGATGGAATGAAATTGATGGAAATCCTCTTATGATGCATGTAGTCGATAACTAGTTAAGTTCTTTAGTTTAATCAGTTGTTTCTGGTTGTTATTACCTGTTCTGTCATCATTTGATCCCTCAGTATTGTGAGAGTAGGTCACAATCGTAAACATATTAACTGTTTTCTAATTAAAGGTGTTCAGTTATATGTAACCATACACACTTTACTCTGATGATTATTTCACACAGAAATCTAAATTCTTTCTCTGTATGTCTTTCATTTCCCGTTCTCCCTGTATTTTAACAGATCATTGTGGTGCCGGAGGGAGCGGAGGCCGTGTCCAGGCCGAGTCCAGATTACCCCATGCTACCCACCATCCCACTATCAGCCTTCTCTGACCCCAAGAAGAGTAAAGGCTCCCAAGCCCCCAAGGTCTGGATTAAAACAAGCTTTACAAACATTACATGTAGAGGTGTGACTATGACGCACATACTCAAGATATCTGCACATTGTATATATTCAGTCGTATTGTATCATACATCTACAGTGCAATACCGTATGAATATAGTGTACGTTATTGTGTATATTGTTTAAGTTAATTGTATATTTTCTATTTTATTTTACTTATTACTTATATTTTATGTCGTAAATATTGTTTTCTGCATATTAGTTGGAACCTGCACCCATGGTTTTCCCTTACCTGAACACCAGTACTCTGATGTGACAATAAATCTGATTTGTTTTAGTTTTATTTCTGACGAGATATTACGAGATCTCGTCAGATTAAATTGGCACAATATTTCTTGTCAGGTGTTCTCGCTCTCTGTTCTGAAAGCAAGTAAGCTGCTGTGTGCGCACACACTTCTGACTTTAATATGTTGTTCCGTGGTATTAAACTTACCAAAATGTCTATATTATAAAATAAATAGTTTACTACTCACCATGTGAGACAAGTTCAAGGAAAGAAACACTGAGAACATGCAGAACTGCAGCCTGTACTCAGTCATAGGTTGCCAGGTCAAGGGGGATTGCCACAACTCTCACTGGAGGGATTGTGACAATAGTTTTAAGGTCTTAAGAGACTCATGTGAGATCATACAGGATTTTGATTAAAAAGATTTATTGATTAAACAAGCTGAATTAGGTTTGCTGCTGCTTGTTTGTAAGGAAAACCTAAGGACACACCCCTTTTATAGATTTTATGCTCCATGCATTTGCTTAATTGCTTAATTATTACAAAGTTTAATACCAAACAATCGAATGATTAATTAAATAATCATCAGATTAATCCATAATCAAAACAGTCAATAGTTGCATATAAAAAAGTTCAAAAGAGCTTCACCTTTTCTTTTTTTTTTCATTTTCTTTTTTAATTTTTATATTTTGTATAATTGTTATAACAATAACAATAATAAAGATAACAGCAACAAAAGAGAGAATATAATATCCCATGGTATAGTAGAACTGTAATATTTTGGTTGACACTTAAAACATTTAATACTGTTGCAACGCTGCCCCTGTCATAGAACAGCAACTTGCGAAGAACCTTTTTAAACAGGCAAACCATAATTACCTCTAATGACGGTTCTTTACATCTTTAGATCTAGGTTCTCAGAAGCCTCTCTATTAAAACATGGTTTCTTTATGAAACCAAAGGTGGTTCTTGCGAACCTGCAAATGAAATTGTGTTTTCACTGAAGCAGAGGGCGTTTTGTTATAGTAGAAAATAGCAGCCGCTGCTCGAACCCTACTGTTCCACCCATTCTACTGCAGAACTAATCCATCATTCCTCCAGTTCATTAGAGGGGCTTTGTTTTGAAGTTTGAAGGTTTGAAGGCGTTTTAACGCGCTTATACCGCAGTTCCTACACCTAACGAATTAAAGTACGATGGGTGGTGAGTCTTTGTGTTTGAAGACACTAATATAAATGCAGCTTGCGTTGTGGTATTCGTTGACCAGTGGAGGATGGAATTAAAGCTGTTAATGCTCTTCCTCTCTCCTTCTCTCTCTCTCTTGCTTTCTCTTGCTCTCGCTTGCCCTCTCTCACTGTGCAGGAGCTCACTAAAGATAACAGCGGAAGCTCTAAAGCCCCAAAACCTCACAAACTCGCCAAGGAGCATCGGGAACGGCCCCGAAAAGACTCAGAGAGCAAAGCCACGTCCAAAGGAGAAGGAGACAGAGACGGCAGCAGCAAAAGCAGCCGAGAAACTTCGTCATTCCCTTCGTCGTCATCGTCATCCTCGTCAAAGAAGCCAGAGATCAAAGTTAAAGAGGAGAGCAAAGCCCCGCCGAAAGCTGCCTTCAAAGAGCCGAAGCTGACGCTGAAGGAGTCCAAAATGGAGGGGATGTCTCCTAAAGGGGGCGGTCCAGGAGCAGGAGGGGGAGGCGTGGCTTCGGCCGACGGAAAATCGGCCAGCAAGCGGCCCTCCAACGCAGACTCGCCCAAACCTAGTGTCAAGAAGCCCAAAAAAGGCGTGACTGAAGGGCAGAAGAGTTCCAGCAGCGGGGGCTTCCCCAGCACCTCCCCACGCGTCTCGTCCTCCTCCGCACCATCAGGGTACCCAGACAAAAAGGGCTCCAAGGACAAAGGCCGCTGGGTAAAGAGCAAGGTGGACACCCAGGAGGTCAAAGAGCCGAAGAAACCGCCAGAATCTGACGAGTCCAACTCTGACGACGAGGTTTCGTCCAAATCCGAGGTAAGAAAGAGATTAATGCTTTGTAATGGTGGTGTTGTTATGCAATAGTCTGAAGGTGATCAAGTTTAGGATGTTTTAATGGACTATAATTTATTTTTTAATAGCAAAACACACTGACATTAAAAATCATGTGTCACAAACTAGAATTGTGGGATACGTGTGTCTATAGCTCTGCATTAAATGTGGATTTGATTTTTGCCACAGTCACTTGCCTTTTCACACAATCTAGAATCCAAATGCTGGGATTCACTATCATTATCACGCACTGCACTGTCCACTGTGGGGTTTTATTTTTAGCTACTGTGTAAATAGTGTCTGAATCATACCAAAAGAGTGTAGTTGATTTTAAGAGACGCCAACTTATCCCTAAAATATGTTTGTTAATAGGCATCTTTCAATAAAGCTGCATTGAGTCGTTTACTAAAGATGCTTTGAATCGTTTACCAAAAAATTATTTGAATCATTTACTAAAAAAAAATTAGAATAATTTATTACAGCTGCATTGAGTCGTTTACTAAAGATGCTTTGAATCGTTTACTAAAAATGATTTGAATCATTTACTAAAAAATAATTAGAATAATTTACTACAGCTGCATTGAGTCGTTTACTAAAGATGCTTTGAATTATTTACTAAAAATGCTTTAAATCATTTACTACAGCTGCATTGAGTTGTTTACTAAAGTAACATTGAATCATTTACTAAAGATGCTTTTAATTGAATAATTTACTAAAGCTGCATTGAGTCATTTATTAAAGATCCTTAAAATTGTTGATTGAAGATGCTGTGAATCATTTTCGACAGCTGCATTATGTTGCTTACTAAAGATACATTTAATCATTTTCTGAAGATGCTTTGATTTTTATTTTATTATTATTATTTTTTTTTTACTAAAGATGCATTGAATTATTTACTGAAGATACAATAAATACTTTTCTAATGATGCTTTGAACTGTGTGGTAAATATCATTTTATTTTCCTAAAAATGCATTTTATTATTTCAGAGAGGTTGAAATATGAGGTTAGAGTATTATACGTCTACTGCTTTGCTTCTTTTGTGTAGAATTTGTTTGTGATTTCACAGTTTCCACTTAAAACTCTTCAAGTGTAATGTCTTCATGGTTAAATTTCCCTCCCCTTTTTCCCTCTTTCTCTCTCTCTCTCTCTCTCAGCAATCAGCCCCTTCCAGTCCCTCAAACTCCAGCTCCAGTTCAGAGTCCAGTTCCGACTCTGACTTTGAGCCGCAGCAGAAAGCAGGCCAAGGTAGGACCCTTCCCAGACTCCTCTCTGATACTCAATGTATTACCTTTCACACCCCCCTCACACCATCCCTCCCCTGATAACAGCAGCAGTGTCGCTTACAAAGAACGTGTGGACAATGTTTAACCGCTGCACTGCCTGTGGAATGTAGGTCATGTTTGGTTTGTAGATGCTTTATGTGTGTTATCTGTGCCTTCTGTAGTATTTATGAAATATGAAAGAAGCCGGTTATGATTTTAGTCACAGGCGATATTAAGAATATATATATATATATATATATATATATATATATATATATATATATATATATATTATATATAGGATATATATATAGGATATCATAAGAAAAAAAAGAATAACTTTCACTAAGTAGGCAGGAAATTAGGAAATATATATATATATATATATATATTTTTTTTTTTTTTTTGATATTTTTGTAAAAAAAAAAAAATATGTATGCACTGAAATGGTATTTTGACCAAAAACTCACAAAATAAATTATTTGATTATTTGGCCAAACTTATTTGCATGTTTTTAGTTATTTTACTGTATGTATGTATATATTTTTGTTATTTATTTATTATATGTTACTTTTATGTATTTATGTTACTTATATGTATTTATTTATTTATGTACCGTATTATGTTAAATTGATTTATTTTTTTATATTTTACTTTTATTAATTTATTATATGTTACTTTTATTTATTTATTATATGTTACTTATGTTTTATTGTCAGATCAGGGCTTTTATAGCCCTTTTTTGATAAATTAATCTCATTGCCAAATATATGGTGCACCCCCCCAAAAAATATATAAATATATATATTTTATAACTAAAATATATATTTTTTTAACTATAAAAACACACAATTGAAAATTACTTGTTAATTCTGTCCAGGTTCTCGATAAAAAAAAATTAATAAATGAAGAATGATTTTATTTTATATTATTTGTTCAAATTAACTAATTAATCAAAGTACATTACCATCCTCACTGTGTCCCTGCAGGGCCGCTGCGCTCCATGGTGGAGGACCTGCAGTCAGAGGAGTCAGATGAAGATGACAGCAGCTCAGACGAGGGGACGCCTGTCAAAAACAACCCACCCAACCGTGACTCCAGGTCTGTGCCCTGTTCTCTCTTCTCTTCTTTTATTATCTGTCTCTTTCTCTGTGCTGTCATTTCCTCCTGTCTATTTATCTACTCAGATTCTTTCTTTGCTACAATCTCATTAAACTCTATTATACTTTGTTTAATCTAAGTAAACATAGAGCCACACCTCTTCAGCAGTGACCTTTAACCCTGTTCCTCTACAGACTGAGCTTAGACAGCGAGAGTGACAGCAGTGACGGTCAGCACCGGCCCAGCCGGGACCCCCCACCCCCACCCCAGAAACACACCTCCTCCAATAACAAGGTGAGAACGGAAAGAGTGGTTACTTGATGTAATGATGAATTGTGTGTGTATAAAAAAAAATACCATGATCCTGTTTGAGCAGGCAAAACACTGTAAACTGTAAAGCAGTGTTTGAGTAATAGAGTTGTCAAATAACTGTGTTATTTTTTTTAATTCATTTAAAATCGCATAAACAGTTTTTGGCTGTTAACTAGCATTAAACTGATAGCTGCATTCCAGTGTTTTAAGAACAATAATTAACGACTTAAGTAAACTATAGAACCTAGGGCTGGTCAGTTTAGATAAAAAAAAAAATCTTGATATTTTTTATTTTACTGAATGATGATATACAATATATATAAAGAAACATTTTTTCATCACATATGGTAGTGACAAAAAGACACTTTTTTAAGACAAAGCTACGCTACACTAATTAATTATAAACAACATAATCTTCAAATAACATTTTTTCCCAAGTAGTATAAAACCAAAGGACAAAAAAATAGTGTTTTTTTTTTTTTTTTTTTTGGGAAAAAGTGCATCTTAAAAAGGGCTTAAGAAAAAGTAAATGAAAGTGCAGACAGAAGAGAAAAGTGAACTGTCGGAGCTAATTGAAATGCAGTATAGTCTTTATGTTATATCTTTATGCACTATATTTTCTCATCTTATATCTTTAAAAAAAAACTTGATACATCTACTAGAGCCATAATCCACACATTATATTAAACCACAGGACCTACTCAATCTAACCAACACAGTGCCATCAAAAAAATAGCTAGTAATTCTGCTTAAAAAATATTGCTAGTTATGGCTAATCTGCCATTTTGGGCTTCATAATAAAAGCCCCCAAGGCCAGTTCGTGTTCATTTAAATATGCTTACTGTAAATAAACAGAAGCACTTTACTCACCCAAATAAACAGAAGAAGTTTTCAGAAGAGAAATTAGATTTAGTGTAGATTAACATCCAGCGCTCGTTTGACTTTTTTTTTTTTAGGAATTAGAGTTGGGTTTCCTTACCCATTAGAAGGGAAACATGGCGATACCTTTGTTCCTTACTATTGTCACTTTAAATGTGCTTTATAATTTGGTGCGACTTATGTAGAAAAATAGACCAGAAAATAGATGATTGAGTGCTATATATATATATATATATATATATATATATATATATATATATATATATATATATATATATATATATATATATATATATATATATAATTTTTTATTATTTATATATATATATATATATATATATATATATATATATACTCTGTACCCTGTAGATCAGGATACGCAGTCACCAGACTAGCTTTGCACTCATTTATTTGCACAGTGTCAGTTATGATGTGATTTATAAAAAAAAAAAATGATACATCTCACTCTTAACCAACAGGGCATTTCATTTCAGTGACTTTCAATACAGTGAACAATGCAGTTGCTCAGTGTAAACGTTAACCGTTCGTTAACCGCTGTTTCAGGTCAGTTTCAGAGATTAGAGGCACTTTGTTCCCCTTGTTAGCGTGTCAAGTTGAAAAATGATCGACAGGTGGCTGGAGGTTTTACTGGATTACATTCCACAGAGAGTGTAAATGAGTGGGTGTAAGGGCGCTTCGGATCGCGGGCCAGAGGAATGTGGCACAACTGGCTGCTACTGGTTAGATGACTGGAGTCTGGATCCAGGCCCAGTGACAGCAGCATATGTGTGATAGAGCTGGAAACACAAGGATGTGATATTAATCCTGAACTAATCCACAGATATTTCTATTCCTTTCAGGTGACGGGTAGGAAAAGCCCAGACCCGTGCCTGAGACAGGAGAAGGCCCTGAAGAAGGTTTACGACAAGGTAGGAAGGGTAAATCAAGCTTTTTCTTTCAGCACCTTAACACCTTATACACATACTGTATATATATGTATATATATGTATATATATTTTTAGCAGATATATTATTTTATAGAAGAGCTGCACAATATAGTGTTCATTACTCATTACAGAAGTACTGGTCACTGCAGTAGATCAGTCACATCAAAGGAATAAATACACACTAATCATCGAAAAGAAATGTTTCAATCAATCAACCTTTATTTTCACTCTGGAAAACATTGAGGGTGACTCTCATCCACAATGCAGCCGAGCATTTACAGTATAAAAAGGATTGAACATATTTAATAAGAAATTAGAAATATTTGGGAATAAAAGAGTAAAAATAAATAATAAATAAAATAAATATATTTTTTAATCAATGTTTATATAGATACATAAAATATGTATGTAAAAATGATCTAAAATAGGACATTCTGAAAAGACCATTAAAGACCAAAAAAAATAGTTAATAGTATAGATCATATAGATCATAATAGTAATAGAGAAGTAAAATTATAAGAATGATAAGAAATGATAAAATAAATAATGATGAACTAATAATCAAAATAAAACATAAGAATAAAAAAAACTAACTGAATAAATAAAAAAAAAATTAAATAAAATTTAAAAAGTTTAAAAAATAAAAGATAAACTCATTAAAAAAATAATTTAGAATGAAATGAGTAACTTATAGGTAAATCCATATTTGTTGAGCATCACATAACGAAGTATTGTTTAAAGCATTTGTGTAACATCTGTCTGTAATGCTAGACATCGCAGCATGGAGTTATAGAGGTTTTTAATAGAGTATTTTGGTTTTAACACTTAAGTTAATACATGATTTCTTATGTGTTCCTTCATAGTCTGAATAACTTTTTAGTATTTATTTAGAATGTATGAAAAAATAAAGTATAAAAACATTGAAAAACAATGATTTCTCTCTGCAGTAAGGGAATTTATTTTGAAGAAAAAAAAAAACACTTTTACTAGACTTACTTGTTTTGCCTTCATTAAACTCTGATTCATCAAAGCAGCTGTTGGATGATGCACTAAATGTCCATTCAGCTACTGTTCACATGCAGCTTGTCTAGGCCCTGTAGAGAAGAAGTATTGCCAATAGAATAAGACACCAAAGGTAGAGAACACCCTGTTCTTCTGAATGTGTTCTTATAGGTCTCTCTCTCTCTCTGGTTGTTTCAGGCTTACACAGAGGAGTTAGTGGACCTTCATCGCAGACTAATGGCACTGAGAGAGCGTAATGTACTACAGCAGGTATGTGTGTGTGTGTGCTTAGTTAACTGGTAGCGGAAGAAGAGTGTCACACTTTGAAAGTGTGTGAAATGGTACGACAGGGTTGTGTGCTTCTGATTCTGTGTAAATGTACAGAAGTTGAAGCCACAGAAAAGTCATTGTCTTATTCAGACAGCAGTATTTGTTGAGATCTCCACATTCACCAGCATTTAGTAGCGCTAACCACAGCTAGCGCTAGCAGTTTGCCGTTAACACTAATGCTGCTGCACCCAGCCTTAGTGGAAATCTGGAAATAAATGGAAATCGCTTTATTCACCCAAATACACAGTTTTCAGTAGAGAAATTTACTTAGTTACCCGCCACCACCACCACTCAGACCTGCTAAATTAGAAGGAAAAAATGGCGGCACCCCTGTTCCATCCTAGTGTCGCATAATGTTTAGGTTATCAATGTTTATTTTATCAATATTAGTTACATAATAACTGTTTTATTGCAGTCATATTGCACTCTCAGAATGGTTCTAATGGAGATCTTCACAAAGATCTGACCAATTAGACAAAACCTGTTTAAATTATGATGAATTCGAAAATAAAATTATATTAATTCACAATTTATGTAATCAGTACTGTTTTCTGCTCTTTCAGATCGTCAACCTCATTGAAGAAACTGGCCACTTCAACGTCACCAACACCACCTTTGACTTTGACCTTTTCTCACTGGACGAGTCGACCGTCCGTAAACTGCAGAGTTACCTTGACCCCACCGCCACGTGACAGGAAGTGGGGCTTTAATTTAGGGGCCAGGCTTGCCCTCGTTTGCCCTCGTTTGGTTCGAAGATGGAGCTGGAGAACAATGACAATGACAACAAATTAATGAGGATGAAGAGGCGAATGGACGTAATGAGCGAAAAAGGAACAGGATCACGTGAACGTGTCGGGATTGAAGATGACGAGGCACAGAGAAAGAGAGGCAGGCGGGCGGGCGAGTGGATTCACTGAGATGCTCTGCTGCTGGATTTGGATTTTGAAGCCTGGAAGCAGCTATAAGCCACTTTCCGTTTGAGTTGCGCTGTAGGCTGGTTCTGGGGGGCTGGTGGGGTCGAGGTTTGTTCTGCGAGCTTCTTCAGTAAAACTGAAGCATGGAATTGGGCGAGTGCCCACCCCTTCCCATCCGTTTCAGTTTTCAGCCTTCGCAAAGCTAGCGTTAAAAAAAAAAATCAACCCACCCACCCCCACTACGACTCCGAGGTAACCACGACTCCAGCGTAACCACCACAGCATGCTGCTTCTCTGCTTAACGTTCATCTTCTCACATTGGTCTGTGCGGATGTGCCTCTCTCGCTGGCTGTGAAAACCACTTGCTGATACACTTGTGAAGGCCTGAGAGCTGCTGGTGTGCAGGCGTGTGTGTGTGTGTATGCGTGTATGCGTGTGTGTGTGTGTGTGTGTGTGTGTGTGTGTTTAAGTATGTGTGCGTTTTTATCTGTAGATATCTCCTGTCCTTTTGAGCTTCTTCCTCTTCCTCTTCTTCTGGCATTGAAGCGTCCGGATTCGCCTTGGAAGCGTCTCTAAAGTAGCCATACTCACACATGGGGTGGGGGTGGACTTGGGCTTGGGGGGAGGGGGCAGGGCGCCACCTTTTTGATATTTTATTTTTGTACAGATGTTTCTGAAGTATTTTTGATGGAGGGAAGCGTGTGAGATATGAATGTATTTGCTGTTTGTCGTCTAGGGCTAGCGCTTAGTGCCTTTACCAACCAGCCAACTGCCTGCGTTTGGAAGGAGTGTTTAAAAAGTGTCGTGGTGCCCCTCTGTGATGCTAGCGAAGCACAAAAAAATACAAATCCCGCCCCTTTTCTCCATGTGTGATGCCTAGAAAGCTAGCGTTTCGTTCCGGGTGCGTTCTCTCCGATCTGAATCCGCGAGTCCCCCACTTTCACCGGTATGTATTAATTACTGTGTTGCCAAATAGGCCTTTTAGAAACCCTTGGGTATTGTGCGTAGGTAGTGCAATGTATGCAAGTATTTGGGGATCATCTAATATTTTTAGGTCCTTTGTGTTATATGAAGTCTGGAGGAGGCTAACCAGAGCGGGAAAGAAGTGGAGAGAGTGAGTCGGAGATTCCTAATAATTCCTAATAAAAAAGATCGGCTCACGTAGGGGTGGGTGATATGGAAAATACATGATTATATTTTATCGTATTGTGATGAATTTAATTATTGCATTGTCAATATGCTTTTTTTGAGGATATATTGAGGATATCGCAAGTGCTTAACGAACACTGACCCAACTAAACATACTATTATAGAGAGTATTAAAAAAGCGTGCTATGCATGAAAAAGTATTTAAATATGTTTTAGGAATAAGCCACAGTTGATGCACTGTGTCTTAAATATTGCGAGTATATGTAAAAAAAAGTCACAATATTTAAAGATATTTTATATATATATTGCAGTATTGTAACGCAAGCAGACAAAATGCTTCAGTAACAGTAACTGATTATTAATTGCTGTTGTTCAGACACTTGACTTTTATATTCAAATTATGTTTGTCCAGTTAACAGCCCTAGTTTCTCTTTTTCATCAAATATTCAAATATTCAGTGTATTTTAAAGCAGCAGTCTCTAAAAAGTGTTAGCCGTAGTATTCCTGAGTTGCGGGGGATTATTATAATATAATTAAATAATTAAATATTCTAGTTAATAGAGATTTGTTGGATGTAATTGCTCTGTACATTTTACAGTATTTCATAAATTAACAAAATGAATGAAACAACATGCTAAAAACAACAGAATTTCATGCAGCAATTTGTTTAGAATAACATAGCATTTAAAAGTGCTCTTTAACAAGCTCTGTGTAATTACACATTCTCACCAGAGAGGTCTCTAAATCCCCAAATACTAAAATCTTACGGACTGTCGCTTTAAGCACTGATGATATCCATGATATACTCAGAAACTTATATCATGTAATGCAACAACAAAATTTATCACAAAACGATAAAATATTGCTCACTATTTTGTCTTATTGCCCACCCCTTGGCTCATACCCCCTTTTGTTCCCCACAAAGCAGGATTTCTCAAATAGTCTGAAGATTTGAGCCTAAAGTCAAATCTATCGGTTTCTGTAGTATTATACTTACACTTATATTTGGGCTTATATTTGAGCAGATCACACGGTGGAGTTTTACATTTTATGTTTTATTTTATTTTATTTTATTTTTTTAATGAAGCTAATTCCAAACGATAAACTGTTTTTATTATTATTTGAGATTATTGCAGTTGTACAGTATTGCTGCACATTGCCAATAATATTAAATATATTTTTAAAAAAGCATGTCACACTCTTAAAAATAAAAGGTGCTACATTGTTTTCTTTGAGCAATGAAATAAAAGAACCATTTTAGAGATTTAACAAAGATTTTTAAAAAAATCAGCTTAAGTGTTCTGTATCAGTTTAACTCCTTAAACCCTAAGTAAGTAAGCCCACACTTCAGTGAACTACATTCATATCAGAAATTACTAAGGCCTTAAAAAAAGAGCCCTGTGAGACTCCACAAGTATGGGCTAATAACAGAATACGACATATCTGTGGTTTAAGATGGCCTAAATGTTCTTTACACAGCTTCTGTTCAAAAACTGCTTCTTTTATGGCACCTCTTGAAGAAACCTTTATAGCACAATTTTGTTTTAAGAGTGCAGTGAAGCTCCGCCTGATTCAGAGAGGTTTAGGATAGCCTGCATTACACTACTGTACAACAGACTTATATCCCAAAGCTATTTTCTATTTTAGTTTGTTTTCTTTGTTTAATCTGCAGTTTGTTATTTTACAGGTCTGTTATATAAATCATACTGTAAGTCATGTATATTTGTCAGGTTAGCGTTTAGTCTCTGGATTTGAACACAAGGCTATCAGGGTACTGGTTATTTTTTTTTTAGCACTTCATTCACATTATTCTTCACCTTTCTCAGTGATTCATCTTTCTGATAGCTTCAGATTCCCACTAATCCTTTTAAAATCGTGTTTTTATTCTAAAACAAGCTACTTTTATTTGATTAAAACTGGGATTCAAAATGCTATGGTGGTGGACCAGATTGGATTAGTCCTGTTGTTTTTTTTTTCCCCATTTTCTCCCAATTTAAATGGCCAATTACCCAACCCACTCATTAGGACTCCCCCTATCACTGGTAATGTCCCAACACACCAGGAGGGTGAAGACTAACACATGCTTCCTCCGATACATGTGAAGTCAGCCACCGCTTTCAAGCTGCTGTTGATGCAGCATCACAGCGCGCTCAGAGGAAAGCAAAGCGACTTGGATGTGGGGAGAGAGCGCCATCTACCCACCCGGAGGGAGCAGGTAGATGGCAAAGCTGCATGAGCGGGGGTTCGAACCTGCGACCTCCCGCTCATAGTGGCAGCGCTTAAGACCGCTGGACCACTCGGCGCCTGTCCTGGTTTAGTCTTAAGCAAAACTGCAATTGTGATTCTTTGTTGGCATTGCAATTTAGTCAGATTGGGTTAAAATAAGAAGTAAAGGATCATTTTGCTGAAGGTTTATTTGGGTCAGTTCTATTAGCATCCCTAGTCTTAAGCCAGATCTGTGTTGTTTTTTTATAAATCAGTTCAAAACACCAAAAATATTTGGATCAGTGATTAGTCAAGTTGCTTACAATGAATTTGATTAAAATTAATTAACTCCTTCTATATCAGTATTGTGAAGGCAAACATTGTTGAGGCTGTAAAATCCTGCTTTGTGAAACACCGCACCCTCCAACCGATTAGTTCACTGTGCTTATGACTCTCTCATTTTCTCCCAGAGCAAGAAATCAGCCGCCTCCAGCCTCCAGCCTGCAGTAGAGCTTCTCTCAGAGCGAGTGCATGGCTGGTGATTGGCATTCTGATGCTAATAGCTTTAATAGACTTGCTGGCCTAACCTGCAGATTTGGGTATGGGGAGGGGATTTCACAAAGCAGGACTTTCTCAAATTAATATAATTTATAAGTTCTCAACTCTGTCATATAGGCTTGTTTTATCGCACTGAGAAAGTCATGCATTGTGAAAGAGCCAGAGCCCGCCCTTCCCTTGAACCTGTACACCAATCAGCCGTAACATTAGCACCACCTGCCGAAACTTGAAAAAATGTCCCCCTTGTGCCATCACGATAGATCTGAGCGTTCAGCATCTGTAGGTGTTCAGTGGTTCTCTCCTGCATGAGGCTAATGACTAATAATGTAAGCAGCAGATCTATGGAGCTTAAAAGCTGATATAAGTGTTTAAATCAACATTTTTTATATTCAAATTAAATTGACATGACTTATGATGAGCTTGAAGGGGTGGTTTGGCAGACAGGGATATTATTATCGCTTTGTCTCAGACTACACAGCATTTTTATTGAAGATCTACAATTTAAAAGATGCATAGTCGACAGCTAGGCGTAATCCCTGTCCCAGATGTATTTAATGGCCAAATTCATAAAAATAAAAAAAGGGTTTAAACTTACAGGGTGGTGAAACACTGTAATATATATCTTAAAATCTAAAATAACTTAATTTTTAAAGCTATCTAAGTGTTTCAAAGCTACAAGGCTTTAATTTGTAGCAGATTTAAATGAATGCATCTGATTTTTATTTACCATTTGTTAAAATACAAATGTACGGTATGGTTTATCCAAATAAATATATATCAAATAAATTTAATTCCAATATACAAAATGCAGATTCAAATACAGTATCTATGACCCTGTCACTGCTTTTTTCTCTCCAGTTCATTGGTCCACTGACCGCAAGGCCTGCGGGATGTTTTGGAGATGTTCTGACAGAATTGTCTAGACATTTGATCAGTTTTGGTTCTTGTGTCTCAGATCCTTTCACTTGACCAGTTTTCCTTTTATTTCCTTTCACGAACTGACTGTTTACTTGCTGCCTAATATGTCCCACTCCTCTCAGAAATCACAGTAGATGATGACAGGTGATTGTGATAATCAGTTGGCAGTGGTGCTGATGTTATGGCTGATTAGTGTACTGTATATGTATAAGAATGAGGGTATGAATATGGGTGTGTGTGTGTTTAAGAGCATCATGCGTATAATGCAGAATGCGTATTTTCAGAATAGAGCGAAATCAGCTGGTTGTAATTACGACCCGAAGAGTATGTTTGTGTGTGTGTGTGTTTGTAGGCATGCGAGAATGCAAGGGTGAATGCAATTTTTATTATTATTTTTTTTTGTTTGAGTCGTTGAGACGCGAGAGCTCTCCTCTGTCCTCGGTTTTGACCCTCAGCTCAGAGTTCATGAACTCTATCTAACATTTGACCAGACGCTGGGAGGGGGTGGGCGGGAGTTCATAGTGCTGGGTCACAGAGGCAAAAGGGGGGGAAGGGGGTGGGAAATGATGGACAGCTCTATTAGAGAAGCCCCAAGTAACCCACCACCAGTCAGCATTTTCTTATGAATTTCTTTTTGAATTTGAATTTTATTTTATTTTTTTTATTTCTATACCTCTGCACTTTTGGCTGTGGTGAAAAGTACTTAACTGTGTTTTTAAGAATTTTATACGATATTTACATGCAATATGGTATGATTTAATTTTTGTTTAATGTTTTTTTTTTTCTCGGTTAATGTTTTGTATCGGCATGTTTTTTGCGATTGCGGACAAAAAAAAAAAGCCCGGTATTTTCTTAGACTGTTAAATTTTAGGCCATTTTTTGTTTTCATAGGTTTTGGCAAGATTTTACCATAAACTCGCATCAAGACTGTGTCTGCGCCGGGATGTAGTCGGGCCGAGTGGCGTTTTTTGCCGTAGTCTGCACTTCGTCTACGTCATCCACTACAAGTATCAAACAGGAAAAAAGCTCAGATTTTCCTAGAGAACAAATGTTTCTTTTTTTTTTCTTTTTAATTTTTAATTTTATTTTTTTATAAATACTGTGCATTGCTCATGGATCTGTACTGTGTGAAGTATGATGATTATAATTAGAAGCACTAAACACTAAATCTCACTCATCCGTTCTCCACTGGGTTCTGGATCTCGTTCTCCTGGATCTTTCCTGTACGTTTTGCTGTTTGTCGCTTTGAGATGACGTCACAGGGGGCGGGGCTATGGCTATGGAGAGAGGAGACACATTTCAGCTTATACTGTATCTATCTATCCGTATTTACAATACCAGTGGTGGTGATCTGCTGTGTTGGTTGGACAGGAGGTAAGGTCGAGAGCAGGTAAGGGCAGCAGCAGATAATAATGGTGACCAGACGGTTTTTGTTTGTTCGTTTGTTGGTTGTTTTTTTATTTTATCTGCTCTGGATGCTCCTGACCCAGTTTTGGGAGCTGGTTCAGACAGAGGAAGTGAGAGTGAGATTTCCTGTCTTTCAGTGGTTGTTGTTTGTGTCTGTGACTGGGATGAGATGGGGGGGGGGCGGGGGGGATTATTGATGGGTGGGAGCAGGTGTTTGGTTTTAAATGTGTTCTGATAATGTGGTAGAAAAGACCACCATGATTGGAACAGAAGACCGGCTCCGATTGGACTTGTCGAACTTGGAAATACAGTGCCACCATGTGGTCATTTAATGCAAGTTGAAATGAGGATGAAAGATGTTACCTTTTTATGTTTTTATTTCATAAAAATCATATAATTAATAAACTCACTGAGTACTGTCTAAGCCTTGCTGCTGACTCCTCTTTTTTATTATTTTTTTATTTTTATTTTTGATGAGGATTCAACTTGTCAATAGTGATGTCTTGTCCTTAATAATATTATTAATAAATACATTATGGAAGAGCTAGACTTACATTATACAGTAAATACCCTATACAATGCCAGTAAAATTATATATATATATATATATATATATATATATATATATATATATATATATATATATATATATATATATATAAAGAAAAAGTGTTAAACCAGAATATGTTTTATAGATTTATAGAAGTCTTCCTCATCTTGGCTGGATTTTCTGTTTTTTGAGGTAGAATCACCTGGAATTCAGGCTTTCAGTTAACAGCTGTGCTGAACTCAAGAGTTAATTACTTAAACTTCTTGTCTCTTAAAGTGTTTCAGAGCATCAGTTGTAAAGTTGTGCAGAGGTAGAGTTACAGGTATACAGTAAAAGCTCTTTTTGAGTAATGTTCTAAGCCAGATTATGGCAAGAACTACTCAACTAAGTAAAAAGAAAATACTAAACATACTAAGAAATGAAGATTAGTCAGTTATGATGAAACTGGCTCTTATCAGGACCGCTCCAGGAAGGAAAATAACAGGAACTACCATAATCTGGCAATCATAATCAGTGTGGGATGATGTACACCATGGGAAATGGCATATATATTTTTTTATATATAGATATTGGAATTATAGAATATATAATATATTGTGATAGGAATGCTGGTGTCTGTAATAGTGAACTGAGTCAGCTTCCCCAGTTTCATAATTCCCCCAACAGAACACACAGGACTGAGTGAGCTAAATATGGATCACTTTATTTTTGGATTGAGTACAAACTCTCACTCACACACTGATAAAGAAACAGACAGAGGGGTTCTCTCACCAACACCTTCCATCATCATCATCACTATCACTCATCCTGCTGAGATCATCCAGTCTCTAATCTCATACACAGCCTACAGAGTCAGGTTCCACCTGGCAAAGCTCCAACAGCCTCTCACAATCTCCTCTAGAGTTAATGTCTAGAACCGGGTTCCCCGACCACACCACTGTACTGCACTTCAGTTCAGTTTAGTGTTCTCTCAGCTCCATTACACTGATTCAGCTCACTACTCTAGATCTTTCTCAATTTTCAGTGCTCTAGAATGTTCACTTATTGTTTACGCAATTCTAGAATGTTCTCATTTACAGTATTCTAGAATTGTCACTCTTGTTCTGTTCTAGACCTTTATCTACTTCCAGTGCTCTAGTTCAATTCTATAATGTTCTTTAGCCTCCCATTTACAATATTCTAGAACAGTTCTCCACTAGACTCTGACTGTGTGTTTAAACAGCTGATCAGGTGTGAGCTGAATCAGAATTGTAACTAAATTGGGTGTGGACGCAAATCTTTTGATTTGATTCAAGTGTGGACGCAAATAATTTGATTCGAATCGAGTGTTGACGCAAATCATTTGATCTGAATCTATTGTTGACACGGACCATTTGAGATGAATTAGGTGTGGACGCAAATCATTTGATGCAAATCGATTGTAGACACAAATCATTTGATCCGAAATTTAATGCAGACACAGATCATTTGACCCAAATCTAGTGTGGTGCAGTAATTTGAACTGAAACGAGTGTTGACGCAGATCGCTTGATTCAAATCGAGTGTGGATGCAGATCACTTAAACCAAATCAGGTGTGGACGCAGATCGTTTGAAGTGAACACAACAGTGCTGTTGGTAAAACTGTCCCAGACCATAATAAACACAGATTATTTGGTGAAATAGTGCTTAAAGATGGAAAAGCAGTGCTGAGGGAAAAAAAACTGAACCCCTGCGAGAAAACGAAATAAAGCTGCTCACCTTAAACCAGTCTCACCTTCATTCTCCCATCTTAACACTTATTTACCTACATTACAGACTAATCTCAGTCATTATACTAATATATACACACACACAAAAAAGGCCTCTCTAAAGGCATGCTGGGAGATATATTGTCACTACACAAGGCTGCATTCTTCAGTAGCTATATCCCCCAGCATGCTTTCTTCAGGAAAAGCTAACAGTTAGCTAGCTGTGCTGTGCTACAGCTTTCAGCCTCGTTCCTCAGAAACACATCTCCTCTATTTACAGTCAAAATAAAAAGAAAAAGATAGGCTTCTTTGGATTGCATAATGTTTCACACGTCCTTTGTTCAAATTCAAGTATTTCTTTTAGTGAGTTTAGTGGTCACACAAATGCAATGCAGCGTCTGCCTTGTTCACAGAGCGTGAGGTTAGCTTTATTTACCGTATTTTTCGCACTATAAGGTGCACTTAAAATCCTTTCATTTCCCCAAAAATCAACAGTGTGCCTTATGTATGAATTTTAGCAGTCAGGTAAAACCAGTACGCTGAAGTACAGCATTATACAGGAGTTTCAGTTTAGTTGTCCAGAACTGAGACTGGAGCAGTATTAGCATTAGCCGCTAACTGCGCTAAGCACTAGCTTTTTTATTTACAGTTTAGAGGTAAGTACTATCTCCCTGTATCCTGCTGCTAACCCTGGCTAGCACTGTTGGAGCTGAATTAGCATTAGCCACTAACCGCGCTAAGCCCTAGCTTCTTCACCGTTCAGAGGTGAGTATTTTGGGCTGTTGTCTGCATGTTTACCGTGTTGAAACAAGCTACGTGGGACAAACCACTAGCTAATATTACCCTGGCTAACCAGAACACTCAGGGTTCCTCAGTGTAGCGCTGTTGGGCGGCATTAGCCGCTAACTGGAAATCTAAATTTATTGTAAATAAACAGAAGCCCTTTACTCACCCAAATAAAGAGTTTGGAGCAGATAAATCTTTAAAAGATTTATTTTTTAAGAATTACAGTCTTGTTTACTTAGCTTAGCTTTAGCTGAATTAGAAGGAGAACATGTAAACACCCCTGTTTCTTACTGTCACATAATGCGCCTTATGTATGAAAATAGACCAGAAATTAGACATTTATTGATTGATAGTGCGCCTTATATTCCGGTGCGCCTTATACTGCGAAAAATACGGTAAATTACATGAAAACAAGACCTAGAGAAGTAAGCAGCCTCGCTCACACACCAAGAAATGTCCTTTAGAAAAAAGAAAAAAAAAAGGCATATTCTTAACTGCTTAACTATTCATAGGGCATATTTACACCTGTAGTTTGTATATTCTGTTCCCTCATTAGCTAAACGATTCAGACCAGAGCAAATTAACTACAGGTGTCAAAACGCCCAAATAAACCGGTTTCCAAACCATTTCTGTTTTCATATTAACATTTTAATTCCTTCAGAGTCTCTGTTTTCTGCTTTACTCAGCTCAAAAGGCGCCAACATGCTAGCTAAGCTAGCTAACCTACGTACATTTCTCACAGTGGAGCTCAAACTCAAACTCACTCCCAGAGACAAATCAAGCTTTAACAGGTCAAATAACACCGGAGATAAATGAGCAGAAAATATAGGCTGAACATATTTACAGTATTTAACAAGTTCACAGCAATCGTACACAAAAAAAAAATCATTTTTTTAAGACATCTGCAGAAAGCGTAGTTCCATATGAACAACAATACTTGAACAGATCTGGGTACAAAAGAAACGAGGACGAGGCGTATTCAGGTACACGTATGAACGTACGTAGCTTAAATGGTACGATTTCATGGACGTTTACACAGCGATATATGTTTTTAAACTATGTGCTACTGCTTGCTCTCAAATCCATGAAACCATGCCAGCACACAAACAGAAGAGCATGCAATAAATAGCACAAATATCGTTATAATCAAGTATAATCTAATAACTAGAATAATAACTCCCCGTCTTGTTTTTTTCTTTAAATGGAATTCATTACAGTAATAATTTCAAATAATTTCTGTATAGATGGGAAACTTTGTGTTGTAAAATTGTGATTTAATTAATTTTGATTAAGCTAAGATTGGGGGCCATACATGCCAAAAGTGTCTTAAAAGGTGAGCGCAGAATTTAATGGAGAAGTTGTACATATTGATGACATCCAGGTGATGAAAGCTGGAGACTAGATTATTATTTTTTATCTAATAATGTTTAATAATTTAATAATTTGTTTGTTAATCAACTTCTCCCCATTCATCACCCACACAGGAGTGTCTTGTGAGAAAGATGTGATGCCAGACTCCTCCTAGCAAACAGTTTCTTTTAGATACTGGAATTCTGGCATTTTATGGAATTCATTATGGAAATCACAGGCTATACTGTAATATTATGGATTTTTGTGGTTTAGTTTTGGTTTTAATTAAATGCAAACTGTATTTAAAACTACAAATGAAAACTGCATTAAGAATTATGGTTATGAATTTTAAGAGCACATTCAGTGTGTGGCTGCCTTCACTGTTGGAGAGAGGTATTAAAAGAGAGAGAGAGAAAGAAAAAGAGAGAGAGAGAGACTAAGAAGTGAAGAGAGAAAGAGAGAGGTAAAGAGATATTTAGAGGTGTAAGGAGAAAGAGAGAGAAGAAATAAGGTTTAGAGAGAGGGGTTTAAAGAGAAAGAGAGAGAAAATAAGAGATGTAAAGAGAGAATAAGAGGTGTAAAGAGAGAGAGGGAGAGAGAGAGAAAGATCTAATTTCTAAGAGCCAGTCTATGCAAATTTCAGACTAAAAACCGTCTGATCTAGGCTCAAATCCCATCTGGGTGAATTATAGTATTATTATTAACTGATCCAGGCCAATACAGAAAATTACACTTACCAACACACACCCGCTACAGACCGCTTTCTTGCTTTGGTGTACAAACGAACCATAAATACAGAAAAATAAAAATAATTATATATAAACATCAAAGAACGCAGCTCTTAACTTCTTAACTTCTGATGCGTCCACAAATAGACACTTTGGATGACTTGCACTTGACGAGTTCCAGTTAATAAGGAACGAAAACAATGGCTCACTTTAGACTTCATGAGATTATGGTACTTCATTACAACAGTATTAAACACACACAAAAAAAACAACCCAATAAAAAATAAATAACCGTTTTAACAAAGAATAAAGCTTCATACAACACATGGCTGTTTAACACAATGGCTTGTTATGGATGTTATTTCCTATTACTTTTCAATTCACCTGAACATAAAAAAAATAATAATAATAATAAAAAAATAAAGATGAACAAATAGTGACGCAGGAGAGCTCACACACAGTACACACTGCTGCGAGATGAGCAAAAAAAAAAAAAAAAAAAGAACGTGTGTGTGTACATATATGCGTGTGTGTGTCAGTTTCTTTGTCTGTGCACGGTGAACTGTGTTAAAGCTCCTGTTGTTTGGAGCTTTATTTGGAGGGCAGAGGGTTGTCGGGGGTGCTGGGGGTCACGCCCTCTTTGTAGAAGTTCTCGATCTGCTCTTTGTACATCTTCATCACCACCGGCCTCTTCAGCTTCATAGTGGGGCCTGAGAGACACAAACAGCAGAGGTTCAACAAAAACATTTAGAAGCTCTTAACTGGTAACTTTAAGGCCGTCCTGATGAGAGCCAGTTTCATCAAAAATGGTCTTTGTGACTGCACTTGAAGTGTTTCAGATTGATTGACCTTCATTTCATTTTAAAAGTATTTTTTTTTCTTTACTTAGTTGAGTAGTTCTCGCCATAATCTGGCTCAAATATTACTCAAATATTCACTATTCACTGTATACCTGTAACTCTACCTTTTCACTACTTTACAACTGATGCTCTCAAACACATTAAGAGACAAGAAATTCAAGTAATTAACTCTTGAGGAGTTCAGCACAGCTGTTAACTGAAAGCCTGAATTCCAGGTGACTCTACCTCATAAAGCTGAAGATGTGCAAAGCTGTCTTTATCTAAGCAATTAGTGCTACTTTAAAGAATCTAAAATATAAAACACATTCTGGTTTGTTTAACATTTTTTGTTCACAAAATAATTCAGCATGTGTGCCTGTATAGCTTTCATATAGACTTTAATATTAAATTTACAATGTAAAAAAAAAAAAAAACATAAAAAAGGAAGAAAACACGTTAAACAAGAAGAGGTGTGTCCAAACTTTTGACTGGTACTGACTCTGCCTGGCCAATAAGTTGGCATCAAAAAAGCTTTTATCAGATTTGATTGCGTCACACATTCACTGTGGCATTGTTTTGATAAGCTTCTGCAATGTCACAAGATTTATTTCAATCCAGTGTTGCATTAATTTTTCATCAAGATCTTGCAGCAGCATTGATGATGGTAGAGTCTGACCACTGCACAAAGCAGCTCCCAAAGATTCTCAATGAGGTTAAGATCTGGACTCTGTGGTGAACTCTCTCTCAATCCATGTGTGAAAATGATGATCTCATGCTCCCTGAACCCTGAACTCTTTCACAATTCCAGCACCATGAATCCTGACATTGGAATATCATCTTGGAATATGGCCGTGTCATCAGGGAAGAAAAAAAAAATCCATGGATCCAGGAATAACCTGGTCTATATTCAGTATATTCAGGTAGTCAGCTGACCTCATTCTTTCAGCACATACTGTTGCAGAACCTAGACCTGCAGACCAACTGCAGCAACTTCATATCATTTGCTCAGTTCAATCCAGGTGGGCAGATCACTATAAACAATCAGACAGTTTGGAGATCAGAGGCTGAAGCAGGTTCTGGTAAATTCTGGAGGATCTCAGTGCACTTACCCAGCTCTCCTCCGGTGATGGAGAAGTCCTGCTCCAGCACGGTGAACTTCTGGATGCGCTGGGCGTTAGAGGTGGCCTTCTTGTTCACCTTGTTGATGCCCTCCTGGATGGCGGCCTGGACGAGATGGTCCCGCCCCCCGGCGACCTCAGACACGCGTGTGGCGTTGCTGCCCAACTTCCTGCAGAACTCCACTGCTTCTGGGGTCAGCTCATCCTCCGGAGCTCCTGTCTCAGCGTTCACCTCGCTCTGAGAGACCAGACAGAAATAAATCAATTAATCATCAGTCAGATCTTTAACTCACATTAACTCCTACACTATATGCCCAAAAAAAAAGGAATTACTCTCTTTTTGTCCTTGTTTGTAGCTTCTGAGAAAGATTCAACCCTTTCAGACCTGAATTAGATTCCACTGTCTGTAAGGCACACATATATATTGATTTTTTTTTAGTTTACTATATATTTTGAGCACACTAAGCCTAAAAAAATACTGATTAAATACTAAGAATAAATAAAATCAGAAAAAAAGTTAAAATAAAGGAATACAAAAATTTTACTAAATTGCAATTTAATAAAAATAGATAATTAATCAGAATAAAAATCTAAAATAAATAGATTAAAAAGTAGGCTCTACAAAATAAATGTCAGCTTAAAAAAAAACTAATAAATACTAAATAAAATTAATACTAAATAAAAAGCACTAAAAGTGTAAAAAAAAAAAATCAAAACAATAAACTTAATACAAATAAAAAAAGGGAAAAAAATTATCCATAACACAATGTAAGCAAATTAAAGTAAAGTAAATTAAAATAATGATACATGATAATTAATGATAATGAATCCAATTAAAACAAACATTAAAAATAATTAAAAAGTAAAAGTAATTAAAAGTAATTAAATAAGATAATGACAAATAATAACCAACTGAACTGAATGACAATTTCTAAAATTAATAAAATATCTAATATAGATATAGATATTAATATAGATGAATTATAGTGAATATAGTGAAGTTTTAGAATGTCCTTTATTAAATAATAATAATAAAGATTTTTTCAGATTTGTTATTCACCATTTTCTGACAGCAGGGGGAGCTGGATATAACAGTATAAGATTTCCCATTAAAAGAACTGCAGTTACCAAAGCCAAACACAAGGTGGCAGTCTGCACCTAAAGCATCAGCTCCCTGCCAGGCCTCTGAGAGCAGCTTATCTAAAGTGGAGGGAGTGGGAATTCGATCACAGTGTTGAGATTAAGATAAAGATTAAGATAATGATCGTAGCAGCGCACTGTACGACACCCAGGTGATGCTCTGCGCACTGCGATAAGAAGCGGGAGATAAGATAATGAGTGTGTAATTAAACAATAAGTCCTCTTGTTCTTCACGGTGCACTCTGCACACAGTGCTGAGCGGTATGACCAAAAATGGTGCATCATAGTATTTTTCAAGATTTTGACAATTTTACGATATATCACAGTATTTTTATCATTTTATTTATTCATTTTTTTTGCATGACTGGGCCTTTATATAGGGTTGTGATTTACTGTACTGTTGGGAGTACATATAAAATACTAAGGCTTTAAATTAATACTAAGGCTTTGATTAGTATTGGGTTTAGTTATTATTTTTCTTTAGACCTAAAATACTCAGATTGTAAGTATTTAAAGAGATATTTCTCAAAAGCTCTATTGCACAAGTAAGACACAAGTTTATATCAATTTACAATATGTTATTATTGAAGCTTTTAGAGGTATTACAGTGTTAAAATTAGCCACATTTCCCTTTTTTCTCCATTTAAAAAATAAATTCAATTTAGTGTGCATTAAAATTATCCTTCAAGTTACAGTTACTGCTCTTGAAGTTTATTTGTACCTTGTATCCAGAATTTTAGGAAATTTTATCACTTATGCTAAATAAATGATTTTGTACTCAGGACCGATTCTGGGCTCATCTGGGAGATGAGAGGAACTTTTTTCGAGCTGTTGATTGACTGTGCAAATTCCATTTGTCTTTTTTCCTGAGTAAATAATTGCTGTTTGCTGTTGTTTTTCTATTTTACTTGAGAAAAAAAAAACACTTATACTGTTAGGAACAGCAGCAGGAGCTCCTCAGATAAAGTGTTGTTCTCATTTTTCTCCAGTCAGGACATAGTAAGACAAGCGTTTGACTCCACAGAGCTGAGCTACGTCACTCCGTTTTAATTTCCCCTCAGGTATACTGGAACCCAGCACTACCTTATCTACCGGAATATGCATCTAAACTGGCACAGGGGGTTTCAGACTGGCACCTGCACAAATACCAAGATCAATAAACAGCATACAGCATCTAACGCAACCCCACCTGCACTCTGCAGCAGAAGAGGGCGTGGCCCTGAAACGTGTTTATGAGTACACACACCATCCCACACTACAGTTTAATCTGACCTTACACAGGTTAGAGGAGGACATGACCCCAACACACACCCAACACACACACTTACTTGTATGTGTTTTTGCTACTGTTTAAATTTTACCAACACAGGTATTTTGCATAATTATATAATCCAGTGGTCCGTGTGCCACCAAAGACCTAAAACTAAAACGTCCAAGATAATTCCCAATGGTTCTAACCTGTTGTGTGGAGTATAGTATACAGTATTACTACTGAATCATCTCAGTAATGATGCCGGTGCTCATACCTTTATAGTGAGCAGCATGGAGAGGAACTTCCTCTTATCTCCGATCAGCATGGCGTTACTAATGAGGGGCACAACTTCCTTCACAGCGTCCTCTATAGGCACCGGGGGGATATTCTCACCTCCAGCAGTGATGATCAACTCTGTAACACAAACACACACAGATTAGTACATCTGCTCACCATTTAAACCCCTAAAACACTTATCGTATAAGCTTAGTGTTCAGTTATTAGACTGAATTATGCAGTAATTACTATGAATTGTCCATTAGCCTGCGGTTTCACACACACATACAAGCCTCACACACACAGAACAGCTTCAGTCTTTCAATGCCAAAAGAGAAGCTGAAAAAAAAATGGCGGAATATGGATTTATAGAAGTATAAATTACAGTAAGGCTGATTAAAAATGAAAAATCATTAACTTATGATTGCCTGCTTATGACTTACGATTGACACGGACCAATACATGCGAATATTACCAGAATGACGGTGCATGAACACTTAATCCACCAACATTAATGCACATTCTGCATGTTTGGGTGTTTGTATTAGGAGGGTGCGGGACGGTACCTTTGATGCGCCCTGTGATGAAGAGGAAATCGTCTTTGTCATGTTTGCCCAGATCTCCAGAGTGCAGCCAGCCGTCTGCGTCCAGAGCCTCCGCCGTCTTCTCGGTCATGTTCAGATAGCCCATGAAGACGTGTCGTCCCCAGAAGCAGATCTCTCCGTTTCCTTCTGCATCCGGACTGAACAGCTTGGTCTGGCAGCCGGGGATCACTTTCCCACAGCTGTGGAGAAAACACACCATTATACACTAGAGCCAGTAACACTGTGAGCAGCACAAACATGAGAAAAAAAAAAAAAAAAAACAGATATAAACGCACAGAGTGTGTGTGTGTGTACCTGGTGAGTCTGAAGGCGTTGGGCAGGGAGATGGTGTGTGGTCCAGTGCTCTCGCTCATGCCGTACAGTTCATACACTGGGAGATCCAGGCTGAGGAAGAACTCCAGTGTTTCTTTGGTAATGGGGGCGGCTCCAGTGAAGCACAGTCTGCAGCGATCCAGACCCAGAGCTTTACGCACCTTCCGGAACACCAGGCGCTTCGCCAGCCGGTAATTCAGTGAAGCTCTGGCCATAGAGCCGTTTCTAATGGAGAAGACAGTAATAAGTATAATCGTCATCCTGGTCCTAGCGCTCCCTGCCATCCCATTTTAGAGGGTTCCCTGCTTTAACACACTCACTGCATCTCTGAACAGTCTTGTTATTGATCTGATAGTTGAATCAGGTGTTTTGGAAGCAAGGAAATCACTAAAGATGGAGAGCATTGTGCCTCCAGAACCAGGACTAAGGAACACTGCTCTAGATAGATATCAATCCAAATCAAATACCAATAAGCAAAGATCAATCTCTAGTTTAACTTATCACATAAAAAATTAGTGGTGCCAACTGATAAAAAAAAAAATGAAATAAGATTATATAACAACTACATTCCACATCAATGACATTTTATCAGTTAAAATGCTTGTAAAATTCAAAAATCTTGTAACTATTCGAGTGAGAGTTAATCCATATTTCAGCATAAATAAACATTTTTCACAGTTTGTAATGAGTAATGGATCTGAAAAACTCCCAAAATTAACGAAAAACCCAATAAATAATCAGCTCTAAATGTATACTTTAAGTACATACTGTTGTTCCATTTTGCTGAGGTTGGTGTGCAGGCCCACGTCTTTGGCCCATGATGCTACTTTGCGGCGCACGGTGGACGATTTGGCCCCGATGGACTTCATCTTCTCCTGCATCTTCTCCCACACCCGAGGAACGCCCATGAACGCTGTGGGACGAACTTCACGCAGGGTGTTCGCCAGAGAGCCCTGAAATGAAGAGGTTTCACAGAGACTGAGACTGACTTCATGACATGAGTATAATGTGAGTATAATGACCTATAACAGACTTATAATACAATGAACAGGATAAAACAAACAAAAAAAATCAAATAAAACACATGCATAGTTATAAGAGCAGTTATAACAGTTATAACAGTTATAACAGTTGTGTAACACAGGCCGAACCTTACATACATGTTCTGCTCTTAAACACGACTGCCCTAAGTGACTAAAATTATTTATTCATTTTAAAATTAACTACCCAATTGGAATCCCTAATCCCTGTTCATATGAACACCCCCCCTACCATTTTAAGGCTATGGGTACTGAGATCAGTATCAGTTTATTTGGATGGTCCATTATAGAGGCCATCCAAATTAGACCATCAACTATTATTCATCTAACATTCAACTGAATATCTGTTAAAAGTATCCGAATTCAAAGTTGAATGTACTGTAAATGATTCTTAATGTAATCTATCCCCACACCTCACCCTAATACTAACCTTTAACCTAATTACTATACAACTTTAAAACATTTTTTCATTTTTATGTCAAATTGTGCCTAGTGCTGATTGGGTTGAAATACATTTTAAATGATGAAGTATTGGGAGTCTTTTCTTGTATTGGTATACCATGCAACACTAGTCAGGGAATAGGGTTTAGTATAATGTTACATTCTATCATTTTAAGAGGCATCAACAATGGACTGTACCAAAAAAAAAAAAAAAAAAAAAAAAGTGTGACCCAGAGATCAGATTTGACATGTATAATCTAATTATATACACATTAAGAAGCATTTAGCATTTAGACAAAAATATAAAAAAATAAGCAATCCATGTGACTGGTTTATGCAAGCTGTCTAACAGCTGTCGAAGTCGAGCTACTGACCACAAGCAGATCAGTCCTCCATCACACGGCAGGACTGTGAGCTCAGAAATCACGTTAAAGACCTTCCTCCAAATTTCAAGCACAACAACGTCAAACAGAGAACACTTGTACTGCATACGGAGCGGAAAATGAGTGTTAGGGAGCGTTTCATGGATCCAACAAGAGGAAATCTGAGAAAACAGCTCCACAACTCCACAGTGCGAGGGTAAAGGGAATTTGCAATTAAGGATAGTGCTAATAGCTTAGTGTTTGTTTACCTGCTTATCAACTTAAAGCATTTATTAAGTAATTAAGTACTTAATTAATGAAGATGATGTGAGTATACCCCATTACTGTGTACCAAAAGCTGACGCAGTTCATAATTGAACATAATTACTCAATACACACACATACAGACACACACACACACACACACACCTTCAGGGCATCAGGCTGTGCAAAGTATGTAGCTCCGCCCACTTGCATGGTGATCCAGATGTCAATCATCTGAGCAGCAATGTGACTGAGGGGCAGGTAACTGATCACCTCCTCCTGAGATTGGTCAGCGTAGTCCAGATTGACGTTGCGAGCGGTCGCGAATGCGGTCCACGTCAACTATAAACAGAAGATATAAAAAAATAAATGTTTGTGGATAAGACACAGTGAGTAAGTGAGTGAGTAAGTGCAAGCGAGAAAGTGTGAGAACTTGAAGCTAAGAGAGAGTGTGAGAGAGAATTGCGGAGAATGTGACTGAGTAAGCTTTAGAGTGTAAGAGAAAGCAGAATCTAGAGAGCAGAACCTAGAAGCAGCAAAGGGGCGCAAAATGTGAAAGCATGAGTGTAAAATCAAAAGTGTGAGAGAAAGAGAAAGAAACAGTAAGAAAGAGTGCAAGAAAATAAGAGCAAGTTCAAGAGAGAGCAAAAAGTAAGAGCACAAGAGTGAGAGCAAGAGACCGAAAGCTCATGTGTGAGAGCTATAGAGTGAGTTATAGAGTGAGTGCTAGAGTTCGCCATTGTTGTAATGAGATCAAAAGAGCGAGAGCATGAGTAAGAGAAAGTGAGTAAGATCGAGATCATAAGAGAGAGAGAACCAGAGCTTGAGAAAAAGACACAGAGAAAGAAAGCGAGTGACAAAGTGAGAGCAAACGAGAGAAATAGCATGAGAGACAGAGCGAGAGCGGGAGAAAGAGAAAGCGAGTTAGACAAAGAGAAAAAAAAGAGAGAAATAGAGTGAGAGAGAGTGTAAGAGTGAGAAGCAGAGTGAGTGCAACAAAGCAAACGAGACAGAGCATGAGAGAGAGCGAAAGTGTAAGAAAGAGAGACAGAGAGAAAGCGATTAAGACAAAAAGAAAGAAGACAGAGAGAAAGAGAGAGGCAGAGAGAGAGAGAGAGCGAGAGGCAGAGAGAGAATGCATAATAGATAGAGAGTCAGAGAGAAAGAGAGCGTAAGAGCAAGATCAAGAGGCAGAGAGAGAGAGCGAGCGAGAAGCAGAGAGAGAATGCATAATAGATAGAGAGACAGAAAGAAAGAGAGAGTAAGAGCAAGATCAAGGGAGAGCGCGAGAGAGCGCGATCCTCACATTGTCGTGGCTGAGCATGACCCCCTTCGGCTGGCCGGTGGTTCCAGACGTGTAGATGAGCGTGCAGCACTGATTGGGCTTCTGGGAATCGATGATGTCATTGAGTTTAGTGTCTGGCTCGTTACGACCCAACTCCAGAAACTCCTCCCACTTTAGAAGAAATGAAAATCCATCAGAATTAAACAGCGTTAATAACACACTTCATCACACTCCATCCGTAAACACACTGAGTCACATGATCAGAGCGTGACGTGGCGCTGAGCTCGGCTCTCGTACCGTGTACAGGTTGGGCCTCTTCTCCTTCAGAGCGTCTTTATACTGGATGATGGCCTTCAGGTGGGGCAGTTTGTCTTGGATCTGAAAGGAGACTTAATGTGTAAACATTGTGTGTACACGCCTGTAATTACACTGTAATTACACTGTAATTACACTGTAATTACACTGATATTGTCTGAGCCAATATCATCTACTGGATTCAGCCCATACAAAAGCTTTCAGAGGAGAGGATGAGCATGCAATACGGGGCTGCATTTATTACCTGCAGGATTTTCTGCAGCTGCTTGTGGTTCTCCACCACCAGGATGTTGGCCTGGCAGTTCTCCGCCACATACTGGCACGCCTCTGGAGAGTTGGTGGTGTAGATTCCCACAGCAAACCCACTGCAGGCATAACAAAAAAGTTTTAAGACAGTGTTAATGAAGAAATAAAGGTCTATATAGCTCTAAGACATTTTTAGACAATACTAGACTTTGAACCTGGTACAACACAGTGGATCAACACCAGCAGATGACATGTCTTTCCAAACCATCACTGATCATCAGTAAATTTTACATTTAATTTGTAAATCAAGGGAGCAGAGTCTGGAGAAACAGTGGAGAGACACACAGTCCAAGCTGCTCGAGGCCTAGTGTGAAGTTTCTACAATCAGTGATGGTTTGGATAAAGAGACATGTCATCTGCTGGTGTTGATCCACTGTGTTTTATTATCAAGTCTAAAGTCAGTGCAGTTTTGTTTCCCCACAAAATCTTACAGCACTTCCACATCACGCTTCCCTCTGCTAACAACTTTTATGGAGATGAAGATTTCATTTTCCAGCAGGACTTGGCACACTGCCCACACTGCCAAAAGTACCAATTGGTCTTAGTCACTAAGAATCGGTCACAAATTCTTGGATTTTCATTGGCTGTAAGCCATAATTATCAACAATAAAATAAATAAACGCTGAAAATAGATAACTGTGTGTAATACATCTATAGTCACATTTTGAACAGAATCACTGAAATAAATTAACTTTTCAATGATATTCAAATTTTTGAGATACACTAGTAAATTGTTCAGGAAATAATTAAGATAAATGGCATTAAGTAAAGTTTATTTAGACATTGTAATTTGAAAATGAACGTAAATATACTACATTAAAAAATAAACAAACAAACAAATAAAACACAAGAGGACATATTGACTAATTTACTTTAATTTACTAATATTAGCAAAATCCTTCAAGTTTCCAAGTCTGTAAATAGTTTTAGTGTTCTGTGAGAAAGTCTTGATATTCAAACATATATTCACTGCCATGCAAAATACTTGTATCTCTAAGTATTGCAAAAGTTCTTTTTTTATTTTTTGACATAATGAAAATCTGAGAGTTGTTGTTTACATTGTAGCAAAATGTTATGATGAATGGACTAATTGAAAGGCTCCAAAATGAAATACAACTTGGAATTTAGTATTTTTACATTGACTTCCACTGAAAGTATTTTTTATTTTTTTTCCTTCTCCTGTAAAGTTCCCATTTTTTTAATAGAGCTGATAATATGTTACTATGAATCTAAGAAGGCAGCAGTCCAGCAGTGAGGACACCCAGCCTGGGGTTACAACATTCCCTCTATCAGCAGGTAAACTCAGGTAAATGCAGGTCAGTGACCTTTGAGCAGTGGGAGTAAATATTATCAGTGGGGAATTTAAAACCAGACACCTTTGGTTTATGACTCTCTGTAACAAACAGCTCACCAACCTGCTGGCTTATTTCCATCACATGACCCGTTCAGGTAGGTACAGCAACCACTAATTTACATGTAAATGGCAGCGCTGACAGTACTATGGAGTATCACCTTGAGCACAATGCGTGTAAATCGCATCAATTACCAAGCAACAACCAAAACAATGCCGAGCCACACGAACCCTGGACTGTAGAACGGACAGTTACACAAGGATTAGTTTTCCAATACAAACCAGTTCAACACATCTACTACTACCAGTACACTGGAGACAGTGTCACCTCCACACACTACGTCTGTTCCCCTGTGTTATTACCGCACACTAGAGCAGACATACAGCTATATCCGATTCACACACACGCACACACAGAAACATACCCGGCAAAAATGGCTCCTATGTCAGAGATGAACCACTCCGGGGAATTGAAGCCCAGGATACCGACTCCATGGCAGCGTTCCAGCCCGAGCTGTGGAAACACAAACACACACACACACACACCATTAGATGACACATATAAAACACATACATTCATACCTTTATTATAGCTTAAAAACAAATGTACACATTCCAGGCATGAAGCAAATGGCAGCCCTGTTATGTCCAGTTATGAATTTTGCTACATTTATTGCAATTTTTACACTTTTTGATATTGTGTTATTCTTGAAAGTAGTCTGTTTTGTATTTGTTTTGTTATGTACTGTATTTTTTTTTATAATGGTTTGGTTGCAATTCATATAAATGCACCAAATATACTGCACTTCATTTTTGAGGTAGATTTTTTTGTCAAAACGTATTTTTATTACACCATTATTATTTTATACAAAATCAGGGTCTTGATAAGTTACTTTACGTTTAAAGATTGTTTTGTTTGTACAGCATGTATGAAACTCTAATATTTATATTAAATAAAAGTAGCATGTTCTTAAAATTAATTTTAAAAAGTTCTAAGTCTTGTAATATCGTCAAAAATACAGTTATTGCAAATATTGTGATATTATTTTAAGGCCATATCACCCTCCACTACTAACTGGAACACCACAGCACTCATCTAGCAACTCCACAGCAACCCCATAGCAACCACCTGGGATACCCCAGAAACCACCTAGCAATACCATTGCAACCAACTGAAGTGCCAAAGCAACAACCTGGGACACATTATTAGCAACCACTTGGTCTGTAACCAATCTGTGGTTGCTAAAATCTAGTGATTTTAAAAATGGAACTAATTTTAGTTCTCACTGTGAAAAGATCACTTGTATTCCACATCGAGTCAAAATTTCACGAAGAATGGACAAATACAACTGATAAAAAAAACTTTGAATTAACTTTAAATTTTGCTTAAGTTATTATTATTTTTTTAAATATATAGTATAAAAAAAATGTTTTACAGAGTTTATAATAAATTCAATCTACACTGTACGTTATTTTTGAGGTAACACTATATAACTGATATGACCAGTGATTCCAAACTTTTAACCTGTGCTTTATATATCCACCATAGAACCATCGCTGACCAGATGTTCTTGGGGTGGGGAACCATTCTCAGAGACAGCTGTGATCGTGAGTACCACAGTGTCTTTTACTACCAATAAATGATTCAGAGAATCAGCTGCCAAGCACTCTGTAACTGTACACCTCCAACATGCTCCTATATGGTAGGTGTTTCTGATATAATGGCAAAAGAGTGTAGACAGATAGCAAAGCTGAAACTGTCAGCTCAGTTTAAGTGAATGCACAACATCTGATCTGGTCTTGTGGGAAAAGGCACACGACCCAAATATCTTTGAGTAAATTTGCGAACACACACGTACACACGCTCCTGCCTCGTGTGGGTTCGAGCTGTAGGCTCATGCACGTCTCTGCAGTTGCACAATAAACACTTGACATAGCCTGCAGCCAGAGTCAATCCAGTAGCCCACAGCACTACGTTCCTGCCAAGTCTGACATTCTGTTCCACCACAGGTCGACACAGCCAGTTCCGAGGTTAAACTCACTCAGACTGACGAGGTCAGGGTTTGGGACAAGGTCAGAGAACAGGGTTCAAATCTGCTCTAAAAAACGAGTATTTTACCCTCTGTTTCTGCTCTTTCTCAATTCAGTCAGTTTCAGACAGTTTAAGACTCCCCAAGACTTCAGTGACCGACTTGGTTCTCTTGGATTTCAGAGAGCCCCCTAAAACTCTCTCACTTCTGACTCCCATAACCTCCCTCGTCCAAAACCTCTCTTGCCCAAGAACTCCCTCGCCAGACTCCCTGACTCCCACAAGTGACTTGGGACTCCATCATCTAAGGCATCATCTAAGACTCTCAATTTTGGCTTCGCCCAAGACTTATCTCGCCCAAGACTTATCTCGCCCAAGACTGCTCTCGCCCAAGATCTCTGTAACTTGGGACTCCACGAACTCGGGACTCCACGAACTTGGGACTTGGGACTCCACGAACTTGGGACTTGGGACTCCACGAACTTGGGACTTGGGACTCCACGAACTTGGGACTTGGGACTCCACGAACTTGGGACTTGGGACTCCACGAACTTGGGACTTGGGACTCCACGAACTTGGGACTTGGGACTCCACGAACTTGGGACTTGGGACTCCACGAACTTGGGACTCCACAAACTTGGGACTTGGGACTCCACAAACTTGGGACTTGGGACTCCACAAACTTGGGACTTGGGACTCCACAAACTTGGGACTTGGGACTCCACAAACTTGGGACTTGGGACTCCACAAACTTGGGACTTGGGACTCCACAAACTTGGGACTTGGGACTCCACAAACTTGGGACTTGGGACTCCACAAACTTGGGACTTGGGACTCCACAAACCACAAAGCCACGAAATTGGGACGACACAAAATTGGGACGACACGACCTTGCACAGTTTATTTATATTGTCCCAGGTGTCTCAGTCACATAAATGGGCTTTCCTTGCTAAGAACAACAAAGGGCAATATTGAGATCATGTTCATATGTTTTACAATAAGTCGATAACATAATTATCGTGACAGACCTATAAGCTAGTAGTCTATTTACTATATAAGGTGTCTGTGTGAAAGGTAAACTGTATGTAACTGGAGTGTATTATCAACCCTCAAGTGTGTCATAAGATCTCCCCGCTGAGACAAAAACACTCCGCTTATCAAGCAGTTCAGAGTATCAGTGGAGATAACGCTGCTGATACAGATACTGTCACTCTGTCACACTGTTAAACACTGCTCGCTCCGCCACAGATCAGATGTGATCAAGACCTGGCTGCCCAAAAGTGAACCAGTGTGAACATAATGTAAACTGATAGAGAACATTTATAAACAATTTCTTGCCAATATGTTTTTGAGAAACTCTGCTCTGGTCATTTTGAGCAATACTGTATAAAGCCTGTTCTGTTGTTTATAATCAGGATGATAAGGATATGGAATGCTCACAGCTCACAGCTCTCAGAACTCTAATCTGATTTAGCTTTAATGATTATCTACGATTGCATAATACAAATCAATGTAGTCAAAGCAAAACCTTGTTTCTCAATGTACTGCCTTATGCCAAAGATGAAAATTGACCTTTTTCCTCTCAAACAAACTTACATAAATATTTAAAATGCATTAACTTGCACTATGTGGACAAAAGTATCGGGACACCTGCTTATTCATATTCATTTTCACCCAAAATCAAGAGTACTGAAAAAGGGTTTATCCTGCTTTTGTTGGAGTAACTGTCTCTACTTTCCAGAGAAAGTTTTTTTTACTAAATTTTTATTAGAGCTTTGCTGGATTTGAGTGCACCTCATTCTATTAAAAAATACTGGATGGAGCTCCATAATTTCACATTATGGTTCCACACAGTTCCACTGCTCCACAGCTCAATGCTGGGGGGATTCATACCCCTCTTTTAGACCACACCTGGCATTAGCCATGGTGCCAATAGGTTTCTAGACAAGCCATGCGAGTGTGCAGTTGCACATTTGTGTCAACAATATATACAACTTAAAAGTAGCCAAGTAATAAGCATCCCTTTAAAGGGGTGTCCACTAGGGGTGTGCCATATCGTATCATACGCAATAATATCGGCAACATTTTTCAAGATCGTGAACGATTTTATACCCTGAAATATGGTGCCATATCACAAACCCCTAATAATCAAATCAGGGTACTACTTTTCTGCTGTTTTTATCAAAAGAAAAATTCACACTGTTCTCATTTTCCATTATACAGTATATCTCCTAGAGACAGATTATATCTGTCCAGTATCATTTATTTTACTTTAATCCTGGATATATGGAGATATTTGGAGTGCGTTATTAGTATCATGACATTCTGGATCATCAAACTCTTGTTTTTTTTTATATCTCAGTTAGGGGTGTTCCATATAATATTGTATGCAATAATATAATTAATTTTTTATTTTTTTGGAGTACTGTATTTTTTAAATATTGTTTTGAAATAATTGTTTGGTCATATTGCCAAGAGTATGGTTATCCCAAAAAGTTGACAGTGAGTTATACAGTATTAGAAATCACATAAATAAAGCTTTCACAAATAACTGAGGTGAGTGAGTGTGTGGTAACTGAGTGTGTGGTGACTTGTTAGCTAAATTAGCTTTATAACTACAGATCAAGACTATAGAAGGAAACTTCGAACACAAACCCAGGGGACAAAAAAATTGTGTTTTTTTCTATCAACTTTTCTATCGCTGTAATCTGAGGAGACTGGTGGGCTGAGTGTTTGTGGAGGATGCTCACTTTGAGGAAGCTCTTGGCGGCGATGCGGCAGGTATCGAAGTACTCCTTGTAGCTGATCTTCTTCCACTGTTCTCCCTCCTTCCAGCCGAGAGCCGTGTAATTTCCGAAGCGCTCCACAGCCTTTTCGAACGCCTGGTGTACGGTGACCGCCGGTTCAGCCGCCGGACCCGACTCGCCCATTCTCAGCTTCACCTCGCCGTCCCTCTGCGTGGTCCACAACTCCGAGCCACTGGACACGGGCAGGGCCAGGGAGGCGGGACGCTGGGCGCTAGCTGCACAACAGAACAGGAAACAGGGTTTGGTTGTTGAAGTTTGTGGAAAATAAACTTGTCTTAGTTGATCGACATTTAAGGTAGTTAAATTCCAAAGATTACTTCAATTCATTTATTCTAATAATTATAAACATCGATTAAGCTTCTAATTATTTAACAAATAGCGATTTAGTACCTACTAATTATTAATTATTATTAATTTAAAAATATAAGTACTTATTCATTTAATATTAACTAATTATTAATTTAATATTTATTAATTATTAATATTATTATTAATAATAATTATTCAGTACCTACTTAAGTACTAACTAACTGAATACCTACTGATTATTTAGCACCTAATTATACAGTACCTACTTAGATTTTTACTTATTTTATGCCTACTTATTATTATTATTAGCACCTTGTAATTATTCAATTCCTGCTTAATTACTTACTAATTTTATACCTAATGATTATTTAACACCTAAAAATAGTACTACAGATTATTTAGTACCTATTCTATTCTTGCACCATTTTAACAAATTTAATGCTTTTTAAGACCTTTTTAGGTCCTCAATAAATATAATTTAAAACCCAAAAATGTTAGTTTTGGTAACGTTAGCTAGCTCGTTTAAGCTACCTAAAGTTAGTATGTTAGCTAGCTTGCTGCTATTATTAGCTAGTTTAAGGATAACCTTAGTTCCATCCCTGGTAGCGTTAGCTAGCTCGCTTTAGCAAGCTAAAGTTAGTATGTTAGCTAGCATGCTGCTATCAATAGCTAGTTTAACGATAACCTTAGTTCCATCCCTGGTAGCGTTAGCTAGCTCGCTTTAGCTAGCTAAAGTCAGTATTTTAGCTAGCTTGCTACCATCATTAGCTAGCTTAACGATAACCTTAGTTCTATCCCTGGTAGCGTTAGCTAGCTCGCTTTAGCTAGCTAAAGTCAGTATTTTAGCTAGCTTGCTACCATCATTAGCTAGCTTAACGATAACCTTAGTTCTGTCCCTGGTAGCGTTAGCTAGCTCGCTTTAGCTAGCTAAAGTCAGTATTTTAGCTAGCTTGCTACCATCATTAGCTAGCTTAACGATAACCTTAGTTCTATCCCTGGTAGCGTTAGCTAGCTCGCTTTAGCTAGCTAAAGTCAGTATTTTAGCTAGCTTGCTACCATCATTAGCTAGCTTAACGATAACCTTAGTTCTATCCCTGGTAGCGTTAGCTAGCTCGCTTTAGCTAGCTAAAGTCAGTATTTTAGCTAGCTTGCTACCATCATTAGCTAGCTTAACGATAACCTTAGTTCTATCCCTGGTAGCGTTAGCTAGCTCGCTTTAGCGAGCTAAAGTTAGTATGTAAGCTAGCTCGCCGCAAAAGTTAGTTTATTCACTAAAGTTTATACCTACTGATGATTTAGCAGCTTAAACTTTTCTGTCTACAAATTGTTCAGTAGCTACTTGAGTACTTACTTTTTTTATACCTGCTGATTATTAAGCACCTACTACTTGTCAGTACCTACTTAAATACTAAACTAAATTATCACCTATTGTTTTTGTACCTATTTAAACACTTACTAATGTAATACTTACTAATTATTTAGCAGCTACTAATTTATTACCTAGTAACTACTCAGCATCTACTAAAATATTGCATAAGTAGCAACTATTCAGATTATTCTTTACTTTTATCCATAAGTACTAAATATTCAGTACCAACTAATTACTCAGCAACAAGTAGCAACTATTCAGTGATGACAATTTTAAATATCTATTTTTTATTCAGTACTTAGTCAATTAAATTACTTACTACTACTATTAATACAAATTATTTAGTACGCATTAACTGGTAAATTATCTGTAATTATTCAGGATTTGACCTAAATATTTAGAAGTGGTCATTCTATACCTGCAAAAAAATACTATTGATATTAATTATTCAGTACTACAGTATAAAAATACTACTGCACCATCAGAACGAGCAGAACGAGAGTTCAGCAGCATCATCAGTAGCAGTTTCTATAAACAGGGTTATCAGAGAGCACTGACCCCAGAGCAGCATCCTAATTAATGCTGTGTTCTGTGCTGGTGGTCTGACCCCCCCAAACCCCCCCTCCAGCAACACTAAACTCAATACAGAATCTCCATCCAGACTGTGAGAAAGCTTCTGGAGCACATCGCTCACTCCAGAACGTTCTAAGCAATACTTCTCTACATATAAACACCAGAACAGGAATCTGCTGACCCCTCTGTTAAACTGCACTTTAATCCAAACAGCAGGACAGCTGTTATTAACAAAAAGAGCTCTAATGGTTTAGAAGAACGCAAGATGACCGAAGATGAAATAAACAATATGAAAGTATCAACACATTACACAATAAACGGCTAGAGTTATACAACGTATCAAAAGCTCAATAACATGTTTTTAGACTAAACTAAATTTGACCTAACGATGAAAATAATATTTAATCTCTAACTTTTGGAAAGTTCAGAAGTCAATTTCTACTCAATTATAACCTGCTACTCAGCAATTTCCAAATGCTACTATACACAGTAGGCCCAACCCCACTCAGGTCTGCAGTGTTTACTGTATAAACTGTAGAATTATTACTCGCAATTCAGACGATTCAGCAGCCTGATGACCCTCAGTGACCAGGGTCAGAGCGCTCGGTAACCCAGTGTAAACAGGACATTCAGGAGAGAGGGGTGGAAATGTCTGGGTGTTCACACTGCGGTATTTATCGTGGTGTAAAAGCTCGGACATAAACAGGGGAGAAGGTGGGGAGGGGGTGTGTGTGTGTGTGTGTGTGTGTTAGTGTATATGTGGGTGTGGGTGGGCGTGTGTGTTTTTGAGGGCTGGGTGACCTCACACACCGTCAAATCTCCATCCAACATCCAATGACCTGTCCAGGGTCAAAAAAAAAGCACAGCGACAACCTTTCCAAATGTTTAACTATACCTTAGTACATGTGACTAGTAGGGCTGCAGCGATTAGTCGATATATTTGACAATGTTGATTATTTAAATTTGTCAACTATAAATTTCATTGTTGACTAATCGTTAATTTGTAACAGTACCGCATTACACAAAGTGCTGTGGGACAGAAAAACAAAAGGTGATGGGTAAATGGCTCACTCACACAGTTTACACTCAACTTAATATGTGTCTCCAAAAGTGCTGAAACACAACAGATTACATTTTTACTCACTAATTATCAGTATTCTCCATGTTTAAACAACTTCTGGACATTTAAATGCCTTCTAAATCTCATGTTCAGCTGTTTTTCTGTTGTTGTTTTTTTTTAGAGATGGGGAACATGGCAGAAATAATCGTTGACTAATCGACTAATCGGAAAAAAAATATCAGATTAGTCGACTACCAAAATAATCATTAGTAGCAGCCCTAGTGACTAGTATCTGGATTATATCTTGATAAGATTGAAATGTATAGGTTCATCTCCAAAAATAAATGAATATCATTGAAAAGTTACTTTATTTCTTACTTACTTTATTTATTAATTTAATTAAAAAAAATCTTTTTTAATTATTATTATGACTTGAAGACAAATCAGTGTCTCAGAAAACTGGAATATCATATAAGACCAATTAGTACTTTTGGCAGTGTGCCAAGTCCTGCTGGAAAATGAAATCCACATCTTTGTTGTCAGTAGAGGGAAGCATGAAGTGCTGTAAGATTTTGTGGGAAAACAAAACTACACTGACTTTAGACTTGATAATAAAACACAGTGGATCAACACCAGCAGATGAAACGTCTCTCCAAACCATCACTGATTGTGGAAACTTCACACTAGACCTCAAGCAGCTTGGATTTTTATGGGGATGCGGATTTCATTTTCCAGCAGGACTTGACACACTGCCCACACTGCCAAAAGTACCAACTGGTCTCATATAATTTTTATAAATTGTAATTTTCTGGGAATTGGGTTAAGTTATCAGATTTCTCTCTGTTTTAAATGTCTCTTGGTGCGTTTACACTTGTACTGTATTTTTATGTGGCTTGGGTTTACCCAGATATAATCCTAATACTCAAGATGTACAAAGTGTCCAGGTGTAAACAGGGTTATTGGGTCTCAACACTTTTTTCATGATTATAAGTTGTTGGGACTAGACAAGTTTTTTTAATTTATACATTTTATTACGAGATTTCTATGGGGTTACTCTTTTTTTTTTTTCCTTAGCCAGAAGTTTTCTTCTGCGTTTCGTGTGAGTAAACCTATTTTATTTATACATTTATTTTTTGTGTGATTAAAATGCATTTTCTAATAGTTACTGTAAAAATACAATACCGTATTTTTCGGACTATAAGGCGCACCGTATTATAAGACGCACTATCAAAGAACGCCTATTTTCTGCTATTTTTCCATACATAGGGCGCATCGCATTATAAGGCGCGTTAAGTGACACTAGAAAGGGTGCCTATATCAAAGTGAACAGGGGTGGCGCCATGTTTCCCTTCCCCCACCGGGGGTGGTCTCTTGCCGGTGGAGCGTCTCAGTATACAAATCTAACGTTAGCTCTTTCAAAGTCAAACGAGTGCTGGATATTAATCTACACAGATTCCTCTCCTGAAAACTGTTTATTTGGGTGAGTAACGTGCTTCAGTTTATTTACAGTAAGCTTAGATTTCCAGATGTCCACTAAGGCTTGCTGCACCAGCGTTAGCATAGCTATCCGCTAGCACGCTAGCTAGTCACCTAAACTAGTAAAGTTAACCCAAACTTAAACGACAGCGTTACACTGAGTAATCCTGCGTGTTCTGGTAAGACAGTGAGATATTAGCTAGCGATTCGTCCCCCGTAGCTTGTTTTAACACGGTAAACAAGCAGATTACAGGCTGATAAAACTCACCTCTGAGAGAGTTAGCGCTTAGCATCTAGCTAATGCTAGCCAGGCAAAGCAGCACAGACTTACAGGCCGATAACTCACCTCTGAACGGTGAACGCTTAGCGATTAGCATCTAACTCTAATAATACTGCTCCAGCAGTATTAAAAGTGCTAAATTTAGAAAATACTGATCTCTGAACAGTGAAAAAGCTAGCTAGCTAAGCGGTTAGCATCTAGCTAATGCTATTGCTGCTCCAGCCTCGGAGCGGCACGGCTCTGCACGGAGTGTGTGTTTACTGCTCCTTACACCTGACGGGTAAAATTTAGATAATACTGATCTCTGAACAGTGAATAAGCTAGCTAATGCTATTTGCTGCTCCAGCCTCGGAGCTGCACGGCTCTGGACTCTGTATAGCACTGAAACTCTGTATAACGCTGCACGGAGTGTGTGTTTACTGCTCCTTACAACCTGACGAGTAAAATTTAGATAATACTGATCTCAGTGAATAAGCTAGCTAGCTTAGCGGTTAGCATCTAGCTAATGCTATTGCTGCTCAGCCTCGGAGCTGCACGGCTCTGGACTCTGTATAGCACTGAAACTCTCTATAACGCTGCACGGAGTGTGTGTTTACTGCTCCTTACAACCTGACGAGTAAAATCCATACAAAAGGCGCACCGTATTATAAGACGCACTGTCAATTTTTGTGAAAATTAAAAGTTTTTAAGTGCGCCTTATAGTCCGAAAAATACGGTACACTTTTTTATGTTGTTGTTAAGGTTATATGGTGTTTACAGGCAAACAGACAATCCTTGATGAGTTTTAATACACATAATAAACACACACACACACACACACAAAATACTTTCACTTCATGCATGTGTGTCACTTCTGCATTTGCAGATATGTATGAACTGTTTTGATCCACGGCTTTCTGCTTTATATAAACACACTTTGTTACACTTACTGGAAGAGCCGAGTCATGGAGGAAGCTGGCCGGTATTCGGTTAGTGTGTGTAAGAGTTTAAGTGTGTGTGCATTTCTCTCCAGATTTTCCTTTCACACACTTCCTCTCCAGAGGGAAGCAGTGCTCTCATAATCCTGGAATTCACAACTGCTGCGGTTACACAAGCGAATCTAAACGCTTCAGAAAACTGAAGAGTTGCTAATTCAGCGTTTAGGGTTAAATTAGTAGTTCAGATCTTGTGAGCTAGTCTAAAAAAAAAAAAAAAAAAAAAAACAAAGCTTGGTTCCAGATTTCTCCTGTGCACCCCCAGCCAGCACCTCAGTAGTTTCGATACTTTTTGTATGAATATTATTTGTATTTGTTTTAATAATATTGTTTTAATAAAAGTCCTGCTGGAAAATAAAATCTGCACCTTCATAAGAGTTGTCAGCATAGAGAAGCAATAATATTCAACATTTTTCCAATTCCAATTTTACAATTTCTCCAAGTGACCCAGTTCTGATGTGTGTATCTCACCTGGCTGTGTGTGTGTGATGCTGCGTTCAGCGGGTTTAGGCTCCTCCTCCTCTCTCTTACCAGCTGACTCCTCCTCTGGTGAATCACTGAAAAGAAATAACAACAAAAAAGCTTAAGTGAGACTGAAAGAGCAAAGGAGAGCAATCCAGACATGCTGCATTCTCCAGCCCAACCCCCTCCACTATCTACATCATATCATACACATAACTCACTCACTCACTCACTCACAGAGAGAGAGAGAGAGAGAGAGAGAGAGAGAGGGAGGGAGAGAGAAAGAGAGAGAGAGAGAGAGAGAGAGATCAGTTCTTCAATCTATACGCTCTGGACCGTGAAACAGACGTTTACTGATGTAATGAAATGATCACAATCAGCATACACACATACCATCACGTATACCTGCATGGGAAAAGGATGAAGAGGATACCCAAGAAAGCTTATCTGGTCCTTTGCTATAAAACCAGGATATTCTAACAAACTCTACAGGACGTTTTAAAACTTACTACAACTGTTTCTAATCATATTTCAGAAAGTTTAGACATTTCAGTTATTGGCCTGTTTTTATAAATATGTTTTCCTTAACGAATATACTATTTTTAAACTCATATTAAATTCAAAAATACAAAATCTGGGGTGAAACAATAGTAGAGATACTGCGACTGCGGTTATTAAAGCATCCTTACAAACTCACAGTGTTGTAGCAATGTGTTTTGTTTTTTTTTGTTTGTTTTTTTGGACACCAGCATTAAGATGGTTTTAATGTTTTGGCACAAAGGTGTACGCCAATTAATTTAAAGAACTGTTTCACTAATCACATACATGGAAAAAATGTTCCATGTGTACTGGGAGCTAATTGAGTTCAAAATGAGAGAATCCACTAAGCTTAAAGCGACAGTTCATAAGAATTTAATACATTTAATAAAGTAAAATAATGTAAATTAATAGCTAAACTGTTTATTTTTGAGAACATGTTCATTTTGTTTGTATTCATGAAATTCTGTCAATACTATGTAGACAGCAATTACTCTACATACAAAAAACATACCAGACTACTCTGTTTTTGTTTTAAGAAGGAAAACATTAGACCGATCAGGGTTTCTTCTTCCCAGACACTGGTAATACTACTAATTACAATTCTACCAGTCAGGTATTAGGGAGCAGTAAGTACAATTGTACTGCTGAAGTACAATGTTATAAGGGTGAGTTTTCAGTGAAATTTCTCCAGCACTAAGGCTCATTAGCATTACTTGCTAACCGCAGTGCTAGCTTTTTCGCCGCTCAGAGGTGAGTATATTGAACTGTAGACTGTGTTTACCCTGTTAAAACAAGCTACGTGGGATGAACTGCTAGCTGATAGCACCCTGGGTTACCAGAACACTAAGAGTTCCTCAGTCTAGCGCTTTCGGGCAGATTTTACGTCCCGCAAGTGCTGCGGTTAGCGGCTAATGCTAATGCTGCTGCACCCAGCCTTAGTGCTGGAGAAACTTCACTGAAAACTCACTCTTAGACAAAATATTGGAAACCTAAGCTCTGTATCTGTAAGTAAATGGAAGTGCTTTACACACCCAATTAAACGGTTTTTAGTATCTGTGTAGATTAACATCCAGCGCTCATTTAATTTTTAAATAAAAAAAAAATAAAAAATTTAAGAATAACAGTTCTGTTTACTTAGGCTCTTTCTCCAGCTTCCCCATTAAAAGGGAAATATGGCAACACCCTCGCCCACTTCGATGTAGACATCCTTACTAGTGTTGCTTAATCTTAGAGTCTTATAATCCGAAAAAATATGGGACTGCTTTCAATTTAAAAGAAAAAAAAAGGACTGCTGCTTTAATGAATACCATAACATACAGCAGTAAAGTATTACATACTTAGCTGTTGAATCGTCGATGGGGGCGTCCATGGATCCGATGCTGTCCGCTGTCCCACAGGACTGCAGGACGTCTCCCGTGGGGTCCATTACACCTGCTGTGGACATGGCCAAGGGTTCGCACGCGGTCACTGTGGAAGCAAACACACACAAAATCACACACACAGTCAAACACAGCTACGTGTTAGAAGAGAGCGTCTGTCTATTACTGTGGCTGTGGGTCTGGGGCTGAGAGTCTGACCGAGCTGACCAGCAGTGTGGGCAGTATTAAAGCAGAGGGCTTGGCAGGAACTCAAACTCCCACTTATTAGTATGTGTCAGGTGTACACACAGGACCTGAGTGACAGGTGCTGCTGGGGCCAAGCTTGCTCACCCGCCCCCTTGTGCTCTCCCCCCCCCCCCCCCCCCTATACACACACACACACACACACACACATTCATACACCTGCTGAATGGAACAGTCAGTGGACACATGGCAGTCACATGACCCAAAACAGATGCTCTGAGGATAAACGCAATGTGTCACAAGACCATCGTCCGACAGAGGAAACACAGCTTACACTGATGACCAAACATCCTCCTGCACCAGCCAATGAGCCACCAGTGTCACTGCGAGACTTTCCGTACGGGATACCAGATATCACAACTGCAACTATTAAGGGTGTAAATATTATGCATGCATGCATGCGTGCATGTGTGCGAAAGCACTGGCAGATACACTAAATGTATAAATATTTGTGGACACTAAGGGTGTGCCATAAAAATTATAAACAATAATGTTGTGCATTTTTTAAAACAAACAAAAACCCATATTGTGACAAAAGCAGATTTTTTTTGTTTGTTTATATTTTCTTTTCAAAAGCTTTAACTGTATTTTTGTTTATATGCAACTGTTCATATGCAAGTACTAAATATTTTGCGCAATATTTTTATTTTTGCAACCTATTTTTTTCAGTATTCATTTTGTTACATTATATATAATGTATTTATAGATATAAAAAAAAATCAACAGTCATGCTAAGTTATTATTGTTCACAAAAGTAATAGATAGCTTAGGGATCATATTATTTGACATTTTCAATTTTGATCAGAATTCATGCATTCATTCTTTAATGTTAGACATAAATAGACAAGCGCTAAATGAGGCAACAGCTCTGAAATATTTAATATTTTCTATAAAATATAAAATATCAGCCCATCTGTTTATTTACAGTAAGCTTAGGTTTTTAATATTTTGAGGTTGAGTTTTCAGTGACGTTTCTCCAGCACTAAGGCTGGGTGCAGCAGCAGCATTAGCATTGGCCGTTAAGCGCTGCACTAGCTGAACATAAATGCCCCCCGATAGCACTAAACTGAGGAACCCTGAGTGTTGCGGTAACCCAGGGCACTATAAGCTAGTGCAGCTTGTTTTAAAACGGCAAACACACAGACTACAGTCCGATATACTCACCTCTAAACAGCGAGAGCTAGTGCTGCTGTTAGCGGCTAATGCTAATGTTGGTAAAACTGGTATAATTAAAGGATTTTAAGTGCGCCTTATAGTCCAAAAAATACGGTACATGAATGAAAAGTGAATGAATTGTTTTTTTACATTGTCAAGAAAATCCTCATCATTAAAATACCCTGAAAGTTTGTGAAATTAATTTAGCGTAATTTCACCAACCCCTAAAGACAAGTCACATGCAAGCAATTTCATACACTTTTATTGAATCCGGGAGAATAACAAGCAAACAGGTGAATAAACACTTCCGAAGTACCAGTAAAAACCCTCGTAAACAGACATTTACGGAACCACCACGCCTCTATCAGATGCCAACACAAACACTGGACACGCCCCCTTACATCACCAGTTTATCTACACCACCAGAGTTTCAGGCCAGAAGTTTAATCTTACTATCTGGATCAAATCGAGCTCATGAAACACCTCTTACTGAGATCAAAAAGTGCAAATTACATAACTGATCAAATCCCGCTTTTCAGTTATTAAAAACAAAACGAATCATTAATCGCATAAATGACCTCAGCATCTCTCCAAAACAGAAACTCTGACCACGGCCAAAACCGCAGCTGACCATTCTGTTCCATATGATGACCGAGCATGTCCGTTTCCCCGCGCTGGGTAAGGTCACACAGAACAGGAAAGGAGTTGTTTCCAGACTGGAAGCGCGTCACTGCGTTCCAGAACAATGTCAGCAGACCGGCCGGACCCCCGCTGGACCTCCGCCGGACCACGTTCACTCCTCTGCAGCTCACCGCCTTCACCCCTCTGGACGACCCACCATGCCCTCATGTTTATTTAAACCTGGCATCCTCCGAAAACACATACCGGCGATTCCCTGGCCCTGTTCTAACCTGCAGTGCTGGTACAGAGCAGAGGAATGGACAGTCTGAGATAATAACTACACCGGAATACACCAGGTCCCAGTCACATTTAGTTCTATATTGCTATAGTACTGCTGTGTATTTGAATACAAATCAATTTATGTGTATTTATTGTCTGTGTCTGTTGTACATATTGTCCATGCACATTGTGTTTTGTTGTACGCTATGTCTATATGTGTTACTGTGCTAGAGATCTAGCCTAAAAATGTTTCGCTGTACTGTACAACTAGTGCTGTGCGGTATACCGGTTCATCCGGTGTACTGGAGGGGAAATTAAAACGGGTATGCATTTTTCACATACCCCCAAACCACTAGAGGCACTGTGGAGCGCTGTGTAGAAGAGCACTGGCAAAAAGACATATACTGGTACAGCTGGCTAACTAACTCTAGCCAGGTAGCATAACAAGCTAAGATGCTGGAGTAATGTCACTTTATCTAAGGAGCTCCTGCTGCTGTTCTTTAAATTGTATGAGTGTTTTTATCAGAGTAAAATAGAAAAACAACAGCAAACAGCAATTATTCACTTTAAAAAAAAGAGAGGTCCCTCTCGTCCCCCAGACAAGCTCAGGATCTATCCTGTGTACAGAATCGTTTATTCAGCACAAGCGATAAACCTCCATGAAACACTGGATACAAGGCGAAAAAAAAAGCTTAAAGTTTTTTTTTTTTTTTATTAAACTTTAACTACCTCTTAAATATATTAATACAATATATTAATACTATAGCTTAAAGAATCATTTTTAATGCACATTTAATTGAATATATGTGTTAAAGAAAGGGGGAAAAAGCAAATTGTGGATGATTAATACTGTAATAATGCCTCTAATGGCTTCAGGAATAACATAATGTAAATAGATATTAAACCTATATTTTGTGCAATAAAACATTTGAGAATACTTAAATTATAACTCAACCTCAGCTCTGCCTCAATAATCTGTCTAACAAACAAATAAGCCACACCCGTCCCAGCCATAAAGCCACACTGATCTAACAGGAAATGTACTTTACAGCAGAGACGATGGACAAGGAGGATGTTCTCGGACACTTTTGTCTCCAGGCTCTTCGTGAGGCACTGGCACTGCCCAGTAATGAGCTGAGTGTGTGTGGGATGGGCCCTAAACAACACCACCAGTCAGAGAGGAGAGGAGGCGGAAAGTGCATCCGAATTTGGGATGAACTGAGGGAGGCCTCTGTTATCTATGGTCAGTCATGTGACGTAAGGACTGTCCAGTGCACTGCTGTTGTCATCCGTCAGGATTCATGGGCCGGCATTCCAGCACATTCAAACAGGCGCACACATAAAAAAAAACACACACACCACTGCTTTCATTGTGTGCTAATATTCTGTCTGAATAACCTGGATTCTGAACAAAGTATTTGCAAAGTGAAAAAAATCTGATAATTTATACCAAACAATAATTCCTGTATTTTAAGTCATGTTTTAGTGTTTCCTCTAATATTAGAATTTTTTTCAGCATTAGCGGCAACAGGCCCACACACTCCTTTCCCTGTATACAACAGCATCAGCTGTAAGGCAGATAAACGGCAGGTTTAAGTTCATTTTTGTGCTGTACTGCAACAAATTAAATTAAATTTAGCACTGTTTAGCATCCCTTATCACACATTGCATCATATTAAACTCTTATATCATCATTTTCCTTAAGCGTATAAAGACATATGATATGATAAGAGGACATCCTTAACAAGAAATGTGTTAGAAATAGGGGTGGGCAATATTATATCGTATACAATATATTGTGACACAGAAATATCATGATATTAAACTTCATGTTGTGATAATAGGGCTGTTCTGTCTTAAAAGTAGTCTATTATTTACTGTGAAGCTTTAAGTGTATTTATTGTATAATTGTTTTAGTTTGCAGTTTATATGCATGCTCTAAATATTCTGCAATACTTTTTGCTGCATTATATTATTTTATGCTATATTATTTATTTTGCCACATTATGATTATTCTGTTATACAATAATACTATATTCCTGAAATGCATGAACTATTTTAGTTTTCCTATATCGCCAAGTATATCGTATCGCAAAAATACCCTGAAATATTGTGATATTATTTTAGAGCCATATCGCCCACCCCTAGTTAGAAGGAAGTGTTATCCCTGCAGAAACCAAATAATTTCCACACAAACAAAAAAAAAGAAACAATATTAACTGCATAGCAGGTGCAATATTACGATATTGTCATATTTAATCTATTGTGAACATGTTAATTTTTAGGCATGTTTCACTACAATACCCAACGTGTTAGCATGGTGCTAACTGCCTAGCTTAATCATACCTTTGCTTCAACCCTTGTCAAGGTGTTTCTGCCACTTCAGGACATTCTGTCATTAGAACAAGGAAAGGCTTGTCCTTAAAATAGTAAGAATTCCAAATAAGCACCTTCATTCTAGTAAACCAGTTTGTCCATACCAGTTTCCAGTTCTATCAGTCTCTCTCACTTCAAACTGAGTTCCTGTGTGTCATGTGATTAGCTCCAGGCTGGTGAGTTGAAGGCAGGATGGCTGTGCACTGGCAGTTTCCTTCAGTAAATTTATCTCAGGATGTGTTCGGCTAACAACAAGCCATCTGGTCCAGTGTCGGCCCCTGAAGGATGGGACCGAACCCTGCAACCCCCTCACAGACACTAGAGACGTCCCTTTCATAACACTTTTCCTCTGTGAAATCGGCACAGTACTGGTTTGTGAACCTAGTTTTGAACCGGTTCGCCGTGTTTCCACCAACAAAAGTATGTTCCGGAACCAGGAACGTTCGGTCGCAGCAGGAACCAAAGATTTCTAGCTTTTTCAGCATGAATCATGATGACATCTTTGGGCGTGTCTGTTTGTACAGAAGCACCACCACTGTGCAATGTCCTCTGTTGATGATGTATAATTATTTGACTGTTCCACTAAAACTGGTTGAAACGCAGGCTCACATTGGTTTGCTGAAAAGCACCACGGTTCCCAATTCCGAACGGAACTCTAGTGGAACTAGAACTGTAGTGGAAAAGCACCATCAGTAATGAACACTAATCAACTGTATTATTCCAGAACATGGTCTCCTGCCCTGCTCTTGTAGTGCTATCCCATGCCCACAGATGTGGTCACGGTGTGCGCTGAAGAACCCAGTATTCTTTGATTCCCGCTGCCAAAGAACATTCCTGGTTTGGAACCTAATTTTGTTGGTGGAAACGTGGCGAACCAATTCAAAATAAGGTTTGCGGACCAGAACATGGCTGCAATTTATACTTCTGTGTCTAACCCGTGCCATAACCTGAAGCCAACCTCCCCAGAAATGTAATTACAGACTGCAGCAGCCGTGATTGGTCCACCAATTTCCCTATGGCCCTACCACACATTTCCACAGTTACAGTATGAAAGTGCTCAGCTGTATAGGGCACTCGCACAGGCTATGCCATAGACAATGTGTTGACTTAAAGAAGTAGTATAATGCAGACTTAAATCAGCTTTTCAAGCACTTGAAGATGGACTTTCGCACTTGTCTTGTTTGGTCCAGACTTTCAACTTTCAGATTTCAGCTTGGTCTAAACCAAAACAGGTGTATAAGGTTTTACAATCCACAGTCCAGACTAATCGACCAAAATTTGATCCAAAGAAAACTGGTGAGACCAACAGTCCAGATCAACTGAACCATGGTCCATGATTTGTTGGCAGTGTGAAATTATGGTAAGCTGATGGGCTATAGTCATCTATTAAAAACAACAGAAGAAAAATATCTAAAAAACAACTGGTGTTGTGCCAAAAACAGTATGGATACAACAGATTACAAAGAAGATTCCTGTATCTACTGTAACTGTAGATTAATCATCATTTACAAACTGGAATCAAGGGTTGAGTGAGTCAAAGGAAATCTGTTGCACTCATTCTGCTGCATGTCATGCCTTCACTCTCAGGAAGTCTAATTCTGGCAGAGAGGCAAAATTTGGCACAACATCTGAAGAAGAAATTAAAAGGTAGATCACAGAATTAACCATATTTCTATAAAACAAATCAAACAGTGTCTTCAAGAATACAGAAACTCCAGCTCTTTAACTGCAGTGTGAAACCGAAACTAACCGGACTAAATGTATAGTATACAGTCTAACACACACGTGAAGATTGGTTCTGACTTTTCACAAGGGTCTTATAGTTGTTATTCTTTGAATTCCATGTGGTTGAGTGAAGCTCTGGAGAGCAGTTGGGAAAGTCAGCATCCCCCTGAGAGTTGAGGTGATGATGATAATGATCACTCCTGACTGGAGTTTCCACTCTGCTCCCTCGTGCCGAGCTGGAGATGCTCCAGGAGGAGCACAGTGTGAGCATTAATTGAGAACGCTCCAGAAGATTCACGCTAGGCTCAACACACACAAACACACGCATGCACACACTTATTGAAGTACATCATTGATTATTATAAAAGTGGATAAAAGAAATATCAATAAATATACATTAAAACAAAGGAATTCTGATTTGATATGCTCAGGCATGTCCATATCTCTTTGGACAGCAGTATATAAATTGAGTGTATTGAATGAATTAAGTGTTACACCAGGGGATGGCTTAGGTTGTACTCACACTAGGCAAGCCGTGTCATGCCCAGTTATGGTTACATCCCAAAGCACGCCTCGATTGACTAGTGTGCAGGCTCAGAACCATGCCCGGGCCTGCTTAAAGAGGTGGGTCAGGGCATGGTTCACTTGGACTTAAGCACGGTATGCATGCAGGATGAGCGCAGTCCATGCCCAAGCACAGAACAAGCTGATGACAATGATGCGATGTTCCTGTAAACGAACACTGCCATAAGAAAAAGCACCCCATCTCTGGAGTGTGCACTATGTTGCTATGTATGTAACCATGACTGAGATAACTGTGACTATTGGCGCATATTTCTAAGTAAGTAAAATCTCTAATTTTATCAAGAATATGGTGCGCACGCGTTCCAGAGAGAGGGCGCTTTTCATGGCGGGGGTGCTGAATTTGTCACAACAACGACAAGCCCACTGAGCATTGAGTAAATGACGTAAGCGTGCAGTGTGAGTGCAGGCCAGCGGGGGAGTGACGAATGGGCAGAACTGTGGTCCAACCATGCTAAGTGCGAGTACACCCTTAGAAACCCCTACACCTGTATAAAGATGCTAGTTGGAGTGAGGTCTGATAGTGAGGGCAGATGGATGGAATACTCCATTTCTGGAATTTAAGATGGTACAAGTACTTAAAGGTCACCTTCCGTCGTTTTTTCATTCATTTTAAAATGTCTAGTTGTGGTCTCTAGTATGAATGAATGACATGTGAGCAGTTTTTGTAAAAAAAAAAGTGCTCAGGTGTCTCTGTATAGCTCTTTTTTAATGGACTGTTTTAGGGGTGTGTCCAAAATGACCAGATTCCAGCTTTGCTCATGAATATTCATACATGCAAACAGCATGCAAATATCTCTCCTCTGATTGGCTATGAGCACTGCGATGCCCCTCCACCGCTCTGCCGCTCACTGCCTCCCACCTCCTAACTGATGAGCGGTGATGTTGCGTCGCTTCAGCTCCGCCTCTGGGAGTTTCTCGAGCCAAGGTGGGCTGGTCTGTGAGTTTCTGCCTACGTAGGCAGAAAGATAATTCAAAATTCACCCGTTTTTCGGAGGGGGGGAGGGGGGATTTGTTTGCTTAGCTCCTGCAGACAATGGGGGCTGCAAAACAGTTTAATGTGCAGGTGTACACATTCAACTCGGAGAGACCTACTGTATTCCACAAAAAACAAGAAAAATCGGATTTTCGCGGAAGGTGAGCTTTAAATGTTTCTACAGCCACAGTACAAGTGTGTATTTGGAATATATCAAAGAAGGAACATCTAAGGAAGGAGATCCCACACAAATATTCCACAGGTAAGTGCAGGTTTGTTAGCTTATAATAATATTTATAAGTTCCTGTTCAATTATACCTATTGAGTTCCAGGGACTGTGATTGTGTTACAAGTAAGCATTTCATTTTTTTTAAACTGTCTCTACTGTCCAGAAATGGTTTCGTAATAGATTCTGAAGCCTTTCTGTGATTTTTTGATTGCTTTTTTGTTAAATACTGTGTTTGTGAGGTCAGAATGTTGCTTTCTCTCTACCCAACCTCATTTATCCCCAACTTATCCAATCAGAAGTATTGGATGGAGCTCCATCATTCCACAGAAAACAATTCCACTGCTACACAACTTAATGCTGGGGGGTTTATACTTCCCTATAGCCCATGTCTGGTATTACGGAAAATAGCCAATTGTCTCATGTGCATCTGCTTCTGTGTCATCCATTTATATCAATCCATTAATTAATCAATCAATTCAACCAATCCATCAACCATCATCTACTGCAAATCAAATGTTCCAATACCAGTCTGAACACAAATCACACACCACACAGTCACCCCCACCCCCATCCCACATATGCGCCACATTAACACCTCCATATAGACCTGTTATAGGTCCATGCGAACAGACCATTAGCAACCTGGGGTGAACGTTCAGCAGAGAATGGGTGCCACACTGTTTGGGTGTGTTTCAGCCGTCCAGCTGGTGCTTGGCAGCACTGTTGTTGTGCAAATGCAGGAGACAGCATGGAAATGTGGTAAGCCGGCTGCCTAAATCCTCCATCTGTAGCTCCACCCAACACACACTCACACACACACACATACACATTTACATACATACACACACACAGTAGAGCATGGTGTGAGTGTACAGCTCAATCATTAATGATGGAGCATTTGCTGACATTCTAGTGCATCTCAAAAATATGCATTTGAATATCACTGAAAGGTTACTTTATTTTTGTAATTCAGTTCAAAATGTGAAACTCATATTATATAGATGTATTACACACAGAGTGTTTGATTTTAGGCATTTATTTATTTTATTGTTAATGATTATGGCTTACAGCCAATGAAAACCTCAAAATCAGTGTATCAAAAAATGTGAATATTATATAAGACCAATTAGTACTTTTGGCAGTGTGGACAGAGTGCCAGGTCCTGCTGGAAAATGAAATCTGCATCTGCATAGAAGTTATCAGACTTTAGACTTGATATAACTCAGTGGACCATGGGCACATACATTTTTATTTATTTATTTTTTATTATTAAATTCAATTTAGGACCATACAATCCATTGTATCATGTACAAAAGAATGCCGTCATGCCTGAATATTTGTTTATCATCATCATCATCATCATCATCATCATCATCATCAGTTTGGTGCTGGTAGATTCAGATTCCAGTTCAGTGTAGCATTAATACAGAATGCCTCCATGGCATGCCCATATATCATCACCATCACCAACAGTATACTAGATTTAGGTTCTATTTAGACACAGACATTTTTATAACACACCTTTTATGCCGCTCTAGCCCTTGCCTGGCATTATACTCGCTCCAGATGGTACAATTGTAATGACAATACTTTTCTACAGGGAATAATCAAGCATATATTGTGTACATTTGCACATCTGTCAGCAATGAGTTGAACCTTAAATAGTTGAATGCATTCATTAGAAACATCTGGGCTTGGCACACACACACACACTCTTCCATATATGTATATATATATGTACTAGATATAATAAAATAAACTGCAGATTATACATCAAACGCCTGAAAGCCTATGACAGATGCTGCTATGCCCATATACATCATTGGCAGCAGCTGCAGCAACAGCATCAGCATCATAATCAGCATGTTGCTATAGATACAGACACCAGTTCAACATTGACATTAGTTTATACAAAGGAGAAACGGCTAAAAAGGAAAGGATTACTTATATCATATAAATACTATATAGTACATGCAATATTTGGCATATTCAATACCCCAGATATACATGATCATCCTCAGTACAAATCAGTCTCTATAGTTTTTAGGTAAAGGTTGCCATTACTTAATACTAGATCCATTTCATAGTTGTATACAATAAATCAGATACACTAAATTATTGGGTCCTCTTTGACAGGAAATATGAAAATATGTCCAATGTAAAAGGTTTCAAGCTCTTATAGAAAAACAATGAAGCTCAAATTCACTCAATTCCTGCTGTAAAATCATCAGCGTTTAGCGTTTATCAACCTTTATCCTTCAACTGCCTGTCCAAACCACATGTTAACCCCCTAAAAATGTCAAGAACAGCTTTGTTGCTCCGGTGAGTCACACCCAGAATACCCCATTCAACCCATTCAACACAGTCTCACCCAAACCAACCAGATTCAAGCCAAAATAACACAAATTCCACTTACACTGCATCTTCCAAGCCTTCCTGGTCTGATCTTTGGGAGAATCTGTGTGAATTACAGCTCACACGCTGCCTCTTCCTCAGTCCTTTTCTCCTTTTAGCGGAAGCTGAGCTGCTGCTCTGTAGACACTGGGTATGCCGGCAGCCTCCCGCCTACACTACAACTCAGTAACATCATTCATTTTCAAACTGGGAGCCTCCCCATCCTCCCCCTCCTCCAAAAAAGCCACTCCCTCCCAGCCTGCTGCCTGCAGGGCTCTCCCCCTCCCGGACACCAATACGCTGTGCCCTCTGATTGGCTAAAACCTCTCACACCACAAGACTCATCCCCCATATATGGTCATATGAGCCCATTGAAGGCTGGGAAGGCTGAGTGTACACACACACACACACACACACTCAGTCAGACACAGATGCATTATAGATAGTGAGCTGTGGGGTTACTGTAGGGCAAAGCTGAGAACATCAGGCTGCATCAGGAGAGGCAGCAGCGGCAAGCACAGCTGCACTGACATCAGCGTTAAATCAGCCCACCATGTCCACGTGGCCACGTGTACACACACATACAGTATACACAGACACACGCATGCATATTACTACTGACCCACATTTAAAATAGGAATGCACTGAATATTTAGCAATCAAAATTATTTGAACAAAGATGCTAAAAAAGGTACTTTTATAGTATTTGTATGAATAAAGCTCTATCCGGACGAGAATTAGTTTTTCAGTGGGACCTCAGTGAAAAATATTTTACACTTCTACTCAGTGATAAAACTCGTGCATCCGTAGTGCAATTAAAAAAAAACAAACAAGAGGACCAGTGAGTTTTTTGTCTTTCTCAGGTCCCGTGACATTGCGTTCAGTAGCTTCTCCATTTCCACTCGCTGTTGTGTTTACGTAGATCTCTCCGTAATTACCCTTTGGTGCACGGCAGTGGACAAATACTAGCTATTTTATTAAATGCAAAGTGACGAAATTTAGAAATGTGCGTCCGGATGGGACTAAAATATTACAGGAGAACCAGGGAGAGTGATTGGAGGGACAAAACACAGATATTAGTGTTGTTTTCTGCGGTGTTGCATTCAGTAGTTAGCTCACTTGCTAAGCTAGCCCCTAATACAGAGAGTGTCAGATAGCTCAGTACAGCTGTTTTTGACTAACTAAACTAACTAACTAACCTAAGTACTGATGATAAACACCTGTGTTTGAGTGAATTAACTTTTAGTTCTTAGCTTAGTTAGTTAGCTAACAAGCTAACAGCTAATACAATAAAATAGACAGTGTTCCAGCTAGATGCTCATTAGGAGACATCAATAAATCTTTTAATACCTTGGTATACGGTATTACCATTATACCACCCAACCCTAGTCGGGATGTTAATGTTATGATAACATATTTTTCAATTGTAATTTTGTAACTGAAAAAATATTTCAGTCAAATATTTAAAAAGGTATTTACTAAATATTCGGCAAGCTAAATTATTCGGTACCTTCTTATAAAATTTATTTATACAGAGAAATATTGTCAAAGATGTTTTTACATTGCAGATCTTTAATTTTACGGTGTATTTTTTATTTAAAAATATAACAAATATAATAAACCTGTAAAAAAATATATATATATTTTGGTGCATTCTCAATTTAAAAGCAGTTAAGGCAACAGATTGAAGTCTGATGTGTCCTTGCTTGTGCTGGAGTTAGAGCTAATGTAGCTAGCTAATGTAGCTAGTAGGGGTGTCACGATTCTCTAAACCCTCGATTCGATTTTATTTCCGATTTGAGGGTCACGATTCGATTCGATTCTCGATTTTCTTTTTTATTATATTTTTACATTTTATTATTTTATGCCTCATAAAATTTTAATAATATATTATTTATTATTATTATTATTATTATTATTATTATTATTATTATTATTATTATTATTATTATTATTATTTATTAAGATATATATGTAATGCCATCTAGTGACTTTTTTTGTGTGCACTATTAAAACTGCAACGTGCAACATAAAAAAAAAAAGGAACAATTAAAGCCTTAACAAACTGAACTCTATCCTACTATAACAGTTAAACATGAAAAATAAGACTCGGCCCCTGAGAATTACAAGTTTTTTTCTTTAAGAAAGATATATTATTAACTTTATCTGAGAGAAAGATGTTTTTTTAGTTCAAATGAAGCAACAGGTGTAGTCAATCATAAGTTTAAGATTTTTAATCCACCTCACTGTGATCTATAGTCAGCGTTCTCAAGTCACACTGACACGCATTTCAGCGAGTTCACACGCACCCCCCATCCCCCACCCCCCCACCCACACACACAGAAAACTAAACCTGCGCGCACAACGCCCGCCCCCCCTCGCCCCGTTGGACAGATAAAAACCAGTGATCACACTCCCGCCGACACTCAAAACTTGAAAGCCCTGTTTTCAGTTTCAGTTTCTCTGTTCTCTGCCTCTCACACAGCAGAACTGAGGGCGGGGCTGCGCTCATGCAGCGGCTCTCTCTATTTAAATGAATAGGATGCGCTGTGTTGGTGCTGCGCCATTTGCGTAGCGCGCTGTGCGCGCGGGAGGGATCGTCGATGCTCTTTTTGACTTCGATACACGATACCATGACCTCATTTCGATCGATTTCGATAAAATATCGAGATCGTGACACCCCTAGTAGCTAGTGTAGCTAGCATAACAATTATCTAGCATAGCATGGTCTAAATCTTCACAAACACTCACATTCTCTTTAAACTGTGAGGAAATTTTCAATAATTTCCAACAGACCTGCTTATGGATTTTTGGACACTTCACAGTTATCTATAAACATGGGCTAAAGCATGTTAGCACAGCTTAAATCAGTAGCTGCTTGAACGATGCTAGTTAGTTAGCTTTAACATGCTACATGAGGTATTAGCTGCACTAGCTCCAGTTAAACTCCAGTGTAAATCTAACAGAGCAAATTTCACACCAAACACGTCTTGGTTGATGGACTGCATTCTTCAACTCGACATGGGAACAGGATTAAGCTCTAATAGATACTGTTCGAGAATAACAAGCACATTCTCATTGCTTCATTTAGAAACCACACCAGGCCAAAATATTTTGACCTCAATCTTTATGTTTTGAAAATGAACTGCAGTCGGCTGAATAGGCAGATAATCATGAGAAAAAAAGTAACCCACGCCAGGAACACCTTTGTCTTTTTGGATGTATTTTAGCAAATTAAGGTCTGAGCTTCATCTGAACAAAACTGAGACATCTCATACCATAACATTAAGCCTAATATTCCGCCATGCATCCTTTCTTCTGATTTTCTGCTTTAATACTTTGAGTCCAGCTGCAGTGTCTTTTAAAGTCAAATGAGTGCTGGATGTTAATTTATACAGATTTCTCTTAAAAAAATGCTTTATTTTATGTGAGTAAAGCACTTCTGTTTATTTACAGTAAGCTTAGATTTTCAGATTTCCATTAAGGTTGGGTGCAGTATCATTAGCATTGGCGGCTAACCGCTAGAACTAGCCGCCCAACAGCACTACAGTGAGAAACCAGTGTTCTGGTATGTCAGGGCGCTATTAGCTAGTGGTTTGTTCCAGATAGCCTGATTTAGCAGGGTAAACACGCAGGCTACAGTCCGGTACAATCACCTCTAAACAATGTAAGAGCTAGCGCTTAGCGCAGTTAGCGGCTAATGCTTATACTGCTCCAGCCTCGGTGCGGGAGAACTACACTGAAACTCCTTTATAAAGATGTACTTCATTTTTTTTTTACTATTTAGTAAAAGTCAGATTTAGGACACTTAAATAGAGAGTATAATGACCTATAGATCCCGGACTAAGCATAATTGTGTTGTGAGCCATGTTGTAATACACAATATGCTGCGACACAAATATTATGATTTTATAAAACCCATACATTACAAAAGCAGCGTTATTGTAAATGTTTGCAATTTATACGCAAGCAGTAAATAATCTGCATATTTACTTGTTTTTTTTAATACAATGGTTAACATTTATATTGTTGCATTTTTATATTCTTAAAATGAATAATTTCTTTCATTATTTTTTTTAGGTCAGCAAAAATTCCACTTTTGTAAAAACACTGGAGGACAGTATAGCATTCAATGCCAACCCCACTGCAAACCTTAGAGCTGGCACGGTGCTGGTGGGCTGACGAAGAGGGAATTACCTCAAGCAGGACAGCTCAGTCCAGAATTTCCTGTTTAATTAAACGCAAAGTAAAAGTAAATCAGCTCAGCACTGAGAAACACGAGGCGAGTGCGACCTCTTTATTTGGCGCTTACTCATCCATCCACATGCAAAACAGGGGCTAAAGAAGCTGATGGAAACCACAGGGCTTTTTTTGGCCTACTGTGCAGTGTGTGTTCATGTGTATTTGTGTTCGTGTTTGTGTGCACGAGTGTATGTGCACACATATGACTCGAAACGCCTCAGAGTAGAAAGTAACTCACACAAGCGTGATAAGTGAGCTTCTGACCCCTGAGGTCAGTTTATACTCTCTGACAGAGGCGTGATAGAATCCTACATCTGAGCTAATGTACACTATATGGACAAAAGTAATGGGACACCTGCTCATTCACATCTTTAAGTTTATCCTGATTTTGCTGCAGTAACTGTACTCTGTAACTCTACTGTTCAGGTGGGGCTTTCTATTCGATTTTGGAGAACTGCTGTGACCATTTGATAAGGACTATTAGTACATAAACTTGCATCAACTTTGGTATTATAGCCAACATTCAAATAAAGGACACAGGAGGTGTTCCTCTGCCTCTGGTCACTATAAATATCCACAGTCTGGCTGCAAAAGACCACAGAGGAAAAATACCCACCTTCCTTTTTACAGGAAAACCCAAAGAAACACCTTCCTCTGACTGGACACTGTCATCCTGCCCTCTCTCCCAACAAATACTCAGAAGAGCTCTAACTGACCTTGTTTTAAATATTTATTTAGCATTCATCGTTGCCTCAACGCCACCTGTGTGTGTTTGCTCTGGACAATCTACTGGTCGCTTGTGTCTGTTTATGATAAGATAAGGGCAGAGGTGGAGCAGAAGGTGTTTCTTTGTTCTGTGAGGAAGGAAAAGGCTGGTACAATGTTGGCCTGCAGAACTGATGTGGAATTAGAGAGATATAAATGGAATTTAATCTGCTTTCAGCTCAATTGTATACAGAGGAAAACTTCGTAGATCTGTAGTTACAGATTGTAGCCATTCAGTTTCTCTACATACTTTACTAAATTATACTTCTTTCATCCTGTTCTACAGGGGTCCAGACTGTAAAAGACCACCACAGAGCAGGTATCAATGGGGTGGTGGGTCATTATTCTCAGCACTGCAGTGACACTGATTGGCATGGTATTGGTTTGCTACTGTGTGTCGTGCTGGTATGAGTGAATCAGAAAAACTTGTATGTACCTTATGGGCACCATGCTTAATGCCAGGCTACAAAGCCCCCCAGCATTGAGCAGTGGAGCAATGGAACTGTGTTCTCTCTGAAATGATGATGCTCCATCCAATACCAATACAATCAAATCCACACAGCAATGCTCCATCCAAATCTAGAAGAAAGCCTTCCTCCCTGGACAGTAGAGACAGTTACTCTAACAAAAGCAAAATCAACTCTTTTTTAATAATCTTGATTTTCGTACAAAATTAATGAACAGGTGTCCCAATACTTTTGTCCATATAGAGCATCTTCAGTATCTACTGGTCAGAATCACAAAAACACAACACAAAAATGCGTCACAGCTGAATCAGGCATTCAGTATTTTGACTGCCAGCTGGAAGCTGAGATACAGAAAATATGTTGGACTGCCTGGGGATTCCCAAAGACGTACTCTCTCTAACACACACACACTTAAAAGACATGTATCATGATGGTATAAAGATGCTTAGCTATTTAAAGCTCACAAATCCCCTTTACCCCATCATCAGATCCCACCTAAGCCAATAATCACCTGAATACTGCAGAAAAGATAGAGCTCTTATATGAGTTGAAACCTAATAGTTTACACTTGGTTTAAATCCGTTTAGTTCTTAGTTTCGTCTTATTAGGGAAGCACAATGATATCGGAATTATATCAGTATCAGTTGATGATTGATGTGTTTAGGAATCATCAATGTCTGCAGATCTTGATATTTTAAACCAGTACTTGCTTAAGAATTTATTATATGCTGGAAAAGGACCAAAAAATGCTGGTCGTGCCACTACAGTGGGCAAACACGGTCTGTGCAAACTTAAAATTCATTGATGTAAGTTGATTTAGGATCTAATGTTTTATTATATATATATATATTACAATCTGATGAAAATCTCAATTAGGTAGGTGCCAAAACATATTGTATGCAATAATATTGCCAAATAAAGTCTAATATTAATTTTGATGCAATAGTGTGTTTTTTAAATTATTTTTCTTTAAATTCAATATTTTGTCATATCGCTAAGAATATCGTTATTGCAAAAATATTGTGAAACATCATGATATGATTTTAGGGCAATATCACCCATCCCTAGGATACGCCTTTATTTTATTGTTTGCAATAAAATTGCAATTGCAATTACAGTTGGTTGAAAGATAAAAACCAAGGTATATAGTTAAATGTTACATTTATTTCTATATTATAACAGAGTTTTTAGTTTCTATTTGTATGTTATCAATATGTATATATGTATCGGCAGATTTACAGCTTTACAACATTGGAAATCAACATCGGCCCAGAATCACCATATCGGTGCATCTCTAATTCTTATGTTTATTATGATTAGTACTTAAATTAAAGAAAATAAAACGATATTAATTCAGTCAAGAAATTAAAAAAGCTTTTAAAATTCATATATAACAAATAAATACAATAGTTTCAGGCATATCTCTTCTAATATCACAGGAGCAATGACACATTAAAGTTCTTTGTAATATTGTACAAGTTACTATCGAGATATATAAGGTATATAAGGCTACTGCCGGTGTTTTGTCAAGTTATGCTTTGCATCGATATGTGCGTTTTAACTGCATTGCGCATGCGTAGATTCTCTTTTTTGTGTTTGACGTTTTTTTTAAATAATTCGGTTGTCCTTGGGTATTTTAAACCACATACTTGAATGTTACAGGCTGTAAATGGCCATTTTAAAAATAATGGCAAATAGAATAATAATAAACTATAGAAAATAAGGTTTCTAATCACCTTTATGACCATAACTTACACCTAATACAGTGACTTATCCTATTCTAATATCCTATTTAGACTTCTGGCGGGGGCAATTTTCTAATATGGTGATTTTTATGTATTTTTATATTTATATACGTTTATAAATACTTACTCTAGGGAAGCACAGTTTGGCAAAATAGCAAAACTTGTCAGAACACCGGATTCCGCATTTTACCGAGTCTCCATGCTGCTATTGGTTTCTATTGGCAACAGCCGGTTTCCCCAAATAATACACATCACTTGCGGGGCTCGTATCAACTAATTTCTAATCTAATATAATTTCTAATATAAAAACATATTAAAGCTATGTTTCTTACGTGTATGATGTTGAATAATACCTTCTACAGTAAGAAAATCAGCTACTTACCACTGAATTTTAAAAAGTGAGAGAAATGAGGAACTCCACGCGCTGCCGGTCTGAGAGCTAACCTACGGGTTTAAACTCCGGTTTAAACTGCAGTTAACGCGTGAATCTGCAGAACTGAAGATCTGAATCAGGCTGTGATCTGCTGTTATCAGCGCAGGTATTATCTGATCTCTGCTCGGACTGGAGGAACTTTTATAACTCAGTTCGGTTCTGTATCAGATAAGAAACACAACCGCGTGTGGCGCCAAAGCCGCCCCCAGTTTAAACACAGGGCGACCCGCAGCGCCGCCTGTCCGTCACTGAGGGAACTGCAGCTCAGGCTGAACCCGTAACACCTAAACACTAGAGGAAGGAGTGAAGTTCATCTGCATTTACAACTCTGTCAAAACTAACTGGAATTGCGACATATTTTATAGCTTTAGTGTATGTTCTCAAAAAAAAAAAAAAAAACAGAATTAGTGTGTTAGCCTAAAAGTGTAAAAACACTCAAAACCGCAGGAAAATCAGAAAGGCACAACTTCAAATAAAACAAAAACATAAAGAAAAAGTAAAAAAGAAAGTCCAAGGAAGTAGGATAAAGAACAATATAACTAAAAAATGAAAGAGAAAGAAAGAAAACAAAAGAAAAAACATGACAACAGAAAAATAAAAGAAAATATATGTAGGCAGAAACACACAGAATCCAAAAAATTAAAATATAAAGAAAAAAAATCTAGAGAAGACAAACTTTCTTTGTTGAAAAAAAGGTAAAGGTAAAGAAAGGTAAAGAAAGGTTAAAAATCGTAGGTAGACACAAATATAAGTCAAACAAAGAGAGTGAAAACATATTTTAAGAAAAAAGCAAAAAACGAAAAAAAGGTTTCAACATAGGAATAAGAAAGAAAGAAAGAAAGAAAGAAAGAAAGAAAGAAAGAAAGAAAGAAAGAAAGAAAAAAAAAGAAAGAAAAAGAAAGAAATGTAGGTATAGGGAAATAATTTTTACACCAGACAGAAAAAAAGTAATAATAAATAAAATAATTTGAAAAAAAGAAAAAGGAAGGAAGAAAGAAGAAAGTTTGGGACACAGCCTAAATGTAGTAAACAGGGCTGTTGAATACAAACACGTGGAGTGCACGCTGTTTCTGGACACGTGCCGCCCCCTTGTGGTGATAATGAATCAATACACAGTGAGACTTATTAGTCCTGATAACTCTAAATAATCCAGCTGTTCACGATTGCTGACTATTAACCTATTCATGTCCACCAGCAATATTTAGTATGATATGGGAAAATCACACAGTGCCTATTGAGCGTCTCCTAGTACCCAAAATTTTGATTTTGATCATTTTAGGTATTTCAGTGCTATTTCCAGTCATGGCCAAAGTATTGGCACCACTTAATTTTTTCCAGAAAATGAAGTATTTCTCCAAGAAAATTATTGCAATTAAACGTTATAAACATGTTTATTTCCTTTGTGTGTATTGGAACAACACAAGACACAGAGAAAAAAATGGAATAAGGCATATTTAAAAAAAGAACACAGTACCTACAGTCAAATATGTTGGAGGTTCAAAGATGTTTTTTATGTTGTTTTGCTGTCTCTTGCGCTGGGTGCCTTGACTGTGTGCAAGGCATCATGGAATCTGAAGATCACCAAAGGATTTTGGGTCGCAATGTTGAGCCCAACAAAGTTGAGTTTGTGTCATGGGCCTTCCAGCATGACAATGACCCCAAACATCCTACAAAAGCATTCAGAAATAGATGAAAACAAAGTGTTGGAGAGGTTTTGCTTTTTATCTTGTGTTTCTTTTTTTGTGTGTTGCTCCAATATACAAAGTAAATAAACATGTATAAAAAAACATGTGTAATTGCATTACTTTTATAGGAGAAATACTTCTGAAATATTCTGAAAAAAAATTCATTGGCGCCAACAATTCTGTCCATGAATGTACATGATTAATTATGAGTCCACCCTTTACTACAATATATTTATAGGAATCATTAATTAATATTTTTCTTTTCTTTATTTTACAATTTATCATGTTTACTTCTGCCCATGACTGTATATACTGAGTAAATTATTGGATAAAAATATTAAATATTATTAAATCATATACATATTAACTTTTAAGTTAGTGTTTTTATTTACAGGGAGGTTGTTGATTAAACAGCAGAAATATAATAAAATAATATGGCTGGAAATATTTTATAGACAATTAAACTACTACTGTGATTTTTTTTATTATTATTAAATATTAGTGTATTAGTCCACAGTTAATACTATATATTTGTATGAGTTTTAATATTATTTATATATTTATTCTTAGTCATTGATTTATTTTACAATTTAACTCAGTTTAACATGTTTAATTCGCTTTTTTTCAAACATATAAACCAATGTTTCACAACCTGCGCGGGAAAACAAGTCGGATTTGCGCGCGCTCGTGCTTGTTGTGGCGGCCCGCAGCGGGAACGCGGTGGGCGGGGCACACTTGTTTTAGCCACACCCCCTCTAGCTCTAAGAGCCTGACGTAGGCAGCAGGAGCGGGTAGCAACAGTTGCCTCGAGACCCCCGGCCATAGCGCCATAGTGACTGTAGTCGTGGAGACAGTTACTTACCAACGGCAGCAACACTCAGCAACAGGAGCCGCGCGGAGAGTGAGATAGAGAAAGAGAGAGAGGGGGAGAGAGAGCTGATATAACTAAAGAAAAGGTGAATACATTTTTGCAATGATTTTGCTGCTTAGAAAAGAGAGATTTAATGTGATATTTTAAGATTTTGGGGGCGAAACTGTGATTTTTGGGGGTTTTTCTACTCTTTGTTTGCTAGTTTTCCCACAACTCTGTTTTAACAAACTGTTGAGTCTGTAGTTTTAAGGCTCACTGTCAGTATCTCTGCTTATTTTCACGATTTAAATGATTTAAAAATGTTTAAAAACAGTTAACAATTTGTTAGCTGGCTGCTATCTAGCTAATTTACACGATTCTTAATGGTTTAATGTAGATTAATCTTTATAAAACGCTGTTAAACCTAACCTAGCTAGCGATGGATGTTAGACAGTGGTGGCGAATCCAGATCCAGAGAGTGATAATCCGCGCCGGGATTCTGTTCCCACTGCATAGGTAGCGCTGTTGCAGCTGAACGGCCTAGGTAGTCGGCACAAAACCCCAGCGCGGAATTTCATTTTCTGGATTTGGATTTTTCACTTCTACATAGCAACCGTGTTTAAACTTACAGTTTAAACGGACAGTTTTATACCAACTTTGCAGCGTTTTTCTAAATTTCTCGGATTTACAACACTTTGCTGATGTTTTAGCTGTTTTTTGCAAGTTTTAAATGTGTTCAAATGCTTATTTAAGCGCTTTAAAGATAGTAACAGAACCAGGCGCATTCGGTGCTGCTAATCTCAATACTTTGGGATGCTTAGTAGTTAATTTAAATGACTAAATCATTATTATGAGATACTTTGTCGTTAAAATGATACTAAGTCGTTATTTTAAGAAAATAAGTCATTATTTCGAGATACTAAGTAATTTTGAGATGCTATCTCAATAAGTCAATTATTAAGTCATTCTTATTAGATACTAAGTCGTTATTATGAGATACAAAGTAGTTATTTTGACTTTTTTTTTGGATGCTATCTCATAATTTTAAGACAGTAAGCCATTTTAAGAAATACTTTGAGATACTTAGTTGTTTTTTGAGTTAATAAGTTGTTTCTATGAGATACTAAACTGTTATTATGGAATACACAGTAGTTATTTTGAGATAATAAGTCATTATTTTGGGTGCTATCTCATTATTTTGAGGTATAAACTCGTTATTTTTGGTTGCTATCTCATTATTTTAAGATATTAAGTCGATATTTTTAGATGCTATCTCATTATTTTGAGACTTTACCTCATTAATTAGATTTTCTATGTCCTTATTTTGAGATTGTAATTCAGTATTTTGAGGTACTAGCACATTTATTTAATACTATCCCAAATAATGTGAAATAGTAAGTCATTATTTAGCGAAAATAAGTCGTTATTTTGAAATGCCATCTCATTATCTTGAGGTGCTATCTCAGTACTTTTAGACGCTTAGTAGTTATTAAGAGATGCTAGGTTGGTATTATGAGTTACTAAGTCATTATTATGAGATACAAAGTAGTTATTTTGAAATACTAAGTCGTTATTTTGAAATGCCATCATTATTGTTAGACTTTATCTCATTATTTTGATTTACTGTGTCATTTTTTTGAGACTATCCCATTAATGTGAGATATTAAGTCGTTACTATGCGAAAATAAGTCTTTATTTTGGGATGCTATTTCATTATTTTGAGATACTAAGTCATTTTGAGATGCTGCCTCATTATTTTTGGATACTATTTCATTAGTTTGAGATACTAATTCGTTATTCTGAGTTGATTGTACAGAAGATGTGTAAAAGGTTCGCTGGAAAAAGAAAAAAAAATCCAAGAGCAAAAGACATCTTCAGAATAATGAGAGAGTATCTCAGAAAAATGACTTAGTATCTCATTTTTTTGCCGAGACTGATGTTCACTAGGTCACATGGACCATGGGTCAAGGTTAAAGTTAAATGCCTGCTTCTCTTCTTGAACAGAGGCAACAGGTTGTTGAAGCTACACTGACTGAATGTGCAAAGCAGCAGCAGCTAGGAGGAGAGCATCATGAATTAGTGGTGTGGGAAAAATATTGATATATTGAAGTATTGCAACCTTTTGTTTTGCAGTACTGTATTTCATATACACAATATTGATTTTTAGTTTAGTTACATGCAAAGATTAGTGTTAGACAGTGTGCTGTGTTTAAATACCCTTTCACAAGACAGTGTTGTACTCTTCAGATTCCACTGTTCTGTTTAATTATTTAAAAACAATATATTGAACGGTAATTTGTGTAGTTGCAGCATGTAAAAAATACTCTCACATACAAACTACAGTTTGTTGCAGTCCATACAGTTAAATAGGAAATAATTACATCTTTTTTTGTGTAATTAAAAGCCCAGTTGGTCACTGTTCTATAAGTGCTGAGAAAGGATATCAAGGATTTGCTCAGAAAGGCATCGATATTGTCTGTCACGAAATAATGAAGTATTGTCAGATTAACTCTTTACCTCATTACATTAAAGCATTAAATTAAAGTTTATATGTAAGACTACCTATTAGGGGTGGTTGATATGGCCCCAAAATAATATCACGATATTCGATGGTATTTTCGCGATAACGATACTCTTTTTTTTTTTTTTTTTCAAGAATTCAATACTGCAACAAAATGAACATTTTATTTTATTATTGCATACGATTTATGTCACACCCCTACCTGAGATATTAAAAAATACAAGAATTTGATCAGATTTGTAATAGAAGTCAATGATCCAGAATGTCATGATATTAAAAATACACTCCAAATATCTCCATATATCCAGGATTAGAATAAAATAAATACCGAATGGATACTGGACAGATATAATCTGTCTCTACTAGATATATAATGGTAAATGAGAACAGTGTGAATTTTTCTTTTGCTAAAAACTGTAAAAAAAAAAAAGTAGTACCCTGATGTGATAATTAGGGGTGGGTGATATGGGGTGGGACAACATTTTTAGGGTATAATATCGTTCACGATATTGAAAAAAGTTGGCGATATTATTGCGTACGATATGATATGGCACACCCCTACTACCTAAGGTTAATTTAAGCACATATATGAGTTATAAATGAGTTAACATGATACTGGATTGAACCATTTATTAACAATTGTTCCTTCCGAAAGTCTGAAACCACACTAAATAAAAAAAATAAATCTTGTCTGTAGGTAGCACACTAGACCTTTTAAGCTGGGCATGGTTCGAGCCTAGCTTCACAGTACTCTCCTTAATATGCTCGTTGATATTTGGGTTAAAGCAAAGTGCCTGTTTTGCTTCTTTGAAGCAACAGGTTGTGGAGTTACAGTGACTGAAGCAGCAGCAGTAGTTGGGAGGGAAGCATCATGAATTTTTTGTATTGTAGCCCATTTAAAGGTTAAATAATACATTTTTTATTGTAAAATCTAAGTGAAGTTTATTACCAATGCCGGCACTCCAAACCTAGTTGGATTCTGTATAAGTGGAGTGTTTTGATAGTAAGGTGGACCCAAAAAAATAGGGTCATAGTTCGAGCCTAGATTCACAGCTCAGTTTAATAAGCTTGGTGATGTTCTCGTGCAAACTTTCCTAAATACCTCTTTTGTAGCCTTGCTATGCCGAAACCGATGCTCTGTAGGTAACCTTTAAATGCTTGCTCTGCTTCTCAGACTGCAGGCAACAGGTTGTTGATGCCACACTGACTGACTGTGCAAAGCAGCAGCAGCAGCAGCAGCTAGGAGGAGAGCATCAGGAATAGTTTGATGGCAGCTTTTTAACCCTTTTTGCACGTTTATTAGAGGTTGAAATTCTAGAATCTTAAGAATCTAATCTATTCAGAAATCATATTCAAAATCATTTGAGCAAAACAATTTTTGTGCTACTAAGTTTGCTTAGTAATTTATGATTGTAAAATGCATTCAAAGGAAAGCCCAGCTTTTAATGTAAGTACATTAGCTAAAATATCTCATATATAATGTTATACAATGTAGGGGTGGGCGATATGGCTCTAAAATAATATCACGATATTTCAGGGTATTTTTGCGAGAACGATATACTTGGCGATATAGGAAAACAGATAAATAATTAATTAATTTCAGGAATATAGTATAAGAGTATAACAGCATAATCATAATGTGGCAAAATAAATAATATAGCATAAAATAATATAATGCAGCAAAAAATATTGCAGAATATTTAGTGCATGCATCTAAACTGCAAACAAAAACAATTATACATTAAATACACTTAAAGTATTCACAGTAAATAATAGACTACTTTTAAGACAGAACATCTCTATTATCACGAGATGGATTTTTAATATCACAATATTTCTGTGTCACGATATATTGTACACGATATAATATTGCCCACCCCTAATACAATGTAGATGCAGATTGATAACATATAAAAAAAAGTGAGAATCTGTAATTAGAGATAAGTCTCTTTTGTGCTAAATGATGTGACCACTTGGGCTACATTCAAATTACAAGCCACTTTGCTCAAATCACTTTTGCTAAGATCAGATTTGGCTGACCTGTATCTGTGTGTAATGTGAACGAATCTGTCCTAAAACATGTGAAAGTGACTCAAATTCGTCTAGCCCGCTGGACCACTCAGAACCGGATTTAACCATTTAAAAAAAAAATACTGGTGGTGCTGGTACTCTCAACCCAGGCAGACTGTTGTGGATGCTTAGTTTTGGGATATTACAGGTTTATTACACCATCAGCCTAAAAATGTTTTGAGTTTTTTTTTAAATATAATATAGAGTATAGAGTATATGTATCTTTATGTTTATCTCTACTGAAATGGGCATGTATTGTAAAAGAGCCTAATTGTATTCATGTACCCATTCCTTTGTCCTCAGGTGTGTAGTTTTACAATAGCGAGCGCCGGCCGTGACATTTCCACAGTGCCGCCTGTGGCTGATCCTGACCAGTGATGCCAGTGTATATTAATTTGCACGTTATGCCATGCATTCACATCTGACAAGCTCACGGGAGCTGTTCAGGCCTCTCTGACGGCCTTGACAACAGCCCGACTCCTCTCATCCGGGCCTGCTGTCATTTTTTCCGGCGGGTAGCCACAGCGACGTTACACCTGCACGGCGGAGAGCGGCTTAATGAGAGCGCACTTCACCACAATGGCCCACGGACCAGGTGTCGCCCGGCGCTCGCCTGTGCCTGGCTATTGATTTCTCTTTAGCCGCGAGTGGCCATGTCTCTGAAAGCCAGGCCGATAATGAGGGTAATTGGCGCACAGAGAGAGGGGGACGAGCCGGGGCTGATGCAACACGTCGCCCACTCTGACCGGCTACTCCTCTCGGCCCACTAATCACATTAGGATGGCCCCGATCAGTCAGCGCATTAGCGCCCGCTCTGATGTCGCTTGTTAAGGAGCGGCTCGGCTTGTCAGAGCGACTGTCAGGGCGTGGAGCCCGGCAGCGCGACACAGTCCTCCCGAGAGCCGCTGATGGGTGCGAGGGAGCCGAACGTGCATAGATGTAGCGTTTTAGACGTGAATTGTCAGGTGCGCCGGTGATTTCTGGACTGCTGGAGCAGAAAACTCCCTCTAACTAACTAACAATCTTTGCCGGGCGACAAGAGTCTCGGAAGGCCAGGCTCTGGGGTGCGGGTAATGAAATATGTTGTCACAGGTGCATTTCCAGGCAGGATTCGTCTTTCCTGTCGAGGACTGAATGATTCATGTAATTGGGGTTAATTATTGATGGGACCAGACGCCTGCTTCCTGCCCAATGTAATGTCCAGTTCGTCAGAGAACCTGGGTCTCGGCCCTCACTTCACATGCAGTGCACTCAAGGGTCAATTCTGACAGTTTTGGTAGAAACGTATCATTTAACTGACAGGATAGATTAAAAAGGATGAGTAGGAAAACCACCATTTGAGGGCATAGTATCTTGTAACAGAACTATTTGTAAGAAAGATCCATCTTGGGATCCCCAGAGAAATGTATTGGAACAGCATTCTCTTAGCCTTCCAGCACTATTTGTCGAAAAAGCAGTTTCATAGAAAAGCACCTTTGGTTCCCCAAAAAGTTCCTACCATAAATTGTTCTATATATTCCAGGTTCTGAGTAGGGTTCTTCTATTTCCATCTTCTGTTTCCATTTCTGTGGAGTTTCTTTAGAGCTATTAAATTATTCTTCACATTTACATATGTAATTTATATATATTTTTCTACTGTTCCTCCTATTTTAAAGATGCATCCTCAGAACATGGGTTTCCTTGTCTACCTTTAGACTGATCCTTTAGAAGGACCCCTTTGGGTGTTGCCAATTAATAGTGTTTTCTCTGCAAAATGTGCATAGAATTAGATCTGGATTATCCAGAGTAATGAAAACATTGTAAAATCTGAACAGGGGTTGCTCTATGAAAAAGGTTAAGAACTCCTGACTTAAATTATACATCCCTTCGCCTCTAAAGCACACCATATTGCCACAGTATGGCACGTCGGATCTCCAAGCTCTTGACAGTGCAGAAAGACATACCGCAGACGCATAGATAATTATAGGTTGGTAATTGTTGAAATATCTGAAGAAGGGATTAGGCCTAAAGCTGTGGGCAAACTCAAAACCGTTTGTTAGCTTGTTTTGACAAAGCCCAGCGATTGGGCCCGAGCCTGAATCAGGCTTTTAATTCGGTCACACACGCCCTCCATAAAGAAAATAAAGGAACGGGAATGAAACTCCACGCCGGCCAAAATGCAGAGCAGCTGGTGTGTTTACATGGCAACATGATACACAAATACAGGCTGAGTAACGGAAAGAGAGCGCGGCCTCTGGCTTCAGCCGTGAGCTTTCAGAAGTCATGCTCTTTTTTTCGTTCCTTATAAAAAATGGAGTTATCCTTTTTCTTTATCACTGATTGAAGTGAAGCGCCAAGTCAGCTTTGGCGTTTTTGGCAAATCCATAATTCAGTCTAAACTTTTCCATCTCCTTTAAAGGGCAATTCCACAGATAGTTTGTAGTTTGAAATTTCTGCGTAATTCAGTGGTGGAGATGTAAACACTGAGAGTGTGGGTTTGGTGTGAAATGGTTCATTGTAGAGAAGTGACTCATGTGATTTATTTACGGTGGTGGTCGCCACAGCTACAATACAAATATAACCACTTTATTTACCATCTAAAACCAGCAGAGATATTGCATGAGTCGTCTTATTTTTATATGGAGTGGGTATGATGGTAAGTAATAGCGATAAATCAGGAAAACACTTTTTATTTGGGTGCTGTTTTACAATGCACAACGCCCTGTGCACGTACCCCAACACCCCTGCAGGTACTTTAAAAACAAGTTCTAGACCATAATCATTTTCAGACTGTCATAAAACAAAAAAAAAAAAAAACTGGTTTACCAAGCTATCGACTTGGATCGTAAGATAATATTTAAACATGACTGCAAACTGCAAACATGACTGTCTCTCCAAACCATCACTGATTGGTGGAAACTTCACACTAGACCTCAAGCAGTTTGGACCGTGTGTCTCTCCACTCTTCCTCCAGACTCTGCTCCCTTTGATTTTTAAATGAAATGCAAAATTTACTGATGATCAGTGATGGTTTGGAGAGACATGTCATCTGCTGGTGTTGGTCCACTGTGTTTTATTATTTATATAAGTCTAAAGTCAGAGCAGTGTTTTCCCACAAAATCTTACAGCACTTCTATGCTTCCCTCTGCTGTCAACTTTTATGGAGATGGAGATTTCATTTTCCAGCAGGACTTGGCCTGGTCTTGTATAATATTCTAGTTTTCTGAGATACTGATTTGGGGTTTTTTTATTGGCTGTAAGCCATGAGCTTCAACAATAAAAGGAAAACAATTAAATAGATCACTCTGTGTGTTATACACCAATATAATAGGAGTTTTACATTTTGAACTGAGTTACTAATGCACCTGCTAAATGGTGTTGAAGCTGTTGAAGGTTCTACTGTGTTACTTTTCTACACACCTTCGCTGAGCATGTTCTACAGCCGGGTCTGTTCCGCTCATTCACAGGATCACTGCCTGCAGAACCTGTTTAAAGAATGAAACACTTGGTCGCCAGTTCAGCACAGCTGGATGGCTCGGTCACACTGTTCAACATCTAAGCACCTTGTAGCGCCCTGTAGGGCTTAATGTACACACGCATACGAACACAAACAGACCCGTGTGTGTGTGAGGAAGCAGTGAAGCAGAGAGACCGTTATTGACCCTGCTTGCGGCCTGCGGCTGTGCTTATGCATGAGCGGTCGGTGGGTACTGTGTTGAACTCTGCTTGACCGCTGTGGTGGCCCTAGCTTATAGCTTGGGTTCTACATGCATTATGCATCCAAAGAGCTGTGTGTAGACTATGGTTGTGCATAGGCAGGTTTGTATCAATTATCGTTTTAGCATCATTATCGCAGTGTGTGCCTGCACAATATTCACATGGCAGAAAGTGTAATATTAGGTAAAAAAATAATACCAAGTACAGTTCCACTTAAAAGTTTGGGCACACCTTCTCATTCAATATATATATTTTTTTCCAACATTGTAAATGAATGCATAAGCAATCATGTAGTCAGTTATTCTAAGAAAAATGGTGAGAAGGGTTTGATTTTATTCAGCTACAAAAAATACATTTTAGATGTTGGATGGATAGTGCGTATTTTATAGACTATAAGGCGCACTATCAAAGAACGTCTATTTTCTGGTAAATTTTATACATAAGGCACATTGGATTATAAGGCGCGTTTTAAGCTACACTAGTAAGGAACAGTGGTGTTGCCATGTTTTCCTTCTAATTCAGCAGGTCTCGCCACTGGGGGTGGGGGCACCTAATTCGGGTGAGTAAAGAACTTGGGTTTATTTACAGTAAGCTTAGATTTCCAGTATTTTAGCGTGGTTAGCAGCAGTGCAAGCCACGGTTTACAGTGCTTAGTGCTTAGTGCTAATAAATGCCCCCCCGACATTGCTACATACAACCCTGAGTGTTTCAGGAAGTCAGGGTGCCATCAGCTAGCGGTTCGTCCTACGTAGCTTGTTTTAACACAATAAACGCGCAGGCTACAGTCTGATATATACTCACCTCTGAACAATGAAAGAGCAAGCGCTAATGCTATTACTGCTCCAGCCTTGGAGCTGGAGAAACTTTACTGAAACTTCTTTATAACGCTGTACGTAAGCTTAGTGGCTTTACTGCTCCTTAATATCTGACTGATAAAAATCATACATAAAGGTGCATTGAATTATAAGGCGCTCTGCCATTTGTAGTTGTAGTTTTATCATGTCAACTCATCCCATAGGCCCAGAGGTAATGAATGGGCTTCCATTACTCTAGAGAACACAGCCCCACAGCTCAGTACCTTAGCATAGGTGGGCATGGTTACCTTAGGGTCATGTGTAACCTCTCCAGAGCATCCCATTCAGTTGGCCAATTGCTTTTCACCAATTATAGGGGTCAGATTGTCAGTCCGGATACTTTGGGACACAGACTATGTGTCTATCCGAGACCCCGACCCGCCAGGCATCTGCCCGGTGTGATTGTTGTAGCCGTGTCCAGAGTAACCCTATACCGTGGTGAGTTTTTAATGACCTTGTCTCTGCCACAGCTCATCTCTCAAGCAGACAGCTGCAGTGTGTCCCCATTGGGCTATTTGTGTGTGAAGGTGTGTGTACACCTCCAGATATGGCTCATAGTCACATGTCCACCCATGTGTGTGTGTGTGTGTGTGTGTGTGTGTGTTTATGTGTGCTAGTTCTGTATTTAGCTCTTGTTGAAGAGGCCTAGCCCAAAAGTAGATACTGTGCCCCTCCCCTGATGACTTTGCTGTGCTCTGGGTGGTTGATCTGATTGGTGAGGTATAAAAATACACTATGTGGACAAAAGTATTGGGACACCCGCTTAGTCAATTGAAGGTTTTAATAGTTTATCATGCTTTTGTTGGAGTAACAAATAATCAAATGTGTTGATAGATTTGTATATTCAATTGGTCCATGCTGAGGAGAAAATGTCTGTATAGATTGACTAACCTAGCAATCAGTTGTAGTGGGAAGGGGTTTGGGGTGTAGTGGGAGGAGTTTGTCGTGCACTGGGAGGAGTTTTGATTGTACTGAGAGGGGATTTAACTGGATGTAGAGAGGTTTGGGTTTGTCCAATGCGTCTCAGAGAGAGACAGATGTGTTTAAATTTGCTGTAACGTGTGGATTATTGTGTTTTTAGATCACCTTCTGTAGTAGTTTGAGTGATCAAATTTGTATCTGTTTTAAAGGCGTCGCAGACCACCTCCTGATGTGGTTTGAGTGAACAAAATTGTAGTTATTTTAAGTATAGATCAGATGATGAGATTTGTGTCTTTGTATATGTTTCAAGTGTGTCTCAGACCACCTCTGGAAGTAGTTTGAGTGATTTGGATTTGGATCTGTTTAAAAAAAAAAAATTGACCACCTCCTGAACTGGTTTCACTGATTTGCATTTGTATCTGTTTTAAATTATTCTCAGACCACCTTCTGAAGTGATTTGATTTAATTAGATATTTATCTTTGTATATGTTTCAAGTGTGTCTTAGAACACCTCTTGAAATAGTGATTTGTATTTGTATTTGTTTTAAATTCTCCTCAGACCACCTTTTGAAGTAGTTTGAGTGACCAGATTTGTATTGGTTTTAAAGGGATAGTTCGGTGTCGTGCATCCACACTGACTTACCCCCCACAGCGTCCTGTGAGCCGAGTTCTTGTCCAGTTTAGGTCAAAGCGAAAGTAGTCCGGCATGTGCAAAAGTCACGCCTCGTAAATCACTTGGGTCCTACTTTCTCTCATTTCGTATCAGTGCGCGTCATTCTGACAGCGAGCTGCGCACGCGTCAACAAGCGAGAAGTAAACAAAGCGACCCAAACACGTAGGCTAGCTGTCAGGTTGCAGCGCTGCGCGCATTGATATGGAATGAGAGAAAGTAGGACCCAAGTGATTTACGAGGCGTGACTTTTGCAGGGTTAGTTTTTTGTGATGTAAATAAATCACTCTTTTGAACACGTACTGCTTTGGGAAGAAAAAGGAGTTATTTTCCTGACCCCAGCAAACATGCCGGACTACTTTCGCTTTGACCTAAACTGGACAAGAACTCTGCTCACAGGACGCTGTGGGGGGTAAGTCAGTGTGGATGCACGACACTGGTTATGATGATGCCATACAGACTCATGTCAAAAATACCGAACTATCCCTTTAAAATCATCTCAGATCACCTCCTGAAGTGGGTTGAGTGTTCCGATTTTTAGCTTTGTATGTTTCAAGTGTGCTAGACCACCTCTGGAAGTAGTTTGAGTGATTTGGATTTGTATTGGTTTTAAAAGCATCTCAGATCACCTCCTGAAGTGGTTTGAATGATTTGGATTTGTATCTGTTTTAAATTCTTCTCAGACCATCTTCTAAAATAGTTTTGAGTGATCAGATTTTGTGTTTTTTAAATGCATCTCGGACCACCTCCTGAAGTGGGTATCATTGATCATATTTGTATCTGTATTTTAAATGCACCTTGTGTGTGTTTACATTTATAATAATTAGGATATAATAAAGATACTAAAGATGTGTGGGAAAGCGTGAAGTGACCTAGTGTGAATGGGAACAGAGTCACTGAGACCACCCTGGGCCTGGGACGTCTCTGGGAGGGGGGCAGTAAAATAGAGAATACTGCAGGATGGCACGCGATCCTGCCCGGCCCATCAGTGTGAGAGTGCAGGTAGTGTGAGTGTCAGCAGTGTGTGGTGGTAATTAGGGCTGTAATCGAGTGTGTTATCAGCTCTGAGAGCTGATTGTTTTGGTGAGTCTGTGGAAACGCCGCCTCAGGAAAGCTGTAGAACCCAAACTCCAGATCTGACGCAACACAGAGGGAGAGCAGGACCGACAGTCTGCTTCAGCACATACATGAACATTCAATAAACTGTTAAAACAGTTATTCCCTCTCTTACAGTCTCTCTCTATCATTCTCTCTCTTTCTCTTATTCTCTGTCTCATTCTCTCTTTCTATTACTCTCTGTTACTCTCTTTTCTCCCACCTCTTTTTATCTTTCTAAAACTCTTTTTCTACATATCGGTCTTGATCTGTTGCTCTGTCTTTCTCTCTCTTCCTATTCCTGCTTCCCTCTCTCTTCTTTTATATCTGTATCTTTCTTTTTCTCTATTTCTCATTCATATTTCGTATATCTCTGCCTGTCCCTCTCTCTCTCTCTCTCTCTCTCTCTCTCTCTCTCTCTTTCTCTTCTTTATCTCTTCCTTTCTGTCCATTTTTCCCTGTCTATTGCTCTTTCTTTCTCTTTCTCTCGCTATCTCCTCTTTTCTTTTGGACTTTATGCTCTTTCTGTATCTCTCTCTCTCTCTCTCTTGCTCTTTTCTGTCTCTTTCTCACACTTTCTTTATACATTCCTTTTTTCTCTTTACCTCCATCTTCTCCTTTCTGTATATTCCTCCCTGTCTATTGAACTTTTCTCTGTTTTCTTTTCACTCTTTCTCTCTCATTATATGCATGTTTTGCTCTGTCTTTTTTATGTCTTCACTCTCTATTTATCGGTTTTATGTCTTTCTCTCTCTTTTTGTCTTTCCTTCTCTTTCTCTATCCCTTCCTACTCTCTCTTACTTTATATTGTCTCTCTTTCTTAATATATCTCTTTCTTCTCTCTCTCTCTTTTTCTTTCTGTTATCGCTTGTCTCTCTTCTCTATCCCTCCCTTCCTCTCTCTTTCTCTCTCTCCTTCCCTCTCTCTCTCTCTCCTGTTCTTTTCTGTCTCTTTCTCGCACTTTCTTTATGCTTTCCTTTTTTCTCTCTCTATCTCTTCCTTTCTGTATATTCCTCCCTGTCTATTGCACTTTCTTCTCTGTATTTCTCTCTCGCTCTTTCTCTCTCATTATATGCATGTTTTACTCTTTCTTTTTTATGTCTTCACTCTCTATTTATCGGTTTCTTATGTCTCTCTATCTCTCTATCTTTCCTTCTCTTTCTCTACCCCTTCCTACTCTCTCTTACTTTATATAGTCTTTCTCTCTCTTAATATATCTCTTTCTTCTCTCTCCCTCTCTCTCTTTCTTCTCGTCCTTGTATCGCTTGTCTCTCCTTCCCTCTCTCTCTCCATCTCTCTCCCTGTCTCCCTCCCTTCCTCTCTCTATCTCTCTCTCTCCCCCTAAAGCAGTCTTTAGTAAAATGCTTGAGCAACAGGTGAAAACTTGTCTGGATCTGAAATGTTTTTTTGCGCTCAGACGCAGCCTGGGCATAAACCCGCCCCCCTTCGCCGTAGCCCCCCCCCCTCATCAACACATTCTTTACATTCCACCTGGTTTGTATCGTAGCTACACAACTGCTAATTAAATTTCCTGCCACAAACAGCACACTGGGCCCTGCGATTTGCATCATAATAGACCTCTCTCTGTCTCGCCTCTCTCTCCCTCACTAACCTTCCCGCTCACCAACCCCCCCTCTGGCCTTTCCCCCACAGCCTTTTGACATGGACAGTAGGGAAACAGTGCCCACCCCACCCCCACCAATACTCCTGATCCCTGGACTTTTCCTTCGTCCTTTAGGTTTATACACGCCAGATTTATTTTTAATGAAGATCTATATATAAATATCTTTAACCCACCTTGCATTTTGTTGCATCATGAAAGATGATTGGATAATGACAGTAATAATTAAGCTCTGCTTGGTGTACGTGTTAATTAGTGCATTTAAGTGGTTTCGATTTTTACTCCCACCACCACCCCCAGGTGACCGCATTTTAACCCTGAGAAGTAGAATAAAAAGTAGAGAAAAGGTAATAATATGGTGTGTGTGTATATAGATATATTTACTTAGTAAAACACTTATATTAGGATAAATACAAATAACGTGCATAGAGAAAATATTGTCATGGGATAGCGGTATACAAATTAATCATGCAGTGTTACCTCAGGTCATGGCTGGAATGTCGAAATTTGTGTACGTTGTGAGGTGTTATCTTGTGAATGAGATTGAACTCTGCGATTGAAAAATGCTTATTGCAAGGCGTCATAAATTATGGTATTTCGAGCGAAGCTATGTTCTAGAAGGCTTAAATTAAAAGACACTGGTAGAAATCGTATTCCCATTCAATGCAGAAGGTCCCACACACATATTTCATAGGTCAGTGCAGCATTTTTTAGCTTCTAAGGGACATGGCAAAAGAATACATTGCACACAATAATACTTCGTATTTTGTTTTTGGGGACATTTTGGGGAGTCCATGCCTTGACAGGTCAGAGCTGTTTTGGTGGCACAACCCGGACCTACACTATACTAGGAAGGTGGATTTACTGTTATTCAAATGGTGTGAATTATCATATAGTGAATTGTATCTGAAGCTACTTTGCCCAGCCCTCGGGTACCAGCGGATATGAACCTGGATGCCTCGTCCTTGTTTTTCTCCACAGTCTCAAAGTCCCAAAAGCCCTCTCATCATTACAAATCACCGGGTGATGTGAAGAATATCGTAACCTCATTAGATCGCCGGCCTGGGTCACTGGTTCACTGCAGGCCCTGCATTAAGTGCTCGGACGAATGCGACCAAGCTTTCCTCCCCCCCATACCAACATCCTGTGCATTTATCCTCGGCACTTTAGGCCTGTGTGTTTGCAGATTTCTGCTTTAGCGTATGAATGGCTATTCATGCCTCCTCAAGCACCTGAATAGATGGGGAAGTGCTTGTTGATTCATAGTGATGCGAACCCTCAGTGACTCCCAGGCCACCCGCTCCACTGTATTGTTATCACACCATTGTATGGAGAACATGTCAAACAGTGCCGCTGGTGCCTACGCGCAGGCCAAGGCCGCCGTCACACCGGGCCGAAACTAACACCATGTGTTTGGAAGCAGCCAACTCCTGCAGGACCAGGTCTTTTCCTTTGTTTATTAAAAAAAACCTTTACTGCTTCCAAACAGTGAAATGCTCTCATAAATGACTGATTGATGTCGCAATCATTTATAGCCCGCCGATAAACAGGAGACTTTTCCATGGAAGTGGAGCAGGAGTTGCTTTGTTTCAGAGGTGAGGCCTGGAGGTGCAACCAGTACCCGTTTTAAAGGGGCAGCAGTTTGAAGATTTACAAAGTAAGCTCACAACTACAGGGTGAGTCAGAAGTTGTAGGACACCCTTTCATTTCAGGAAGGAAATGGAAAAGGAAAATGACATTATATGAATAGCCTAGCAAGTAATAGGTGAGGGGGACCATCTTTTAGGCTATCTTGAAAGCCACCAAATTTTATCTCTGGTATAAAAGGTTGTCCTTGAAAATTAAGAGCCTCTGTAATATAATCGAGAGGAAGATGCATGATCACAAGCCATCAAACCAAGCTGAACTGCTTGAATGTTTGCACCAGCATAAAGGCATTAAGTTGTCCAAAAGCAGTGTGTAAGACTGGTGGAGGAGAACATGATGCCAGGATGCATGAAAACTGTATTTAAAAAACAGGGTTGTTCCACCAAATATTAATTCTAGAACTCTTAAAACTTTATGAATATGAAGCCCCTAGTATTGAGCTGTGGAGCAGTGGAACTATGTTCTCTGGAATGATGGTGCTCTTTGAATTGGATGAGTTGAAAAGTTGAGTGGTTGCGTCACATTTTTAAAAATATGATACTAAAATTTGATTTAAACAATTGCAGTATGATTCAATATGCTGAATATACTGAATTGTAACCCCTGTATCATGATAGGCTTAGTATCACAAAGTTCTTGCCTGTACACAGGACTAGTAGTTAGTTTTAAAATGTAAAATATTTCTCCAGTTAGAGTAGACCTGGGACTCTTTACCAGCAACATCGCCTTTCACATATTGCAAATGGTGCAATTCTGTTTATCTTCGTAGTAAATTATTATAGAAATAATCTGTTCAGTGATGTGAAGCTCTCTAATGTAGGGATCATTCCTGGCTCATATCCTCTTCACCAGTACACACCCATCATCACTGTGTTGTCCCTTTATCTAACCATAATCTGGTGCCTGGGAAGCCATGCAGTTGGTAGATACGACCGCTCAGATAATTGCTGCAATGAAACTGGGAGTATTGGATTCCAGATAAGAGGCGACAAATTTTCTGATCTCAGATTTCTGAACTATGACACACATGGTCAAGAGGTAGCTTCCATGGTTTACGGGTTACACAATCCAACAACTCTCAGAGCAATAGGACCTGATGCATGACATCTCTTGACCCATAATCATCCGTGCTGCTTATCTAGAATCCAATACTCCCAGTCATTATCATCATAATCACCTGATCACTGGGCTCCGGCGGTACGATTAATCAGAAGAGCTGACTGCTGGATACTGATGAAAAGCAACATTTCCCATCTGTCTGGACCTTTTTTCAGACTGGCTTATTGATCCAGAGAGGTAAAATTAACTCGCTGCTGTGGCTCGGTTGTTTTTCACCAGTCTTGTCGTTGGCTAGCTGTGCAAAGCTGGCAAGGAGTAGACAACAAAAACATTAGTGAAGAATGATGTACATCCACTGTGGGGTCCAAGTTTGCTGCACACTGAGCAAAAATTATTCTAGATAACACTAAAAGGGTACTTGATTTGTAGCGGTAACTGAACTCTTTTAGCTTATATAGAACTATTTTTGAAGGTTTTACATTAGTTATACAAGACGTGCACATCTTCAATCCTTGAGGACCACTTTCCAGCAAAGTTTGGAAATTATACAGACAATTTATGTCTGTATCCTTGGAGCACCCTTGGAGCAAAACAGTTTAAGGGCCTTTGTCTAGGGCCCAATATTGGCAGCTTCGTATCAAACTCTATAACCACTAAGGCTCTACTGACCCTACAGAAGTTTTTACGTAAGAATCTGTTACCCAGCAAAGAATCATTCAAGCATCTAACTGGCTTTTTGAGTTGTCGTAAATCTATATAGATCCATTGCCTTATTAGGCAGACCTGATTCAACTCAACTTGATTCAATCTGGTAACTGCAAGGTTTTGTACAGTAGGTCTGCTAGTTTAGGAAAATTAGCAAGCTGTGCTAAATTCCAACCCCCATTGGCCACCCCTGGCCTTCAGTAAAAACCCTTTAGAGGTAAGCTGTGACTGCATCATTCAGTATCCAGGCATGTTATGTTTGGAACTGAATTAATATGAGAGAGACAGTGTATACCCGGTCATGTTTCATTATAAAGAACCCTTGGAGTAAAGATAGTTAAAGGTCTGGCTCAAGGGCCCAGCAGTTGTAGCTTAGCAAAACGGGGTATTAAACCCTGTAATCAGTAACCCAGTACTTTAGCCAGTGAGACATCACTGGCCCTAGGAATGTTTCACAGAACCATCTGCAGAAGGTTTTTCTCTTTTCCTGCTAAAAGGTAATGTAAGTTGCAATACACAGGATACACATGGAACCTCCTAACAACCACCTAAACCAAAGAACCCCTGTATGTAGGAAGTATAGGAAGAAAGCTCCTATTGGCGCAGGCAAATATCAAGGCATGGGCTGTTGTGGTTGAATGGGGTCCATGAGAGAGATAGTGGGTAAAAGTTCATGTTTTCTCTTGCGACTATCAAAACAGCCCCGGTTCAGGCGGCCTGTTTCAGTAAGGCAATCGTGAAAGCTTCCCTTGGAGGAGCACACGTCATGCAGAGACAATGTGGCAAGGCACAAAAGCTTTGGGAAGTTTTCTCTCTGCTCAATATGATCCGCTTTGCGCTATCTAGCTTTTCTTTGACCTGCTGCCACTTCATGGAGATTATGCGTCTGTTTTATGGGCTCATCTTCCCAATGCCGAATCTCTGTAGCGATGACACTCAGAGCAGAAGGAGAGGGGAAGAAACGCAGAAAGGAAGAGCCTGCTGATGTTGTTCACAGTTGTTCCCAGCAACAGGTTGCTATGTTCCCTCACGTGAGTCAGCAGTTAGGGTACTCTCTTTGCTCACGTTGAGCAAGTCGGCGTGGGCTTTTCCGAACAGATTATCTCCTTAATGTCTTCACTGTTGTGCTCCAGAAGGCAAAACCTGCAGAGATGGGAATACAGAAACTTCACGTGCCAGGACACTTTTCCTGCACATGTCCCGGGTTGTAATGGGCAGGATGTGTATTTTAGGGCCACCTGTTCCAGGGGAAATTGTTAAATGCAGCTTTCGCTCAAGAGGATCTGTTCTTTTCTTTCCTTCTTGATCCTCTGTTGTTGCATTGCTATGGGCAACAAGGTGGTGTGACAACAGAAAGCTGGAGATGCTCCATTTTGTCATCACTTACGTGGAGAGGGAAAAACGAGCCCAGGAACTTCGGTTCCCCTCGGGCTCCCCCACATGCAACAGTTTACCTTGAGGTTTGTTCTGAAGCTGCATGCTCACTTTTGAAAGCACTTTTCCTTTCCACTGCGAGTGCTCCTCAGCAGCTCCGGGTTGGGGGTGGGGGCGGAAATCTGGAAAGGTTTACGGGGGGTGGGCGTGCGGGGGGGTTGGCGGTGGTGGTCTGGGGGAGTGGAGAGTTGTAAGTGTGAACAAACGGTCTCCATGGCAACGGCAGGCTGCGGAGCCCTGAGCTTTGGCGGAGCCGGTGACGGATGGACCGAGGTAGCGATGGCGGCTGGAGATCTATGGCCAGCACAGGGAGGATCAGGGAGAGGCGAGCCAGAAGCCAGCCTGAGTCTGCAGATTTCTGCAGCTGGACTTCTGCGGCTTCCTCTTCTCTTCTGTTCTACTGTCTTCTCTTTTCTTCTTCTAGTGTTGTCCCCTTTCTTCTTTTCTCTTTGACAGTTTTCTCTTTTTTTCTCTAGTCTTTTCTCTTATGGTCCTTTCTGGTGTTTTATTGTCTTCTCCACTTGCTCATTTTATCTATTTTCCTCTGTTGTCTTCTTTGTTCTTCTACATACTCTTTTCTTCTCTTCTACTTGCTCATCTTTCTCAGCTTTACTTCTTTCCCGTATATAGTCTTTTTTTCTCTGTCCTCTTGTCTCTTCTATTTAAGAAACCTTTCTATCCTGTTTCCTTCTCATCTTGTCTCTTCTCATCTTATCTGGTCTCTACTCTTATCTTCTTTTTATTCTCTTTTCTACTCCTTTCTTCTCATCCCATCTCTTTTCTTTTCTCTACCCTTCTCTATCTTGTCATCTACTCATCTTCTCAGCCATCTGCAGACCCCCGATTTGCGCTCATTACATTAGCCATGAATTAATGAGGCAGGCTGACGAACAGCCTCCGTTGTGGAAATCACGTCTTAATTTGCGTTCATTATACTGTACGTGTGGGTTTATGTGCATGTGCGCTCACATGGATGCACGCACTGCTGTGTGTGTGTGTGTGTGTGTGTGTGCGCGTACTGATGGAAGTGGAGGTAAAACTGTAGCGATGTCCAGCTTGGGAATGAAAGAAGAAAGCTTTTATTGTCTAAAGGGGGGATGGTGTTTGAGGTGGACAGAGATGCACAGAGGATGCACGTGTAATCCCAGCAGGGTGTCTGCGAAACGTCAGAGATGTCCCGCACAGCCAGGCCTTTCACAGCAACAAGTGTCTCTGCTTTATTGCACAATTGTTTGAAGCTTCCGGTGGATTGTAAAGGTGATCAGAGTGGACTTCCGAAGGTGCAGCAAACGGTTGTTGATGTTGGAGAGCAGAGGTGTAAGGCAAGCCTTCTCTGTCTCCCTGTTCTCTGTCTTTCTTTCAGTCGTTCTGATTACTTTTACACTCCTCAGTTTAGCCACTGAGCACACAAAGAGCCTGAAAAGCTGTCTGAAAGTTCCTGAAAAGTGGGTCCAGCGTAATCAGACTTAAAAAAAAAAAACATTTGGGTGTAATTGGTGTTGACCGGTCGCCCCCCTCCCCAGGGTCTCCCCGAGAGGCTGAAATTAATAGGTTACGTATTTATTGTTGTAAGTTTCTGGTTAATGTGATATAGAAGGATCAGTGGGGGGATGGCATTGTTTGGTTTGGGAAGTATTCTGTTGGTTGCATAGCAACAGGCTCCTGGAAACGGGAGTGGACGGTGTTGCCACTAGCAACAGTTGTTGCTCTGCAAACAATGTGGGCCAGTGCAAACAAGAGCCAAGGCTCTGGGCTCCTGTTTTTAATTGAACATCTGCATGTGTTTTTCCCTGATTGAGCGCTGTTTAAGTTGAACTCGTCACTGACAGACATGCCCGAAGTCCGTCTTTAACTTTATGCGCAGTTGCAGGTGTTACTTTTATTACTTTTATCTTTCTTTTTCTGATTCCAGGATAATTTCAGAGCAGTCAGAGGCCTCCTCTGGTCTCCCGGTCGTCCTCTGTACTTTGCCAGCCCCTTCTCCGCTCTCAGGTGATGTGAATAGAAGGAAATTGCGGCAGTGTTGCAATTGAGTTTAATAGCTGGTTTGTGGCCAGCCGGGCTGTGCCTGCGTACAGCGGGGAGCCTGTGAACTTGTCTGTACTGTAATAAAGCCCAGCTCCATTCAGGATGGGCCTTTCTGTTTTTTACACCCAGAAAGCCCGGCCTCCCGCTGGGTCCTGCCTTTGTGCCGCTCTGAGCAGCTGGTGGGGAATTTTGGGTGGCTTTTAACCTTCGCTGAGGAACCCACAGCAGCCGCAGAGACAGACAGGCTGTCCCAGGCCCCGAACCCACTGTCCTTGAAACCCTCGCTCCAACTTAATTAAAGTTCTACTCAGGAGCTCCTTTAGGACAATAGACCTTCTGAAGGGTGCCAGGTTTTTTTGCCTTTTAACACCTGAAGAAAAACAGTCAAAGGTCTCTTCTCTTCTCTTCTCATTTCCTTTACTACAGTTCTTGTCTCTTGTCTAACCTGGTCTTCTACTTTATTGGCTTTTCTCTGATCATCTCCGTTCTCTTTGTTGCTCTATGTCTTGTAATTTCTCAGCTCCCTACTCTTTTTTTTCACTCTCTTCTCTTCTCTTCTGTTCTCTTCTTGTCTAACCTTGTCTTCTACTTTATTGGCTTTTCTCTGATCTTCTCCTCTTTCTTCTTCTTTTTGATTTTCTATATTTTTTGTAATTTCTTATCTCTCCTTAAGTTAACAGTCTCCTCTCTACTCTGTTTTCTCTTCTCTTCTCTTCATTGTTCTTCACTACTATGATTCTTCTCTTGTCTTATCTTTTCTTCCCCTCTCTTCTCTTCTCTTCGACATTTTCTCTTGTCCTCTACCTTTCCTATCTTTCTTGTTTTTATTGTTTCTATTCTTTTATTGACATCTCCATTCTGTTCTTTTTCTTCTTTCCTCTATTCTTGCCCTTTAGCTGTTTTCTTTTCCTGTTTTAAAAACTCTTTAGTTAAGAGTTTTAACTACTCTTATTTCTCTCTATTCTTCTTCTCTTCAATTGTTTCCCACTCTTTTCCACTGTCTTTCTCATTCTTTCCTTCTGTTCCCTTCTGTATTGTTCTAAGCAGAGCCACTTAGACGTTGGTCTCAGAAGGACTCTTCCGCAGTTAAGCTCCACTTTGTCAATAACAGGTGTCAGGACCTCATTGGGTGCAGCTCCTCCATCACCTGTTGCACACATGTTCATTTAGCTTTCCTTTCCACAGGTCCATTAGAGAGGGTTCAGAGGGGGGGACACCTGCTGCTGAGGGTCTTGAAAGCAAAAAAAAAAAAAAAAAAACACAAACTGTTGACCAGCGTACATCTATCTCCACGTCTCCACACCTAAACATCTGAAAGGCTATAGCAGCGAGTCTGAAGATGCGGGGTCAGTGCAGGCGTTGTTATGCTGGTGATGGGGGATGATTGAGTCATAGCAGAGCATTAGTAATCATGAATTTCAACACTGCCTCTTCCTGGTGCTGTAGAAGTTCCCTGACGGTGGTCAGCCTCAGGCAGGGCGCACCCAGCTCTGTGGAAACTCCTCCATTTGTTTTGGTTTTGGTGGGACACTCTCTGAGGCGTTTGTGGAATCCTCCTGCAGGGATTAGCAGCCTGCAGTTTTGTGTTTGTCTGGAACGCCTGCCTGAAATCGAGGCTAATTTGTTTTGCTGTTCCGCTGAGTTGTGTTGTTGTTGTTCATCACCAGGGACAACTGTTTTTTTTTTCCTATTGATTATTTTAAAGGAATTCAAATTCACTTTTAAAGCTGCCAGACAAATATGACACTGTTTGAATTAGATTGATTGTCCCCTCTCTTTCTCTCTCTCTCTCTCTCTCTCTCACTTCCTAACTCTCTATATCTCTTTCTACTTTTCTGTCTATCTTTTGCAGATGTATTACTGTAATGACAACAGTATTGCCAAAGCATAACAATATATGCATTGCCTGTCCAAAAAATAGGTAAAAGCCTCCCATTGGCTTATTACTGCATAAGTGATTGTTTCAGTTTTTTACCCTAACTGATGCAGTGAGTAGCTTCTCATTTGTTACATATCCATGTGGCTGTTAATCTGTTTTAGAAGGGTCAAATTATTGACATGCATCAAGCACTGAAAACATCTAAGGAGATTCCTGAAACTCAGTCAGGGTGAGAACTGTCCATTACATTATTACCAAGAATGAAGGACAGTTGAGAAACATCTCTCTAAGAAAGGAATGTGGCTGGATTTTTTGTTTAACAATAGCAATCTGTGAAATCAAAATTTTGCACCATGGACCATAATATCTATAAAGATATGATATACAATAAAATATAATAATATATACTAACTCTGGACAGAAATAAATGTTGTGATATTGCAGAAGCTTGTGGAAAAGCTTTAAAATAGTCTGTGGTCTTATTTTTGACCAGTAAATATATTTTTTAGTGCTGTCCCTCCCTGTTCTGACTAGAAATTGATAGTCGGGGCTGATCATGCAATTTTCAAAGAAGATAAATTATGTTCTGAGAACCCTGGTATTGTCATGTTGATGAAGGCTCTCAATGTGGAGGTCAAGTATTAAAGGGGATGGGGGGCCGTGCATATCTGAGGTGACTGTACTTCTAGATTTCAGACCCCAAATGGTTTCGCGCTCTGCGTAGTTGGAAAAATGCTACGTTTTTGTAACATTCTAACTTGTGCATTTTTTTTATGCTCACAGTCACTCACACCAATAAAACGTAGGTCTACAGCACAGACAATTTTTTGAGCCCATCCCAACAGGACTGAGAGTAGTGGTGGAATATCTCTGCCTATGCCACTGTGCACGTTTATTATACTAGTGCATTTTCATGCCAGAGTAGCTCTGCAGTTTAACCACAAAGGCGGGAAGTTGTGAGCGAGAACACAAGACTCAGCGGACCAATCACAGCTGCTGCTGTCTGGATTTTGGCATATTTACTTTTTTTTTGTTGGGAGTTACATGTCAGGCTGCAGTGTAATGTACAGTATAAGGTATGCAGCTAGACATAGGGTATTGAAGCATAAATGTGCCTTAACTCTGATCTTAATGATCGCCAGTTCGAATCCTGTTCATGTAGCTTGCCGTCAGCCACCGGAGCTCTAAGGGAGCACAATTGGCTTAGCTTCCTTTGGGTGGGTAGATGGCGCTCTTTTCCCTCATCACTCCAGAGGGTGATGTTGATCAGCACAAGGCTGCGTCTGTGAGCTGATGTATCAGTACCGAGTTGATGCGCTTTCCTCTGAACACGCTGTAATGCTACTCGGAAATGGTACATCAGCAGCAGTTTAAAAAGAGGCGGAGTCTGACTTCACATCGTATCTGAGGAGGCGTGTGCTGATTTTCCCCCTTCTGGCATTAAGTACTAATGAGTGGGTTGCGTAATTGTCCATTAAATTGAGGAGAAAATGGGTTTGTATAAAATTGTTTTGACTATATTGATAATTACGATGTATTGCCCAGCCCTAATTGATGTGTTAATATATATATTTAATTTCTTATTTTATTATTTACTCTCTCTTGTGCTCTTTCTCTCACTCTTTCATTCTTTCTCTATGTCCCTCTCTCTTTCTATTTCTATTTTTTATCTCAATGAATTTCAGTTTCAGTTTAAAGTGATGGTTATCAATTGTAAATAATGACTAATTCAGATTTGGGTTCATTCAGTTAAGAGGAAGAACTTCACTGATTGGCGTTGTTTTTCCCAATGGGAGGGGTAAGCAAAAGTTTGAGTGAAGTTTATTGGGCGATATCTTTTGTAGAGGGTTAATCGTGTGTGTAGCGCATCTCTCATTGTCATTCTATTTTAAGCGTGAATGGGAAAACAAGCTGTCAATCAAAGGTGCTCTCCCTGCCCCTCTGAGTCACTCAGCTCCGGAGAGTGCAATCCCCCTCGTCTCACTGACTGCAGATCAGCACCCGGGGTCTTCACGCTGTGAAGAGACTGGAGATGGTCCTCAGGACTGATCTGAGATCTGCTGTGTGTTGGTGTTTGGTGGATGCGGATGGATAGAGAACACAAGATCCTTTTTCATATCTGACTGATTACCGGCTTTACTCCAATCCTCAGAGACCACCGGCCCCCTGTAGACCCCACTCTCTCTCCACCATATCTCTGTCTCTCTCTCACTCTCTCTCTCTCTCTCTCTTAATCTCTCTATCTGTCTCTCTCTATTATCTCTCTGTCTATCTGTCAATAGTATTCTTCTCTCTACTATCTCTCTTTCCTTCCTTCCCTCTACCTTGCTGTAAATCTTTCTTCATCTCTCGCTTTGTGTATCTGTCTCCTCAAACCCTTTCTCTCTCTGCCTTTGTATATTTTTCTTTTAAACTCACTCTCTTTATCTCATTCTATCTTTACCACCTTTCTCTGCTTCTCTTTTTTTCTGTCATACTCTCTTTCTACTACTGTCAGCTGTCAGTATTACTCTTTCTATCTCTCTACCTCTTTCTCTCTCTACTTCTCACTCTATTGCTTTATCTCTCTCTCCCTCTCTCTCTCTCTCTCTAGTCTCCCATCTCTGTCTGTCTCTTTCCCGGCCGAAGTTCCCGGGCGAGTGTGCGCTTTAAAAAGAATAGAATGAGAGGAGGGGAGGGGGGCGGGGGGGTGTAGAGGAGGAGAGGGGGCCGGAGTTAGGGGTGGTTACCATGGTTCCCTCACCATAGCAACCAACAAACGTTTACAAAGCATTGAGGAATTTCCTCATATCAGCTGGATTATTGGAGTCCCTGGAGACGAACTCGCACTCTCAACAAGCGCTGTGTGTGTGTGTGTGTGTGTGTGTGTGTGTGTGTGTGTGTGTGTGTGTTTTGGGGGGTTGTGTTTTCTTTTCTTTTTTATTTAAGGGGTATGGGGTATTAATACTCCCCCATTCTTTCCAAAACACACACTATATTTGTCTTCCTCTTCCTTTCTTTCTTTCTCTTTCTGTCTCTCTCTATTTTACTTTTTGTCTCTCCCTCTTTCACTTTCTGTCTCTCTCTTTCTCGATATGTCTATCTGTCTCACTCTTCTGTCCATCTCTCTCTCTCTCTCTCTCTCTCTCTGCAGGAGGTGTGTCATTAATATCACTCTGTTTTTAATCCCTCTCTTCTCTCTTTTCCTCTCTCGCTCTGGCTCAGCCTCAGCTGGGAGTAGCTCAGATTGACAGAGCAGTGAGTTCAACAGACCATGCTGACTTCTGACTTAATTCTCCGTACACACAGTCCACCACACACACACACACGCACACACACAGGAGATTCATTTTAACTTACTGTTTATCTGCTGATGTTTAGCAAATAAGCCGCATTCCCTCTTTTTTCTTGTGTTTTGAAGGAAATTCATCCTGTAAAAACACAAATTCTATACTCTGGATACGTGAAACTTTTTTGCTGTCTGTTGCTGTGCTTTACCAGCTGCAAAAATGCTGCAGATGACTACTGAACAAAAATTTCTAGCCATGCAACCCTTAACACACACAGTCACACACAGCTTCATAAAAGTAACAACCACCTGTGGAAATCGTAAAGACTGCACTCGTTTCCTCAGCCAACTCAGGAAGTAATTAGTATTATTGGACGCATTTATAGCTGTCACTGTAAATGGACAGAAAAGAGGTACATCGTTCGCATTAGACACACATTTAACCCTTTAACCCCTGGAACCATCAAATAATTGCCAGAAAAATAGGAATGCTTATTTGACCTCCTGCCCAGTTCTTTTAAACCTAAAAAAGTTTTTTGTTACTGCAGTTTATTGTCATGCAAAAAATTTGAAGTCAAAGTGTACAAATATAATTTTGGAGCATTTCTATTGGTCTATTCATTAGGTAATTCTAAAACAATATAAAGAGCAACTGTCTGTTAGCATTAGAAAGTGTGTCTACTATATACTATACTATAACTACTTTTATTATATTACTTTAATATATATATATATATATATATATATATATATATATATATATATATATATATATATATATATATATATATATATATATATATATAATTATTACACTTATTTTGCATGTGAACTTTAACTTTAAAATGTGTAAAGGGTTATTAACTCTTATTAAGGGTTTTTATCAATCAGATTAATCAATCAATCACAGTGTGACTGATCTGTATCCACACTGTCAACAGTTTTTTTTACCTGCTCTAAATTAAGCCAAATTAGTAAGATTTCCTGTGTTCCTGTCTCATACAACAGAAATCGTATTAACCTAAAATGATTTAACGCACCAGAGAGATGTTTGCTAATTAACAAACGTGAACAACATTGCAGACTGTTGCAGTTCATTATGCTTAATTAACTGAGAAAGCTTGCCATCATGATCATAATTAAAGTGTGATTAATCACATAAATAAACTGCAAGTTAAATTATTTTTAATTGATCTGATTGATATTTCACATTTTTTAGACACAGTGGTACAGTATATACTATTTTTTTTTAATGGTTGATAGTGTAACCAAATAACATACATAATTGTGTGCATATATTGTAACATTGTAATGTGTGTTCTTAAAAAAAAGTCAAATAAGCGCTAGATTTTAATCTACACATATCTCTCTCTCTCTCTCTCTCTCTCTCTCTCTCTCTCCTGAAAACTGTTTATTTGGGTGAGTAAAAGAGCTTACATGAGAGAGTTTTTAGTTAAGTTCCCTCAGCGCTAAGGCTGGGTACAGCAGCATTAGCATTAGCATTAGACGCTAACCGCAGCACTAGCGGGATGTAAATGCCGCCTCATAGCGCTAGACCCTGAGGAACCCTGAGTGTTTCGGTAGCCCAGGGTGGTATTAGCTAGCGGTTCATCCCATGTAGCTTGTTTTAACACAGCAAACACGCAGAGTACAGTCAAATATACTCGCCTCTGAACAGTGAAACAGCTAGCACTGCAGTTAGCAGCTAAAGCTAATGCTAATTTTTATAACGCTGCACTTCAGTGGAGTGACTTCACTGCTCCTTAATACCTGACTGGTAGAATTCATACATTAGTCGCACTGTCAATTTTTGGGAAAACTAAAGGATTTTAAGCTCCTTCTAGTCTGAAAAATATAGTAATGTTATTTTTAGGACAGTGTAAAGTTTAAATACATTTTCTTGGTGCACCAACTCTTCATACACACAGTATAATCTTGGTGTTGGTGTAGCTCCTTGATACCTGACTGGTAGAATTGATACATAAGTCACACTGTCGATTTTTGGGAAAACTAAAGGATTTTAAGTGCTCCTTATAGTCTGAAAAATATAGTAATGTTATTTTTAGGACAGTGTAATGTTTAATTACACTAAATAATTTTTTTTTTGGTGCACAAACTCTTCATACACACAGTATAATCTTGGTGTTGGTGTAGCTGCAGCTTGTCTCACACTCACACCGCGCTCCTGGCTGTAGTTGAACTCCCGCCCGGGTGTTGCGCTCGGTTGTGATTGGACTGTTAATGTAGCTTTTGTTCACGCGGTTATAATGTGGTTCAGAGGTGAACGGCTCCTGGGGGTCTGGTTGCCCAGCTTGGCCTAGTGTCTCTCTCTCTCTCTCTTTCTCTCTCTCTCTCTCCTTCTCTCTCTCTCTCTCTCTCTCTCTCTCTCTTTCTCGCACGCTGGCCTGGAGTGAATTCACGAGCTGTGTAATGAAAAGCCTCTTTGTGGGACCTGCTGGCACATACGCTCTCTCACAAACTCAGAATCTCAATCTTTTTTTTTATTTACTTTTTATGTACAAATAATTAATTTTGAACTAAATTAGATTGTAGTAAATTGTTATTGCACGCACAGTGTGTTTGTAGACACCTGCTCATCCATTAAGGCTATATTAAAAACCTAGAATATATCCAGCTTTTGCTTTAAAATTATGTTAAAGCTCTACTGAGTGTAACAGGGGGACAAGAGCATCACTATTGTTGCAATAGCAAAACAATATAGCAATCTGGGCTGGAACGCTGCTACTGCACTGTATAACTTTGGTGGAGCTGCACAAAATCTCTCTGCAGAACTGTAGCTGTAACACAATTGCGTAACACAAGTTATATTAGTTTAAAATCCTGTATTATAAGTATTACTCTCCCCCTTCAGCATTCCACATGCTTCGCTTACTTCAGATACTGCTTCTGCATCTCAGCTTGTCAACAAATGCATGTCTTCATATTTCCACTGTCAACATGTTAACATGTTCTCTCTCTCTCTGTGTTTCTCTGTGTGTGCAGGGCATCATGCAGAACTCGGAGGGTGGGTCAGAGGCAGCGTCCACTGTAGCACTGAGGACGGCCACTTCAGCCCAGGCCCCCGTCGTCCAGCCGGTCCCTGCATCTCAGCAGGTATGTGTCCAGGTTTTCTTTATTTTTTTATTGAAATACTAATCTACAATTTAGACATAAATACTTCTACTACACCTCCTACAACTAATAATGCTCAAATATGAACTTTACCTTCACAGAGTTTGCATTCACATTTTAGTATTAAAGCAAAGTGATATTATAGGTTAGATTCTAGAATTGAACTTCCCCCATTGCCCTGATGTCACCACCAAAAAAAAGTTCACACACACTAATATTTGCTTGGACTACCTTTAGCTTTGATTGCATTTCTATAAGCTTCTGCAACGTTACAAGATTTATTTCAATCAATTGTTGCATTAATGATGGCAGCATTGATGATGGTAGAGTCTGACGGCTGCACAAAGCAGCTCTTCTCCATCCAACGGATAAGGTCTGGACTCTGTGGTGAACTCTCTCTCAATCCATGTGTGAAAATGATGATCTCATGCTCCCTGAACCCTGAACTCTTTCACTATTCCAGCCCTACGAATCCTGACATTCTCATCTTGGAATATGGCTGTGCCAACAGGGAAGAACAAATCTTCCATTGATGAAATAACCTATATTCTATATTCAGTATATTCAGGTAGTCAGCTGACCTCATTCTTTCAGCACATACTGTTGCTGAACCTAAACCTGCAGACCAACTGCAGCATCAAATCCACATCATTTACTGGATTTACTTAAATCCAGGTGACAACATATTTTTTTTGGCCAGGCAGTGTATGATGATGTAAGCTGTAAGTGCAATTAACGTCAGATAGATGTTGATGTTGAATAAAAAATAAAAAAAAAATCACATGTCTATCTACAACCAATATTGGGTTGACATCCATCTCCATCTCTGTTGTGCAGATGATGAATTTTAGTTACTTAACACCATTAACATCTAAAAAAAATTATTTATTTTATATTGTGTAGATGTTACCATTCTAAAGTTCAGCAGATGTTAGTCAATTGGTTTTGATCAGCATATCACACAAATGGTGGTACTATGTGTCAGTATGATGATGTCTAAGACATGCAAAGGATTTTTTTGGTCATATAGCAAAAATAACAACTTAAAAACCAACAAAAATCCACAAAATATCGACGGCAGCTGTTGTAAATTTTCTGCATCCAGTTGTGATGGCATTAGACACTGTCCTGCCATTTAATTTTAGTCACCTGACATCACAACCCTTGTTCAACCATACGACAACTATTGTTTGTTCCATTGAAGTTGGCTTTCCTCTACACGTTTTCCTGTAGAATGTAGAATAAGAACCTTCAAGACCTGCAGGCTCTCCAGCGTTCACCTCCTTCCTTTCGTTGGCAGATGCTCAGCTGAGTAACTGAGCTTTAATGTTTCTGGATGGTGCGGGAATGGTGCAGCAATGATGGAAGATCCTTCCTCACTAGAACCTTCCTAACTCACGTCCTCGCGCCGCTGAGGCGAGCTGAAAAATGATTAGTCATGCCGATGTCGACGGCTGGAAGCGGAGATGTTGGGTTTGGATCGACTGTCCAGCCTGAGACGTCCTCAGAGACCAGACTGGAGATAATTAAAGTTCAGGCACATCGCAGATGGCTCTGACAGTTTTACGTATTTGAAGAAAGCCAGTGTTGAGCTCACAAACCACCAGCGGCCTTCGCGAGCCGAGCTGACTGGGAGGCCCGGGGTTCGCTCAGGTCTCTTTATACTGTGCATTAAAAGGAACTGTATCGTTGAAAAACTTTATACTTTATAAATTTATACTTTATAAGTTTTAAATGAACATATTTTGCAAGAAAGCAAATGGTTCACTTTGACAATTTTGTAATCATACAGCTCTGGAAAAAAATAAGAGACCACTTAAAAATGAAGAGTTTCTTTGATTTTACCAAATTGAAAACCTCTGGAATATAATCAACAGGAAGATGGATGATCACAAGCCATCAAACCAAGCTGAACTGCTTGAATTTTTGCACCAGGAGTAAAGCAGCATAAAGTTATCCAAAAGCAGTGTGTAAGACTGGTGGAGGAGAACATGCCAAGATGCATAAAAAAACTGTGATTAAAAAAACAACCACCAACCATGGGGTCCTGACTATTGAAGAACAGAGTGAAGGAAGGATAATAAATCAAGCAAAAAAAACAGATACAATGTTGCTGTTTGTAATGATATAACTAAGAACAGAGTGCTCCTATAGAATAAGAGGCACTGATTAATTTATTTTTATTTATTTATACATTTTTGCTTGTGTGTGTCTGTGTGTGTGTTCCTGTCTAGCAGCGAGTGTTAGTTCAGGCCACAGGCTCTTCCCAGAAGGGCGGACAGGTGCAGCAGCTGTCTAGAGTGCAACAGGTCCCTCAGCAGGTATACACACACACAGTTACATACACACACACTCAGATACACACATACACGCACAGCTTTCCAGGATAGGTACTTTTAATATCACACACACAGGCAAACGAAAATTCCCATCCCCTCTGTCCTATTGCTCCACTCTCTCTCTCTCTCTCTCTCCGTTTCTCTCTTTATCTCCGTGTCTCCAGACACTTCTCCTAAAGCACTGCCGCCGCTCTGACAACCGCCTGAAACACACTGACGAACGCTGAATCCTGTCTGCCTCCGTTTTTCCCAACCCGTGACGGTTCTGGCCTGTCATGATGAGTCCCTTAATGAGCTGCGCTTCGGCTCGCCGGGGCTTTTCTATTCGTTAGCGTAAAGCTTTGTTCCGGCTGCCACCTACTGACTCCACTGCTGCCGCGACTAATGCCGGCTACAAGATCACACTGCCACTCTCTCATCTCCAGTGCCGGCCTGCCCTGCCGCCCGACCTCCCACTTCCTGCCCTCTTATCGCCCATCGTTTCACCAAGCCTGCCGCTTTGTGTTCAAGTGTTGACAAAACATTGGTTTGGGCTAATGCTCTGTTTTATGTTTTCCTCTGTGTGTGTGTGTGTGTGTGTGTGTTGTGTGGGGCAGGTGCAGCAGATACAGCATATATACCCCTCCCATGTGCAGTATGTTGAAGGAGCTGAGGCTGTTTACCCCAATGGCACCATGTACGTTACTTCCACTCTTCCACTGTTCCACTGAATTCTGTCCAACTCCTAACGCCCAAATATGCTCTGTACCTGGTGGGCCAGATATGCAATAAAAGCCATATCACATTTATTTCAAACCATTTTTGAGATAAAATTATTGGAATATGATAACACACTATAAAATATTGTATTAATTGTACAAATAAACTAATAGAGTGAAACAAATGTTAAAGTTTTATAACTCTGTAATACTTGTGAGTATAACAGTTTAAAACATTCCGTAGGAACAAAACATTTTTTTTTGCCTATTTTGTAACATACAGAGATTCGAGCTCTCTGATTTTGAATAAAATAGTAATAGTGAAACAAATAAAGTATACATAAATGTAATATGACAATAAATCTACAACAGTAACTTCAAAATCTAAACAGTTATATACAACAAAAGATACCATTAAAGCATTACTGTAACTAATTAAACCATATGCTTTATAATAAGAAAAAAAAATCAGCTTTTAATACAGAATATTACTATAACCCTAAAGCTGCATCTAATGATTATTTATCTGTAGATTTTTTTTTTATCAATCGCTTACTATTCAGATAAAAAGGGAAATGTACTGCATGTATTAATATATTTTATTAAATATATTTATTATATTTGACCAGATATTGTTCAAATATTTAAGAGATTTGAAGAACTAAATTTGTAATTTTATAAGGAACACACAACATACCATTAATACAAATATTTGTGTTTACATAAAGAATTACTGTTCTTTTTTTGCACTATAAGGCTAACTGAATTATACAGGGGTGTTGCCATGTTTTTCTTCTAATTCAGCAGGTCTCATCACTGGGGGATGGTGGGTAATTAAGTTAAGAAAAGCTAAGCTAAGTAAACAAAACTACAATTCTTAAAAAAATAAAAACATTTTCTATTAAAGCACTCAAACGAGTGCTGGATCTTTGAATTCACAAAGATTTCTTTGCTGAAAACTGTTTACGCGGTTCGTGACTAATGCTAATGCAGCTCCAGCAGTGCTAGCAGCAGGCTACAGCCTGATAATACTCACCTCTGCACGGTGAAAGAGCTAGCATTTAGCGTAGTTAGCGGCAAATGTTAATACTGCTCCAGCCTCAGTGCTGGAGAACTAAACTGAAGCTCCTGTATAACTCTGTACTGATTGATTATTGATTTTTGGGAAACTTAAAGGATTTTAAACAAGTCTTATAGTTATAATAATACAACAACTGTGTATGTAATGTAAAAATACACTTTGCTGTGATTCTCAAAAACTAGCGTGCAACATCAGAGTCAGAAAAGACCTTAAAAACGGCTTTACATTTATTCATAAAAAATGTTTTGATAGATTTTCTTTTACTCTGAATGTAGCTAACTGTGAATAAACAGTGAATAAACAGGTGTCCTAAAATGTTTTGGTCTCTCTCTCTTTCTCTCTCTCTCTCTCTCTGTCAGTCGCACTGCGTACTCCTACAACACCGAGGCTCAGTTGTACGGGCAGGGGAGTGGCAGCGCCTACTTTGACTCTCATGCAGGAGGAACTCAGGTGACCACAGTGGTTTCCTCAGCTGGAGGAGTTCCCCCTCACGGCATGGTGGGAATCGCCATGGACGTCGGTGGCAGCCAGATCATCTCCAGCGGCAGTGCCTACCTCATCCACGGCGGCATGGACGCCAACCGGCACCACAATTCACACACCGCCCGCTCCTCCTCTGCAATGGTACGACCTGTTCATCTCACTGTTACATCCTCAGGGTTGGACACTTTCTTGAATTAGGCATCTTTTAAGGGTCTTAAATGATGATTTTGCGGGAAAACACTGCACTGACTTTAGACTTGATAATAAAACACAGTGGATCAACACCTGCAGATGATCAGCATGTCTCTCCAAATCATCACTGATCATCAGTAAATTTAACATTTCATTTTTAAATTAAGGAAGCAGAGTCTGGAGAAAGAGCTAAGAAACACACAGTCCAAGCTGGTTGAGGTCTAGTGTGAAGTTTCCACCAATCAGTGATGGATTGGAGAGACATGTCATCTGCTGGTGTTGATCCACTGTGTTTTATTATCAAGTCTAAAGTCAGTGCAGTTTTGATTTCCCATAAAATCTTACAGCACTTCCACATCACGCTTCCCTCTGCTTTTATTGAGAAGCAGATTTCATTTTCCAGCAGGACTTGGCACACTGCCCACACTGCCAAAAGATAATGGCTCTTGGGGTTTTCATTGGCTGTAAGCCTTGATCATCAACAGTAAAATAAATAAACTCTTAAAATAGATCACTCTGTGTGTAATACATCTATATAATATATGAGTTTCACATTTTGAACTGAATTAAAATAAAGTAACTTTCCAATATTATTCCAATTTTTTGAGATGTGCTAGTATGTGAATGCAGGGTAATGGATAAGTCATATGAAAAGGTTCGGATTGCAACATCTATGGCCCACTTCCAATGAACATAAAATCCAGAACAGGAAACGTAGGTATTCAGGATCCAGATTTAAAGATCTCTTATCTATTGCACAACCCCCACCCCCACACCTCACCCATCTCACACCTCATGTGACGTCTATCAAAAGAGTATACTGTCTTTTCTCCAGCCACTTTTTCTCCAGCCAGCCCCAGCAGAGTACTGTGAACATTATGCTATGTTGTGTAACTTTTACAGAAGCTCGTTAGAGCATCTTTATGACGCTGTTATGATGGTGGCTGTATAATGCTTGATGCAAGGCATTGACGGGTTACAGATGTTTTAAATATGTTTTTTTTTGTGTGTGTATTAAAATGTCCCAGTGCACATTTAGATAAATGGGATTTCGCTGGAATTCTCCCGCAGTGATGTGCTGGTGAAATAAACCAGATGTGTTCAGCAGTGGCTGGAGTTCCAGCGAGCGCCAGCATCACTGTCTCTGCATAAACGACCCATGAGAGTGTGTGTCCCTGCTGGGGGAAAAGAGAGAGGGAGAAAGAGAGAATGAGAAACAGAGAGAAGGAGAGAGAGGGAAAGAGAGAGAGGGAGAAAGAGAGAGAGAGAAGGAGAGAGAGGGAAAAAGAAAGAGTGGAGCTGAGAGACACTGGAAGACAGTCAAGAGAGACTAAAGCTGTGTTGGAACTGGATTAGTTTTACCAGAGGAGGTTCTACAATTTAATAGATTTAATTACATTTGTAAAGATTTAAAATATTAAATTCACATATTATTTTTATTTTTACGTTTTTCCAGTATGAAATTAACGCTTGCATAATTTTAGTATTTTTTAAGTTGGTACGCAACTCAACTTGCGTCCCAACTTAAAAAATAATGAAATTGCGCAACCCCTACTGAATTTCATAGAATAAAGTAGAATTTCAACTCAACTTGTGTCCAAACTTTTTTTTTTTTTTTTTTTTTTTAGTTTTTCCAGTCTGACAGTAGAAGTTGCACATTTTTTTCTTTTTTTAAGTTGGGAAGTTAAAAAATCGATGATGAAACCTTTAGCAGAAGCTATACAGGTGAAAATAATAAATAATAATAAAAAACAATATATCTATTACATGAATCAGACCATATCAACATAATATCAATCTCAGAGCATCTTACGATTTAATTACAATTCCGAGGTTTGCAATATAAAATGATTATCAGTGCATTTGTGTTTTATACTGGAATTCTTTTTCCTCATTGCAAAACTACTTTGAACTTTTAAAGTAAAGTATCTGAATTGATCCATAATGAATTCCAGTATTTATTACGCTATTTGATACTACATTACTAAAAGCTCAGTTATTTCAGTTAATCAAATGATTAGTACAGAAATCTTGGCTTCATTTTTTAGGGTAATATTAAAACCACGTACAGGTAAACCAGAAACAAGAAGTTGATTATAATGTTATACCCATACAAATTTGTACCTTTGCACTTTATTAGGCCTAAAATCAGCCAGATATTAGGCTGTTTGTGTTCGTCAAAGGTTCAGTTTGAAGCTTGTTTTAACTCTAAAAAGCACCCGCCACCATGTTTAAAAGCAGAGAAATCCTCCTAAATAATTTTTTCAGCTTGTTATTTAATGATTTTTCCTAGGCTGACATCAAAATTAGAGAAGTGGAAGCTAGATTGTTTTAGGATCAGGTTTAACCCTTGCAACAAGAGGAGTAAATGAAATGTGTTAAAATCACTAAATGCTGCTATTATTATTATTATTAGTCTTTAGCAAATTTAAATCTTCTTATCTGACAGATTACATTGCCTGACCTCCTCTGTTAAAACTAGTCCTTTTCCAGTGTTGCTGATGATATAGAGAGATGCTAGTGAAGAAAGAAAGAGAGAGAGAGATTGTGATGGGTCAGGATGGAGGCGGCTGCTGCCTCTTCTGCCTCTGCTCTGTGCCTCTGCAATTCAGCTGGGCCTTGTTTGCAGTGCTGTTCACAGGCACTCCAGCGCCCTGCGAGAGAAAGCAGCCCCAGGGCTCGTTACCGCTTGGCCCAGAGCCCTCGGGAGCCTTTAAAAGATCTGGAAGGATGCCTGCTTTCTTCACCTCTTCCTTCACTCTCTCTCTCGCTCGCTCTCTGTGACTCTTTCTTCTTTAAGTTTTGCCACTATTCCACTCGTCTCTATGTGGCACCCTCTCTCTCTATCTCTCACCCTCTCTGCCTGAGCCTCTTTTCTTCAGGCTCTTGAAAGAGAAGCTCCTGCGACTGGGACTGGCTGTGCCCACTTACACTATCTCAGTGAGGGATGAACTCACTTATCCTCAGGAACGAATCTGCTTTTATACACAACCTAAGGATGTATGCAGGGGTTGAGTGGAGTTGTGTTTGAGTTATACTGTGTTTGAGTTTTATTTTAACTTCCTCTTTACGTGATGCCATTGTTGTTGAGTTGGAATATAATATTGCATATATGCTTGGGTTAGCCTAATTCTACACTGTACACTAAATTAAGGTGCTACAATGGGTTCTTTTAGCAATTCCATAGATCTGTCCATGTCATACAAGTGGTTGTTGGTTCCATAAAGAACTATGTTTGTAGACATTTAGAACCTTTTTTTCTATAGATCTTTTTGAAGATCTGAACAACCAGCGGCAAACTAAAGCACTGCCACTGTAATCGGGAGATTCGCTGGTTCGAATCAACTGCCGGAGCCCCGAGAGAGCACAATTGGCCTTGCTCTCCCTGGGTGGGTAGATGGCGCTCTCTCCCTACATCACACAAAAGGTTAATGTCGATCAGCATTATCAGCTTTCAGCTTTCCTCTGAGCGCTCTGTGATGCTAGTAGACATTGCTCAATCAGCGGCAGTTTTAAAAAGAGGCGGAGTCTGATTCACATGTATCAGAGGAGACATGAGCTAGTCTTTACCCTCCTGGTGTTGGGGCATCACTAGTGATGAGGAAACCAGCTCTTCCTCCTGCCCTGCCTCTAAACCCATACATCACCCAGTGCTCCTCCCATTTTTTAAGCATTTTTCAAATTTGAGCTGAGGGAGGAGTCAGCAGAAATCAGGAGGTTTAGTGCCAATTTTAAAGGGACACATATGGAATTGTGTAGTAAATTGAAAAAAGTGTTAGTCCTCTACATTAATCCCCTGATCTAAACCTGATTAACCGAGATGGTGATTTGAGGTGATTTAATTGAGATGAGCTGGAGCTTCACAGCAAAGTGAAGGAAAAGCAGCAACTATTGTTCAGCACCTCCAGGAACTCCTTCCTTCAAGACGCTGAGAAAATGTCCTTAAAAATAAATTTGCCTACTTAAACAAATCTAAAGTATAAAACTGTTTCTGGTTATATTCTGGTTTGTTTACCCTTTTTTTACACAAATCATTAAAAGAAAGAAAACACATTGAATGAAAATGAAAAAAGGTGTGTCTAAACTTTTGTCTGATACTGTATATATTTATTTATTATTTTTGTCATATAATTTCACTCTATATTCTGGTGCTGAGACTTTCCTATTCTAAATGAATTGCAGAATTAGATGAACCTGTGTATGTTTTAAATAATGCATGATCTGCATTAAATCTGCATGTCTGCAAGTTTAAAGAAGACTAGATATTTAAATTTAAAGGCACCAGCTTAAGGAAAGCAGAGCCTGCGGTTTAACCCCTCCCCCTTTTATCTGCATGCGTTTTTTTTTTTTTGTGTCCACTGTTAAAGAGTTAAACGGCTGCAACACTGACTGACTGTAATAGAAATGCACTGATCTGCTACAGCTAACATCTGATTGCCTTTTCTTTCTCTTTCTTTCTTTTGTTTTGCATTTCTTTTATCCCCCCCCCCCCCTATTTTCTTTCTCTCTTCCCCTCACCCCTTCTCACCCCTCCCCTTCCCCGGTTTGATGTTCTGCATGCCCCCCCTTCTCTCTGTAGCTTGAAATGGCGATTGAGAACCTGCAAAAGTCTGAAGGGATTGCCTCTCACAAGAGCAGCCTGCTCAACAGCCATGTAAGTCATCTAAGAAAACCTTTCTAAACTGAAAAACAACAGCCTAGAGGGAAGGAAAGAAGGACTGCTGCTTCTGTAACTCCTCCCCCTTCCGCTAAGCCCCTCCCCATTGCCCTTTGCTTGCCCAATGTCTTACGGTTCCAACCTCCTGTTGATCACTGTTAGTTGCTAACATTTTCCAGCATTTCCGGGATGACTTTGGTAGGGGGGCTTCTTAGCCTGCTTGTGCTAATCTGTAATCAGTGGGCATCTAAGTATCTTTAATTTATGTTTCTTAAATCTGAGCATGCCTCTTATTCCAGGGTTTTTGGTTGTGCTCGCCATATTTAGGACCTCATTTTTGGCTTTTTCAATCGTCAATGGTGAAAAATGGTTAAAATTAGCCATCTAACTTTAGACGAAAAAGACTTAAACCTTTACAAAGTCGATAAATAGCTGACTTATGTAGCATTAACCACATCTTAGGCTACGTTCACTTTACAAGCCATGTTGCTCAATTCAGATTTTTTGCTCAGATCGAGCAGATTTGACTATCTTGACGGTTCGTAATTATATTTGAGAGACAAGAGAATCGTAGCTTTATAAAGAGAAATGAATGAGTTAGCAGCTCATACGTGGAGCATCATTTGCTGGAGTGGGGAAACAGCAAACAGCTGGTCTGAAGTACTGAAGCTCAGGTCGAGGAGGAGAAAAAAGGCCAGGCTGTTTGCTTTTGCTGTTTTTTTGCAGCTATAGCTGCACAGCTGCACCAAGAGATGCAATGTGGGTACGAGAGAGAAGCACGTAGCGCTATGCTAATGCGTAAAACCAACAAAAAGATGCATGAATGCTGTTTTTTTGACCGTTCACATTCATGTCAAAATGTTCATGGATAGGATACGTATCTTAATTTAGGACAACATATGGTCCTAAGTGGCTAAAATCGGATAAAAAAAAGGGTTTGGCACGTTCACACAGCCATAAAAAAATCAAATCTGAGAAACATTGAGCAAAAAAAATCTGATTTAAGTCACTTCAGCCTGATAATGTGAACGTAGCCTTAATCGCTTAGCTAAGGGTGCTTTCACACTTAACTTATTTGTTCAGAACTTTCTGACTTTTTTATTAACCAAATGAGCAGGAAATTTGTGAAAGGGGCCACAAACTACGGTCTGAAACAAAGGACCAGAGCTTGGGGGTGGACCATGATCTGGTTCATTTGCAGTGTGAAAGCACTTTTTCTAGATAATTCAGAAATAAATTCAGACCAGAATTAAAAGAGTCCATTTTAAACAAACCAAATGGAAAAGAAACTGGCGTTGTGCCTAAAGCTGAAGATTAGCGGCTTATGCTAACACTGCTCCAGTCTTGGTGCTGGAGAACTGAACTGAAACTCCTTTATAACCCTTTATAAACTGATTTTTTGACAATTAAAGGATTTTTAAATTCACCGTATAGTGTGAAAAATACAGTAATATGATATTACTCACCATTCCCGTCACTTAGTCACACACACACAAGTATATATATGAATGCCAGAAGCCAGTTTTCCATAATTCCAGCTCATGAAGGGTCTGATCACTATCTGCTGAGATGAATGAAGTGTGTCTGAGCAGGAAGACCACTAAACAGCACTTTTCAAGGTGGTCCAAGACCAGGATTTGAAATGTTTTCTCCAGATCTCTATCCAAATGGGCAAGCTTAAAGCTGGCAGTACAGTGCCAGTTATTTGCCGCTGCGTCCAGAGCTCTGATGTTGAGCTACCCGAGCTGTTTTTCATCAGAAGCTGCTGTGGAGACGCGTCTCCATGCTGTCACAGATAGGAAATCTGCCCACGGTTTGAGCTGTTTACAGACCTTTACAAACATCTGATTAAATAATACCCCTTACCTAATGGGCCAGCCTCCCAAAGGTGTGTGCGTGCATGTGTGTGTGTGTGTGGGAGTAGGGGATGGTGTGTGTCACCTTTTCAGACTGCCATTGAACAATTACGCTGTCAGACTCCAGAGACTGTTCTGTTTATTTCTATAGCGAGGCAGTTAAAAACTCAGCTCCTCCGCACCTCCGCTTGTGTTTTCCATGATGGAAGTGGGTGAAAAAGTTAGGTCAGAGTTAGGGGTGGGTGATACGATCATTAGAACAGTATTGATATTGCGATATTTTGAATAGTTTTTGTTCGTGATAAAAAACTCCCTAAAATTGCCTAATATATGAATAAAAAAGTACCAGTAATTATGGATTTATTGGTGGTAGTTTTACCAAATTTGAAAACCAATATTATTCACTGTAGGTTTACCCTATTCTTTTGATTAGCGCTACCTTGTGGAGTTATGAAGCAGTAACTTTAGTAAGTCAAATTTAGACGCGAGTCTTAGAAAGTTTAGAGTGCCTATATTTCAATAAAATGATTGATATTTGACTTCACTTATCGCTAATCCAGTGCAAATTAAACCGATACAATATATCACATGATATATCGATACAATATATCTGTCCTTAGCTTATCAAAAGAAAAAGTATTGTTACGCCAAGAACAAGACGTGTATAATTGCTAATGGCTAATTATGCCCAAAAATAAATAAATCTAAATGTCTGCATAGTTGCATCATTAATATATAGGCAACGTAATTTAGGATGGTTTGGTTTATAACATGCTGTTCGAGATGAAGCTTATTATCTCTTCATCTTATCATATAAAAGTGTATTAAATGTAAATTCTGTTCTAGATTTTTACAATATTAAACAATCCCTTAAACTGTTTTAAGCTGTTTTATACTGTTGCTAATACAGATGTGCAAATGGACACACTTAGTCTAGTACTTGAAAAGGTATATAGGTATAGATATAGGCCACAGAGGGTGTAAAGCCCCCCAGTATTGAGCTGAGGTGCAGTGGATCTGTGTTCTCTGGAATGATGGTGTTCCATCCAATATTTTTGGGATTGTAATTTGGTGAGCTGTCAATGAGGTGGAGTGGTGGTCATCATTAATGAATAAGCTGTCTGCAAATTAATATAGAGATTTGGGTACCACTTTAAAATAAGACTACCTTTATGAATAGTTTATAAATGGTTTACAATTAGTTTATTAATATTTACTAATTAGGTTGTAAATGCCTAAAAAATCATTAATAATCAGTTATAACACATACGTAGAAAGGGTGACAATGACCTGTTGTTCGCCAAATAGTGAACCCACAGCCATCTATATTGTTGCCCTTTCTAATTATGTGTTATAACTGATTATTAATGATTAATTAAGGCATTTATAACCTAAGGCATTTATAACCTAAACCATTTATAACCTAAATAGTAAGCATTAATAAACTAATTGTAAACCATTTATAAACCCTTTATAAAGGTAGTCTTATTTTAAAGTGGTACCGAGGTTTGTCTATATAGTGTATATCTCTTTTTATATTTATTTTATTTCATACTATGTTTTTTCCCATAATGTCCATATGAGAAAGGCTTTGTTGTTTTAATATTATGTATATTTCCTGAATGCCAGTCATCTGTTAGCAGCTCTGGAAGCGAATAAGTCAAGTTCCATACTGGATTTACTGTGTATGTCTGTGTGCTGGTGTTTATATATGTGTGTGTGTGTATGTGTGTGTTTACAGCTTCAGTGGCTGCTGGATAACTATGAGACAGCCGAGGGTGTGAGCATGGCCCGCTGTTCCCTTTATAACCACTACCTGCGCCACTGCCAAGAGCAGAAGCTGGACCCAGTCAACGCCGCCTCCTTCGGCAAACTCATCCGCTCAGTCTTTATGGGGCTACGCACACGCCGTCTCGGCACCAGGTTCGCCTCTAACACACACACACACACACACACACACACACACAAACATCTATTGTCTAGCTCATTGAAAAAAAGTCTAGCAGTCTAGCAAACAATCTCTCACCAAGAGGTATACTACCCTTGTTTTTTTTATCTCACTTTTCTCCCCAATCACTAATAATGTCAAAACATACATATGTAGTCAGCCATCGCCTCATTTCGAACTGTTGCTGATGCAGCATTGCAGAGTAGCATCACAGCGCTAACGCTCGGGAGGAAAGCACAGCGACTCAACTCTGACACATCAGCTCACAGACGCAGCCTTGTGCTAATCGACATCACCCTAAGAGTGATGAGGGAAAAGCGTGCCATCTACTGTACCCACCCTGAGAGAGCAAGACCAATTGTGTTCTCTCGGCGTTCTGGCAGCTGATGGCAAGCTGCATGACTGGGATTCGAGCAAGCAATTTCCTGATAACAGTTCGCTGGTCCACTCAGATTGAATACACACACAGCTCTAAAAAAAAAAATAAAAGACCGCTTCAGTTTCTGAATCAGTCTCTCTAATTTTCCTATTTTTTATAGGTATATCTTTTGAGTAAAATGAACATTGTTGTTTTATTCTATAAAATACGGACAAAATTTCTCCCAAATTTCAAATAAAATATTGTCATTTTAAAGCATTTATTTGCAGAAAATGAGAAATGGCAAACAAAAAAATTGCAGCGCTTTCAGACCTTAAATAATGCAAAGAAAACAAGTTCATATTCATAAAGTTTTAAGAGTTCACAGTAATCACAGTTTTCATGCATCTTGGCTTCATGTTCTCCTCCACCAGTCTTACACACTGCTTTTGGATAACTTTATGCTACTCCTGGTGCAAAAATTTAAGCAGGTTCAGCTAGGTTTAATGAGCTGTATATAGTAACAATTAGTTAAAGGCTTACTCACTGTCATGTTTACGTGTGTGTGTGTGTGTATTTGTGTATCAGAGGGAACTCCAAGTACCACTACTACGGCATCCGTTTGAAGCCCGACTCTCCTCTGAACCAGCTGCAGGAGGACACTCAGTACATGGCCATGAGACAGCAGCCTGTCCACCAGAAACAGAGGTGTGTGTGTGTGTGTCTGTGTGTCTGTGTGTGTGTTTGTTTCGTTTGAACCGCCACTGTTCACTCCCTGCCAAAGCTTTGATCCTTTTCTTTTTTTTTTGATGTTCATTAATTTTATTTATGCCTGAATGAACCATAGACCGACAGAAATGACACAGAAGTACCATCCTGGCTTCTTCTGTCTCTGTGATAAACACCACAGATAGCCTCCTCTGATCTGTCTCTATATTCCATCCCGGTGCTCCCCTGGTTAGTTGCCCTCTAGTGTGTGTAGTGAGTCCCTGCCCTAGCCGACCTGTGTGTTCCCTGCTGTCCCCTGTGGTCAGGTTTAAACCCTTGCATAAAGTGGATGGGATGGGTGACAGGCTGTCCATTGGCTCCCAGCACTCCAGCAGCACCCCGGAGCAGAGCGTGGCAGCGCAGAGTCAGCACCACCAGCAGTACATAGGTAATACACACTACACTTACCAGTAGTACTTACAGTAAATAGGTAATAAACACTACAATAACCAGTACTACTAGCGGTATATATGTAATAAACACTACAATAACCAGTACTATTAGTGGTATATATGTAATAAACATAATAATAACAAGTTCTACTAGTGGTATCTATGTAATAAACATTACAATAACAAGTTCTACTAGTGGTATCTATGTAATAAACACTACAATAACCTGTACTACTATTTATATATATGTAATAAATATTACAATAACCAGTACTATTAGTGGTATATATGTAATAAATATTACAATAACCAGTACTATTAGTGGTATATATGTAATAAACACTACAATAACCAGTACTATTAGTGGTATATAGGTAATAAACACTACAATAACCAGTACTACTATTTATATATATGTAATAAATATTACAATAACCAGTACTATTAGTGGTATATATGTAATAAACACTACAATAACCAGTACTACTAGTGGTATATAGGTAATAAACACTACAATAACCAGTACTACTAGTGGTATATATATATGTAATAAACACTACAATAACCAGTACTATTAGTGATATATATGTAATAAACACTACAATAACCAGTACTACTAGTGGTATATATATATATATATATGTAATAAACACTACAATAACCAGTACTATTAGTGATATATATGTAATAAACACTACAATAACCAGTACTATTAGTGATATATATGTAATAAACACTACAATAACCAGTACTATTAGTGGTATATATGTAATAAACACTACAATAACCAGTACTATTAGTGGTATATAGGTAATAAACACTACAATAACCAGTACTACTATTTATATATATGTAATAAATATTACAATAACCAGTACTATTAGTGGTATATATGTAATAAACACTACAATAACCAGTACTACTAGTGGTATATAGGTAATAAACACTACAATAACCAGTACTACTAGTGGTATATATATATGTAATAAACACTACAATAACCAGTACTATTAGTGATATATATGTAATAAACACTACAATAACCAGTACTACTAGTGGTATATATATATATATGTAATAAACACTACAATAACCAGTACTACTAGTGGTGTATATATATATGTAATAAACACTACAATAACCAGTACTATTAGTGATATATATGTAATAAACACTACAATAACCAGTACTATTAGTGGTATATATGTAATAAACACTACAATAACCAGTACTATTAGTGGTATATAGGTAATAAACACTACAATAACCAGTACTACTAGTGGTATATAGGTAATAAATATTACAATAACCAGTACTATTAGTGGTATATATGTAATAAACACTACAATAACCAGTACTACTAGTGGTATATAGGTAATAAACACTACAATAACCAGTACTACTAGTGGTATATATATATATGTAATAAACACTACAATAACCAGTACTATTAGTGATATATATGTAATAAACACTACAATAACCAGTACTACTAGTGGTATATATATATGTAATAAACACTACAATAACCAGTACTATTAGTGATATATATGTAATAAACACTACAATAACCAGTACTACTAGTGGTATATATATATATATATGTAATAAACACTACAATAACCAGTACTATTAGTGATATATATGTAATAAACACTACAATAACCAGTACTACTAGTGGTATATATATATGTAATAAACACTACAATAACCAGTACTATTAGTGGTATATATGTAATAAACACTACAATAACCAGTACTACTAGTGGTATATATGTAATAAACACTACAATAACCAGTACTATTAGTGGTATATATGTAATAAACACTACAATAACCAGTACTATTAGTGGTATATATGTAATAAACACTACAATAACCAGTACTACTTGTAGTAAATAGGTAATAAACACCATAGTAATCAGTACTACCAGTACTATGTAGGTAATAAACACTTTACTAATCAATGCTTAGTCCATAGTACATATGTAATACACACTATATAATACTAAAGTCTGTCTAAGTAAATACTAAAGTCTGTCTGACTAATAACCAGAAGCATAAACGTTATAGCAACCAGTTCTACATGTTGTTGTGTGTGTTTGATTGCAGACGTGTCTCATGCCCTGCCCCCGTTCCCCTCTCCTGACCTGGGCTCCTGCCCGCTGCCTGAGCGCATCACCATGAACGACGTGAAGAAGCTCCAGAGCATTTACAGGGACCACTGTGAGGTACTTTCTCTCTCTTACTCAGCAGATCTATCCCATAAACAAAGGAATTTGAAGTGTGCAGTTTTTGCAGTTGGTCTCTTTTTCATGTAAAAAGGGACATAAATAGTGCATTCAGAAAGTTTAAGAAGGTTTATGTACTGCGTTTAAACTGTTTTACCTAGAGCTAGAAAAGAGGGCCTCCGAATATTTATTTTTTGTTTGGTCTAACTTGATCAAATATTACAGTTAGTTTTTATTATTAACAATTATTAACTATTTATTTATTGATTTATTGATTTATTTATTTTTAATCCGCCCACTCTGAACTACGGGAGCCCACAGGGAAGTGTCGGTGGTGGAAATTAAAACTCAAAGAAAACAGATTTTCATTAAAACACATTTTCGTAAATTAGAATTAATTCATAAAATGTATTAATTGCCCAGCTCTAGTTTTACCAAAGACAATTTATATCCCATATGCATATGGACCCTTTAAATCAATCAAGGGTATATTTTTGCTAATTGTTAATAATAAAAACTAACTGTAATATTTGATCAAGTTAGACCAAACAAAAAAGAACAAATAAAAAAGAAGCAGGAATGAAATCAATCAAAAGAAAAGAAGATTGACCCATTAAAGCCTGAACAGCGTATTTATTGCCAGCAAATTTAAACTTTTTAAAATAAAGTCTGTATTGGGGTTTTATGTGGTTTAAGTATTTGTTCATTATATTTTTTGTTAATCATTAATAATCTAATTTAATAGAATAGAATGTTCTATATAGCATTCGGTCTGTGTTTTGGTGAGAACAGATGTTACGATTCATTATATCACAATTTATTGTGTCACAATATATAGTGTGTCTAAGCAAGGCAATGTATTGTTATTTGTTTATAAGTCTAATATTAGGAAAACTGTCATATATAAAA